>NW_022987588.1:7277682-7680129 GCF_902827165.1 Trematomus bernacchii | reverse complement strand
ATCTGGCCCCCCTTGGTCGATTTTGATGGTTGACACCTCTTTCTGACCGTTAGAGCCAATAGAATCGAAGGGGGAGGCCCCCACACACACACGTTGTGAAGAGAAGAGGTGGGGGGTTCGCGCATGTAATTTTGCAGCAGAGTGGACCAATCTCTCGCTCTGACATTTGGAAACGAAAAAGCAGTTTTATTGCTTATGGATTATCAGAAATCATTTTAAAGAGTACACAGACACATTGGATTAACCTATGGATTAACTGCAGCATCGTTTTTTTATCGTTTTAATGCCATTGAAGACCAGTTTTGACCAAGGTAAGCCATGTTAGCGTTTCTAGCTACCTAGCTCCACATGTTATGATGTACGCTTTCGTTTATAGCGTCGCAAATGTTTATCACTGAGTGTTGAGGTGGGCACCCCCAGATTCTGTGTCTCCAGGTGAAGCTAATCCATGGGTTGGCTGTGCATCTAGGATAAGTAATAAGGGAATTATGAGTGAGTTTAGGTGCAGAGATAGGTTAAATTTTTTCGCTCGTGGCTAATTCAGAGGCTGAGAGTTAGCATTGTGGGGTTTTTTTGGAAAAAAAAATTAAAAAGATCAGTTAGCTGAGTTTCTTCCCGTTACATGGATATAAAACATTCATAGTTTATTAAATATTAAGATTCCTTAGACGTTGTTTCCTGCAAATGACGCGTTTATCCGCCCGGTACCGGGGGGGGCGGTGCGTAACAGGTTAATAGACTGCGTGTGGAACAGGGGAGGTGCAAAGCACTGATGAAAGTGTGGAACTACACCACAGAAGACATGTGCAGCTGTGGATCAGTGCAGACAATGTCCCACCTACTGGAATGTGCCTATGCCCCACGGTACAGTCCAGAAGACCTGGCAGAATCTACCCCATCAGCTGTGGCCTGTGCCCAATACTGGCAGAACGACATCTGAGATTGCTACGGACTCGAAGAAGAAGATCCACACATATTTGTTTTCCGTTTAAAACCGCTGCCCCTGCAAACACAACCCGCTTTCTGTGCATGGATCGCTGTGCATTCGTGTGTGTTTTTTTTTAAACTCCCCTGATGGTGACCTGATTCGTACTTGTAATTTGTTCTATCTATAGCCAATCAGATGTCTCCTGCATTACATTACATGTTACATGTTAGACGCTTTTATCCAAAGCGACTTACATACTCAATACTGTGGACAATCCCCACAATTTGGGGTGAAGTGTCTTGCCCAGGGACACAACAACATGCTGACTGCAGTGGGGTTTGAACCTGTGCTCCCCTGATCCGAACACCAACGCACTAGCCCACTGCGCCACAGCCTCCCCATTCTAATCACATGAGCGGGCCCCCACGAGGGTATGATTTCTTGCGTTCATGACATAGCACTTCATATACGCATTTTGCGCTGTCCAGAGCTGACAGGCATAGAGCCTGCAGGCGCTAATCTTAGGACCGAAGGACCGTAGTATAGTCGTCTTTATTTTTATGTTATTATTATTCAAAGATAAATAAGGAAGTGTGTGTTATATGAGATGACAGAGAGGTTTCAGCTCCGATTATTCAATCAAAGAGTCTTAATGTTTTCTATTATAATATTTCACTATAGCCATGTGGACGGTGTCAAGGTCCAATGTTGACAAAATTAATCAATAGCAGTAAAATACAAGATGTCTTTATTTATATATAAATTATTAATAATAATAATAATAATAATAATAATAATTATAATATAAAAGATTGTATTTGCGTGCATTTCCTGTTCGGAAAGTGGCGCTGTACTGAGAGTGGCGATTTTATTTTGTAATTATATAATTATATATACTTATAATAATGGTGCGTTCACGACTGACGCGATGCGAATAATCGCTCGAGTTTCACAGCGGCTGTCAGCTGTGTTTACTCGCCTCATTCATCTGAGTCAGCTTCTCGAGCCGTATCTGGCCGTGCAACACGTAGGCCTACATTTGTCACATACTGTATGCTGAAGTGTTATTTTCTCGGCCGGACAGAGAAACCCTGGGTTGATTTACTGAGTTGATAGCCAGCGTCGTAGGACGGCTTGTTAGGGTTAGTTAAGCCAGATAACTCAGAGATATCCAGGGTCTGTTGAACTGGCTTCGTAGTACAGGCCACTAATCGATCAGGCTAAGCTAACCTGTAGCTGCTCCCTCCACACTCACAACAACTTCATACAGACATAAATAAAGCAGCTGTATTCGCCATACAGGAAACACACATTTAAAACGGTTTTGCCTGCCGTTTTAGTGTACACAAGCATGGTTCGGAAAGTGGCGCTGTACCTTAATAATATAAAAGATTGTATTTGCGTGCATTTCCTATTTGGAAAGTGGCAATGTACTGAGAGTGCAGGTGTCCTAAGATCGACCTGTCAGCGCTACGTCATGAACACAATAAATCATACCCTCGTGGGGGCGCGCTTATGTGTTTGGCTTAGAATTGAGGAGACATCTGATTGGCTATAGATAGAAAAAGTACAAGTACTAATCGGGTGACCGTCAAGGGCAACCTGGTCTCACCAGAATGCGTGACTACACCACGACTCTTTAACACCGCAGTGCGTGGTGGAGTCACGAACTTTGCTACATTTACGTGTCGGCACCACGCAAACAACCCCAATGTAAAGTGAATGAGGCTCCTTTGTCGTGGTGCACACACGCATTTCTACAACGTCCAGCAGTGAGCTTTTATTCTATAAAACGTTTTTAAAATCTACTTTATAGCTTGTAGTAACCAGAGTTGGGTGTAACGAGTTACAAAGTAACAAAGTAACGCGTTACACAGGAAGCCGGCCATTTTGAATTTGGCGTCGGAAAAACGCGATTTATCGCGTTTTTCGTCCTCCGCACGAAATCTATCTTCTCCCGGGGACTTTATCCGTACGACTCGAAATTCGTCGGGTAGCGTCTCGAGCCATGGGCAATTCAAAGTTATCACGGAAGTTTTTTTCTTTCGCACGGCGTAGCCGTGATTTGGGGCCAAAGTTCGCGTTCGCTTGATGCTAGGCGATCCCTCGCCATGGAACACGATGATGTCATAACACCAACTGACATACTCAGAACGCCACCAAACTTCACATGATGGTTAACACTGCGGCCCTGAACAGCTCTAAGTCAAATTTGATGTTACTTAATATGGCGTTACCATGGCAATGCATCCCTCGCCATAAAGCACGGTGTCGCTGTAACTCCAATGGACACGGTCCCATCGTCCCCCAATCTTCACTTGTATATCACCGGTCCATGCCTCAACAGCTCTACGTGAAATCTGAGATCTATAGTGAGATCTCAGATTTCACGTAGAGCTGTTGAGGCATGGACCGGTGATATCCGGTGATATCCCTCGCCATAAAACACAATGTTGTCTTAAGTCAATGGAAAATGGTCCAAACTGCACCACACTTCAGATGATGGCTAATGGTCCGGCCCTCAACAGCTCTATGCCAATGATGGGATGTCATCATATGCCGTTACCATGGCAACGCATCCCTCGCCATAAAACACAATGTTGTCTTAAGTCAATGGAAAATGGTCCAAACTGCACCAGACTTCAGATGATGGCTAATGGTCTGGCCCTCAACAGCTCTACGCCAATTATGGGATGTAATCATATGCCGTTTCCATGGCAACGCATCCCTCGCCATAAAACACGGTGTTGCTGTAACTCCAATGGACACGGTCCCATCGTCCCCCAATCTTCACTTTTATATCACCGGTCCATGCCTCAACAGCTCTACGTGAAATCTGAGATCTCACCGTATGCCGTTTCCATGGCAACGAATCACTCGCCATAAAACACGATGTTGTCTTAATTCAATGGAAAATCGTCCAAATGGCACCAGACTTCAGATGATGGCTAATGGTCTGGCCCTCAACAGCTCTACGCCAATTATGGGATGTCATCATATGCCGTTGCCATGGCGACAGATCGCTCGCCATAAAACACGGTGTCGCTGTTACTCCTATGAAAATGGTCCAAACGGCACCATACTTCATATGATGGCTAATGGTCCGGCCCTGAATAGCTCTAAGTCCATTATGGGGTGTCATCATATGCCGTTGCCATGGCGACAGATCCCTCGCCAAAAAACACGGTGTTGTCCTAACTCGATGGAAAATCGTTCAAACGGCACCAGATTTCAGATGATGGCTAATGGTCCGGCGCTGAACAGCTCTAAATCCATTATGGGGTGTCATCATATGCCGTTGCCATCGCGACAGATCCCTCGCCAAAAAACACGGTGTTGTGCTAACTCGATGGAAAATCGTTCAAACGGCACCAGATTTCATATGATGGCTAACCATCAAGCCCTCGAGACATATATGTGTCAGTTTTGAGATTTCATCAAATGTTGTTGCTATGGTAACAAAATGGTCGCCATGAAACACGGTTTTCTCATAACTCCAGTTAACATGCTCCAAACGGCACAAAACTTCACAGGTTTGATAACGATGCAGGCCTCAACATATCTAGGCGTATTATGGGGTGTCGCATCACACCGTATAAAAGGAGGCCTCGCCTCCTGACTATCATCCTTTTTCTCTTCAGCAGCGGAAGTGATTCCACGAGCTTCGAGACGTTGAGAAAAGAAAGTGAAAGTGAGAGTATGGAGTCAGTGCTTGACCTCAGGACCTACCCGAAATGCCCGAATCTAATTGCAGGGGCTGATCCGCACCCCTTCTGCTTCACGTGTTTGGGGCCTGACCACGCGGTGGGTAATATGGGCCCGACGCCGGCATGCCTAGCCTGCCAGATGATCCCGCGGCTCACACGGGAGCATCGTGGGCAGCACTTCCTGGCGAGGGCTACCCCGCAGGAGGAGTCGGAGGATCTGGAGCTTGACGTCGTAGACGTGGGCGATTCGGGGAGCGAGGAGACGTCGTTCCGGTTCTCCCTTCCATGGGACCAGGCGGGCTCGGTTCCGATGGAGGACGATGAGGACGCCTCGCTGACAAGAGGTCCAACTCTCAGGTCTGCGCGGAGGGATTTCCCGGCGATGATGACTCTGGCGGTGGAGCGTGTAGGCTTACCGCTCCCCCCACCGCTGCCACCGAGGCCTGTAGACCGCCTGAGATCGGGGTTTTATGGCCCGGTGCATCCGGTGCAGCCGACCTTCGTTTCGCCCCAGCTGCCAGAGGTATGGCGGTGTGTGGAGACGACATGGCAGCAGCCATTAAAAACGAAGGCCCCGATAGCCGCCATGGTGGGTATCATTAAGGTGGTGGATCGCTCGGACACTACATATTCAGGTGTGCCCCCCCTCGATGAGAGCCTGGCGACCCATCTGCTTCCGCGGGCGGCTGGTTGGGCGGAGGGTGGCTGCCCCAGGACCGAGACACCCTGGAATATCTGGATAAGATGTTCAAGCTCGGTAAGCAGATGGCGGCTGCGGCCAATAATCTTGGCGTGTTGGGCGTCTCCCTGATCACCCCTCAGGCAGACGCCCCCGCCCTCCCGTCTCAGGACGAGAGCGATTATTCAGACCGCGCTGTTGGTCAGATGAATAATCTGATTTATGGCGTGGCCACCGCAGCAGGGCGGATGATTTCCCTGGCCACAGTGGCGTCTCGTCACGTGTGGCTAGGACTCACTGCCCTATTTAAGAAGGACCGAGAAGATCTCCTCGGAGCCCCCGTGTCCCCGGAGGGGCTCTTTGGGTCGATTTCCTCGGTCACCCAGCGCTTCAGCCGCCTGGAGGAGGAGAGAGTCGGGGGTTTTAGTCTCCCCCCCATGGTGGGGCCAGGGAGGCTAAACTGCACCTCCTCTGCCCGGTGCGTGCGCTAGCTTGTTATGTGGAGCCCACAGCTGCCCTTAGACGCACTGAACAGCTGTTCGTGTGCTTCGGGGGCGGTGTGTTCGGGAAAGCTCTGTCCAAGAAACGCCTGGCAGGTAGGCTCTGCGAGTGCATTGCACATGCCTACGGACAGGCGGGGAGAGCCTGCCTCACGGGGATTCGTGCGCACTCCACACGGGCTGTGGCTGTGTCAACAGCCTTATTCAACGGTGTGAGTGTGGAGGATATATGCACGGCGGCGTCTTGGTCGACACCAGGCCCCTTCATAAGGTTTTATCTCTTGGACATGTCTGGCTCTTTCTCCTCGTCTGTGCTTGCTGGGGCAACACAGGATTTGTAGGGGGGGGGGGGGGGGGGGGGGGGGGCTTGTGGGTCAGTTGGCATCGGACCCCCTCCCCGGACGTGATGCGCCTTCGCCTTTCCTGGGCCCTCTGAGGGTCCCGGGATAGGCAAGGGGCGCGCTGGCCCTTTACGGGGCGGAGGCTAGCCCCCCCACATTTTAGTCCTCTCACACTCTGCACAGGGTCAGTGCCTGATTGTGAGGCATGGGCGCTGGCGCTCTCCCTGTTATCCTTAGGGATTCAGGGAGGCAGGTGCGTAGTAAGCCCATACAGGGCCGAGGGGGCTCTCCCCATCCGTCTATGGGCGGGGGGGGTTCCCCGGCACTGTTTTTTTAGCACACTTTCTGCGAGGTAGGCGCAGCAGGGTGTGCTCTGTCAGCCGCAGCCCAGATTTCTCCTCGGTCACAACCGGGTTAAAAGAGAATGTGGGGCAGCTGCTGCTGACCAGAAAAGCCGGTCAGGGGCAGTACTAGGGTGGAATGATGTTGTTGGACGACAGTGCGCGTATACATCAGGGCTCCACCCACTGTACCCATAGAGTCCAGTAGAGGGCGGAGCCTGTGAGATATATAACGTTGGGTTACGTATTGTTACCCTTGTTATATTAGCACAGACGGGGCCCTCTACTCAGGGCACTGTCTGTCCTATTCCACTCGCTGAAGAGAGGTGTAGGATGAAAGTCAGGAGGCGAGGCCTCCTTTTATACGGTGTGATGCGCGCACATTCAGGTAGGCCCGCCCTAGGCCGGCTACGTCTATAGAAGTCTCAGTGGGAGAATGCACGCAGGATAAGGTAGTACCCATAGAGTACAGTAGAGGGCTCCGCCTGTGCTAATATAACAAGGGTTACAATACGTAACCCAACGTTATTTTAGCCGGGCCGGCTAAAATAATTGGTCGTGCTTTTTACAGCGCCACGGCTTCCACGGATGACATTTTTTTATGTATTTATTGTCAAAGCATTTAATGTATTCATTGTAGGGCTGTCAGTCGATTAAAATATTTAATCGCGATTAATCGCATGATTGTCCATAGTTAATCGCGATTAATCGCAAATTAATCGCACATTTTTTATCTGTTCTAAATGTACCTTAGAGGGATATCTTTCAAGTTTTTAATACTCTTATCAACATATGAGTGGACAAATATGCTTTATATGTTTGTTTATTATCATTTGAACAATGACAAATATTCTCATGAATATTAAACACAACAACCTCTGAACATTACAAATATTCGCTTAAATTCAACCTGGAACCTCTCTCATACAATAATACTGTGTGTGTGTGTGTGTGTGTGTGTGTGTGTGTGTGTGTGTGTGTGTGTGTGTGTGTGTGTGTGTGTGTGTGTGTGTGGGTGTGTGTGTGTGTGTGTGTGTGTGTGTGTGTGTGTGTGTGTGTGTGGAGCTCAAGGCATATATGCTCGAACGGGTGCTGCCTGGACGCTGCAATCATGTTGCGCGTACTATCCGTGCTGAGTGTGCTGACTTTTCGTACAATGTCCCACTGTCTGGCTACCTGCATAAAGTCAATTGCTCGGCGCAGTTGTCGGCGAAATGTCATTGAAACAGCTCCTTATATCCGTTAGCGCAGCTAGCTAGCACCAGATGCTAACAACAACAACACGTAAGGTGTGCCTCGCTCGCGCGAGTCGCGCCACACATACACTCCCTCCCGGTCCTCCCGATGGCCAGTCCGGGCCTGCCGGTGAGCGTGGAAGTGTGGTCTGCCACAAGCGGGCGTCAGGAGCGGGGCTGTCAGCATCAGCTTGTAGATGGTATTTTACACTCGATGCGCTCTGAAACTATGGCGGCCGAGGACAAAAAATACACATGCGTTAATCGCGTTAAAATAATTAGTGGCGTTAATTTGTTTTTGCGTTAACGCGTTATTAACGCGTTAACTTGACAGCCCTAATATTTATACTTTTTTTTTTTCAAAATACCAAACAGATCATGCATTTTAGCCAATTTGACATTTTTTTGCTCTGGATTTGCAAGGGCAGATTCAGTGAGAACAGCACCATCTACTGGCCTGGCATATGTAATACAGCGTCTCCAGCGCTTTCGAACGGCAATGGCCGTGGCTGTCTCCTCCTGATTGGTGGAGTTAGCCCAATAGCCGTAGCGCCACCGTCCTGACGTCAGGACAGTGTTCAAATCTGGATCAGTTTTTATCAGATCCGTTGCAGCCCCTTTTTTAGAGATTTGGGTATGGAGAAAAATAGAGAGGGTTGTGTTTTCTTAACACTTGGTGAGTTCCCTGGAACACCGGGGACACATATTCATGTATAAAAGACGTACAAAAGTGCATTTTGCATGATACAGTAGGTCCCCTTTAAGTATAAGCATCCCCCGAAGAGGCACAAGGTTAGTGTTAACTGTAATATAAAAATGTGGTTTGTGTCTTAATTTGTTTATATACTGTATTATAACTTTGCTAACTATTTGAAGTTCTCTTGTTTAATGGTATTCTAAAGTAATGCTCATATGGATGTTGCTTAAATGTATTTGTTGTTTTGTGTCTTTGTGTAGCCCTTACGTTGGTTTTTGGAGTTTTCAATACATTTGAAATCATCAGTCTAGTGTACGACCATCTTTCCGAGGGATATGCTACAGTTTATATCAGGGGTACTCAAACTTTTTTATTAAAGGTCCACTTGTGAATTTTATACAAAAAACCTGGTCCGGATCAATGCCAGTAAAGTTTCGCCAACAACAACAACAATGGCGGATCACAGGGTTGCATTCGTGCTCCAGACGCTACTGACCATGATACAGATGTTAGTGAAAAATCTGCAGCTCCTCTACCACAACCATCAGCAACAATAATAATATAACATAATAATAATAATAATAATAATCGTCATCGGTCTTATTCGCTGCTTTTGGTGTATTTTGTGGCGGAAGTACAGCGCCACTTACAGGCCCAGCATATGTACTACAGCCTCTCCAGTGGTTTCGAGCGGTTTTGTTTGGACGGAAGACTTTTTTGAAAACGACTTCAGTTCGAAATCGGTTTCGTCTCCGTGGGGACAGAGTCTTAAACATATTATAAATGAAGTTTACAGGGATGAACATCGACATTCGGATAACTATTCCCTTCTAACTAACTCAGACATAATGTAAGGCCATAGCCAGCATGTTGATGTTTTTGTTATTATTCCTGTTTTTATTTGGTTTCTCTCATTTCAGTTTCAGCTTTCTTGCCCTTGATTGAACTCCACCTGCTTCCCATCTCTAATTAGCCTCACCTGTGCCCGATTATCATCCCGCCCCGTCTATTTAGTCTGCGTCCACATTCCCCTCAGTGCCAGTTCGTCTTTGTTATTCCTAGCGTTCCAGCAGTGTTTATTCCTACTAGTATCTTGATTCCACGTGTACCTGACCCAGCTTCGTGTCCTGACCCTGTTCCTGCCTAATCCTCGTCTGTTTTGGTTGCCTTACTGACTGATCTCCCGTGTACCGAGCCTCTGCTATAAAGACCTTTTTGCAACCTAAGCCTCTGTCTCTGAGTCGTGCTATTGTGGAGTCTATTTTTATACAACATTAGAAAGATTGATTCTTATTATTACATTATAAGCTTATTGTGCTCATTTTATGTTGATGTGACTTTGGAATAAATAGACAAAATCACCAATCCCAAGGTTTGATGGATTGGATAGGAAACGAAGGGAAAAGTCACATAAGAAAGTATTAGCCTGCAATACAGAGTAGCAAGATCAGGTGCAGACACTGGAAGAATACAAAGAGTTATTCATGAACAGGACATTGCTCCGGCCTTGAGTTGTGTGGGAGCTTCGCACCCACGCATAGCTAGGAAGCAGTGTAAATGGAGGATTCCACTATATGCCTGCAAAGCAGCTTTAGCGAAAACTAATTACTAGGGTAGCGGATAGTATAGGGAGGGACTTCGCCGGCCGGCTGAATGCTGATTGGAAGGTTGTGTTACCAAGAGAGAGAGCCAAAGTCTAAACCAAGGTTACTCTCCATCTAGTCTCAACCAATCATAAATGTACGGGCAACGCCTTGTGAGATAAAATGTATTGTCGCACAAGGTTCGGGGCTCTTTCCGTAAATAGTGGTTACAGATTACAGCTTTGCTGCCTGTGATTTCTATGACGTGACGGAGTCCTTGGCCAAGTGAATATATATCTTTTGCTCTCTTATAATAAATAGTTAAACTTAGAAGTTGTCTGTCTTTCCTGGAATTTTGAACACAATACTATTGAGTCCTCTACTGGTGTTCATTCAGTCGTTACACATAAATCATACATTTAATTTTTGTAATCTAATCTAAATGATACGTATGAAAGATACACATAAAAGCATGCAATAAAAACACAATTGAACGCAGTGTAGTACAAAAGGGTGTGGTCATCTTTGGGAACATTTGTACTTAAACACTAAAGTATTAGCATAAAAATAAACTTGAAGTATCAAAAGTAAAATAACTCATTGTGCATAAAAGCCAGTAACGATAACACACAGCTGTGAAGTAGATAAGTAATAAATAGGCGAAATGATAGATAAAACCACCATATACAAAATATAAAATCAAAGTTTTGTTAATTTTAATTATTTAATATGTACATTGGCACTGTTATGACCGGCCCGTTGGCCACAACAGGAAAACAAAGAGAGGTGTTCAAAGGTTCCAAAAACCATGGCACTTTATTGATCATCATCAAAGAGCAAACACCAAGAACAGGAGAAGACGGACGAGGGGAAAGGACCAGAGCGAGAGTCCTTCTGCAGCCGGCTTGGAGAGAGTCAGGACCGCCATGTGACTCCGGGCAGCTGGGCTTAATAGCACCTCGGCTCCAGCCAGGTGTCCACGATCGCGCTGATTGGCCTCTTCAGCTCCACCCCATCGTAAGACCTGTAATACACCTGCACACAGGCTCTGGAGCCGTCACAGCCCCCCCCCCATAAAGTCAGGGTCCCCATCGGAACCCTGGCACCCAAATTAAACACTCTTATGTCACCTACACATAAACGAGAAGAAAGACACTAAAAGGTATCGGCTACCTAAACACACTAACACGGCATTGAGCTACTAATCAACGACTAGTTCAGCTAACTAGTGTGTTACGTTTTTTCTTTTTTTTTCTCTTTTTCGCCATGTCACGGAACCTGGAATGCACCCCAACTTGGTAAAGAGGTTCACCAGCAAAATGTTCCCACTGAGGTACCCAATATCCCATCCGAACATTCTTCTGAAGCGAACACCCGTCCGTGAGCATGACTTTTCACCTCCACACCAGGAAGAACACTCTCCATTCGACCCTTCAGAGACTCACCAGCACGCTGCCCCTCCACGAGTTCACCGTGAGAACCAGACCTGGGAACATCAACACATGGCGCTGTGGGGTGTTACTGACATTTCCCGTCTGCACGCGCTTCATTGTACGTGTCGCAGCGCACGCTGTAAACACATCAGGCTTACCACTGCTAACCCGGGACACTGGCGCCACGATAGCAGGAGGTGCCCCATCAGCCCACACCCGACTCCCCGCTATGTCATTACCCAGCACCATGGTAACCCCATCTACGGGCAGAGCCGGCCGCACGCCAACCGCCACCTCACCCTTGAACAGATCTGAAACCAGCATCATTTTATGGAGAGGCACCTGAAGAACATTTAATCCCATACCAAGTGTCGGAATGAACAACCCCATGTACGTGTCCTGCGAAAACGGTAAGGCAGATGCTAAAATGAACGAATCAAATGATCCGGTGTCGCGTAATATCTTCACCCACACCTTCTCATCGCTCCCCACCAGAGAAACAAAACCTTCAGTCATGAAAGGCAAATAAGACTGCAGTTCTGGGCTAGACCCCTGCGGTTTCAACTCACTGTCTAAACGCCCAGTCACCTGCTCAGCGACAGGTGCCACGAACATTGCTGGCCTGGGACTACCACTAGTCCCTTCCTGCTCAGCTTTAGCCCTAAATGCATAGCAGTCTTTTCTCCAGTGCCCTTGCTCATGACAGTAATGACACACATTGTCAGGCTCACGTGCATCACGTACATACCCTCTCTCTTGCCCAGCAGATCTCAATGGATGACCAGACCACGCTCCCATATCGGAGGAATTTCCACTGTGACTGCCTAGTACGGCAGCACCTCCACCAACGTGTGTCAAAACATAGTAATCTGCTAATGCAGCAGCTTCAACAGCTGTTCTGACTGCGTGCTCACTAATATACACCGCAATGTGTTCCGGTACAGAATTTTTGAATTGCTCCAGAATAACGAGATCCCTCAACGCCCCGTGAGAATCAACGTCAGTTGCCGCACACCAGCGATCGAAATGGGTGGAAATATCCCGAGCAAACTCGAGGTGAGATGTATCACCTCTCTTCCAATTCCTAAAAGTGCTCCCGAGCAAGTTTAGGGAAAAGGGAAAGTGAAGCTCTAACCGCCGTACCTCAACACTATCAAAGCCCCCCCCCCAGACGAAACCTAAAGGGGAAACGCCTCTTGAACCTACCAGGGGAAACACTCCTACAGGTATTGTATACACAGGCGGGACCACTACCTCCTATTTTTCAGCTAATATTTAAGAGAACAGATCACCGCTATCGGACAAAAACACATTTCATCAAATCCCACAAACCCGGGACCATACGCGTTCCAAAATAACGCCTAGGCACCCGTAGAGTGCATACACAACACCATATAAGGCCACATACGTCACTGTCCCCAGAGGGAATCCCCTCAAAAAACTCAGGCGACCAACTAGCCACGAACACAGGCTAATTCAGGCACAGCTAACGCCAAAACAACCCAACCAACTCCCGGTTCATACTCACGATAGACGAGCCCCCAGTTGTTATGACCGGCCCGTTGGCCACAACAGGAAAACAAAGAGAGGTGTTCAAAGGTTCCAAAAACCACGGCACTTTATTGATCATCATCAAAGAGCAAACACCAAGAACTGGAGAAGACGGACGAGGGGAAAGGACCAGAGCGAGAGTGCTTCTGCAGCCGGCTTGGAGAGAGTCAGGACCGCCACGTTACTCCGGGCAGCTGGGCTTAATAGCACCTCGGCTCCGGCCAGGTGTCCACGATCGCGCTGATTGGCCTCTTCAGCTCCACCCCATCGTAAGACCTGTAATACACCAGCACACAGGCTCTGGGGCCGTCACAGCACCTATTAAACAACCTTTATATTTTGATTCTGATTCAGATAAGTAAAACAATAAATTGATAAAGCAGCACACATTACCTGTTCTTCATTACTGTCTACGATCACCAGATCTGCTCCTCTGGCTCTGCAGTTTTGTCTGCTTTGTTCCCAAGAAGCTTTCTCCGTAGAGAGGAGATAACAGACACAACCGACCATCCTCCATCCTGCAGGACAAGTTTTCTCTGCAAAAAAAGACAAGACATGCCTTATTACCTTCTTTTGAGTTTTAAGATTTAGTTGACTCCTTGCTGAAATATTCAACTCTTGAGAGCATTCTTGTCCCTTGTGTGATTTAAAAAAAGACATATTCAATAAGCATTGTTGATGATAACCAAGATCTATTCTGATAGATCGGTATCATTGCATGGGACAAAGGGTAAAACTTCTCTCACTCTGCATCATTTTAAGAGTCTGTTATGATTCCTTACACGGTACTATAAGTCCAATTGCTTAATAAATCAAATTAAAAAATACTGCAATAAAGGCGGTAATTTTGACCGACATGACATCAAAAAAGGAAGATGATATAAAAAACATTCCTGGGGAATGTATCTTCTAGATCACCATATAAATAATAATAATAATGATAATACACTTTATTTATATAGCCCCTTTCAAAACGTAGTTACAAAGTGCTATAACATAAAATACACGGTGAGCAAGATAATTAAACAACAGCATGTAAACATAAAAACACAAAGTAAAACACATAGAAAATAAATATAATAAGCTTAAAAATAAAATCACACAAGTCATTACAAACTTGAAGAAGAGCCGTTTCAGTACTATGATTTTTCTAAAACCAGATTAGAATTTTTCTAAAATATTGTTGTCATTGATAAAAGCTAACAATTATTCTGCTACAGTTTTTTCTAAAACTTTATCTAAAAATGGGAGCTTGGAAATATGTCTAAAAATGTTGGGCTTTTTAAGAAATGGCTGAACCAGCGCAGTTTCAGGGACAGAACCTGTAAAAAGAGAGCAGTTAAAAATGTGCAGAATACAAGGTGTCAACATTTTTAAAACATCCTTACGGCCCGTCCACACAGCAGCGTTAAAAAAATCTTGGAACGCTTCTGCCCATTCACTTTGAATGGGGTGACGTCACTTTGCCTCACTTTTCGCCGAACTGCATTGTGGGCAGCAGAGCAGAGATTTTCAGGATTTTCAGGATTCAAAGTTGAGCAATGTTCAACTTTTGAAGCTGAGGTGGAAGCGTCAGCCAATCAAATCCCGTGTATGCAAATCTGACAGTTCAAGCGCTAGCCAATCAAACGGCGTGTATGCTGGGAGAGACATACCGCAGGTCATTTCCTCATATTCCAAAAAATGGAGGAGAAATTAGCGGTAGGGAATCACCCGGTGCTTTATGACGAGTCCCTATTTACCTACCGGGATACAAACCGGAGGAGCCAGGCATGGAGGGAGGTGGCAGAGACAGTGGTATGTTTTCGCCTGTTTGGGGAGTTTATATCCAGTTTACTTCGGGCTTTTTTGCTTCGTATGTCGGGGGCGGGAGATTCATGTGATTGGTTGTTGGTGCCTTGCTCGCAAAAAATCCCCAAGCTTCAGATACGCCCACCTCCAAGATTTTTTTAACGCTGCTGTGTGGACGGGCCGTTATAAAGAGATATTTAGTTATTCACAATCTTATAATTATGTGAAGTGATGGGACTGAAGCTTTTTAGCTTTTAAAACGATGTTACAACGATTTTTTTAAAGGGCTGTACACATAAAAAATGTATGTGAAAAAAAAAAGCACTGAGAGTAAAATAAGTCTGGTGTTCTACACTTTTATGCAGAAGGGTTTGGCAATATATTGATATTGTCAAACAAGAATAGATAAGTTGTTAGACTTTGGATTTCCTCATATAATAAGTTGGCATGTTGTCTTTTCACATTTTTATGAAAAGACCCGTACCTTCTTGTATTGTTGATGATCTTGAGCTTAGGGGTTTGACATCGTCAAGGTTGACATAGATTTCCTCCATCGCTCATGGGAATGTCAAGCATTGAAGTATGTGACTGAGGAAAGTGTGTTGGTTGGTTTCAATTTAAAAAAAAAAAGTCTTTTTGAGGAAGTCACAACTCTCAAGTGTTAAGAGTAGTTTCATTGCTGTGTCAGATAATTATCTATCTAAAAAAAACAATACAAATATAAGGAAATGCTATATTTTTCTAACGCTGAGTCAAGAAAAATTCAAATAAGCTTTATTGACATGACCATAATTAAATTAAAACATAATTAAATTAAAACACACCCATAAACCTCTCTTTGACAAGTTTAAAAGAGTATTAGCTGACATTGTTGTGAAAGCAGGGATCTTAAATGAATGCTGATAAACACAAGAAAACAAATGAAGACAACTGGGGAACCTTTTGAAAGACTTTATTTTTGTTCATGATTACATAAACACATATAGTGGTGAGTACCTTTTTATATCCTGCTTCTTTACACATACTTTCTCCAGTACAGCGTTAGCTCTGAGTGTTAGCGATGCTTGCTAATGTAAACACTGACCATATTACTTCCAAAATAGTTGGGCAGTTTCTGATAGCGACGTTTCTGATAGTGCCGTGGGTGTAAAGCCAGCCCTGATTTTAGTAATGTCGTCATGACCGCAGCACATCTGGATCAGCTCCGTTGTACCCCCGTTTTTAGAGATTTGGGTACGGAGGAAAAGAGAGAGGGTTGTATTCGGACACTTTGTGAGTCTCCTTACACACCAGGGGACACATATGTGTGTATAAAAGACATCAAAGGTGCATTTTGCATGATCGGGGACCTTTAAGAAAAAATGGGAAGTGGTAAAGCTGCTTTTTATCTGATAACAGCAAGTTGTTGAGTGCAAGAGCTTTATCTTGTCCGAGAACATGTAATACACCCACCATATTTTTATAATAAGTGTTATCTTGTATAAAAAAGTTGCCATTTCCTGATTTAGCTACACATTTACTCGAGTACTGTAATGTACTTCAAATAAAAGGGAGTTTGATTTTACTTTTTTGAATGAAACATGAGCAAATCCTGCAGTTAAAGTCTTGTTTCTTTTGGTATATATTGAAATTAAAACTTGTGGGATGTTTATGGTGCTTCATATTGCATTGACTGAAGTCAGACTGATATTTATTTCAAAGTCAAAGTTATTTGCACCGTTTAACCTTAAAACGTGTTTCACATTCAGAATTTTAAAGGTTTTAAGTCTTTGGCTTTGTCTCTCGTGAGTCGGTTGATTTTGTTAATATTATAGTTCCAAATAAAAGAGGAAAATAATAAAAAAACTGGTTGTTTTAATCCACTTCTTATTGAATTTACAGAACAATACTATACTGTACCCTGATTTATACCGCTACCATGATATAAAACTGCATATACTGTGAAAGAAAATCCTATATCCTACACTAAAATAATCAAAGGTGCTTAAAAGGCAGTTATAAATGAAACACAAGACAAAAAAAGATTCACATGTACAAGGTTACTCAGAGAAGCAACACACACCTTCAGCAGGTCAGTCCAAGATGTTCCCAAGAAACTGACCCTTTTTGGGCACAGAGGCACTGCTTCCTTATTTTATAATAACATGTGACTGTGTGTTCAACTGTGGGAAGACAGCTGTGACTACATTTACCAGTAAAATATTTAGAGAAAGTAGTAGCTGCGGAATTAGTTTTGGTTTTGACTAATTTTTGATGAGAGGATTACAAACATGCAGATAGACTGCTACTCATCGTGACCTTCCCTTTTATCACTGGTCACAATGATGCTATCTCTGTCTGAAGGCATTGTTGTGGACTTGCATGCATGTGAACAAGATGATAAGTATCAGGCCATGAAATGTAATCTAGCCTTTAAATCCTCTTTCCCCGAATAAGGGCATGTCCACATAACGCTCCAAGGGTTGTTTTGTTGTTTCTATGACAGCAATATCTTGACACTGCATCACCATTGTTGTATTACAGACTAGCCTCACCCCTTGGTTTTTATTATCGATTTGTGCTATGTATTTGTTTGACATTGTGTCTATGAGAACAAACAGGAGGATGCTTGTTCTCACATTTTGTGTGATTGAGCGTCACAGCTTTAGTCTGACAGCCTTAGAGTGAGGAGGATGATATGTGTACGGTACGATAAAAGCCACACACTCACTGGCAGATCTGCTCCAACAAACAGGCTCTTTGGTCTTTGTTATGATGGTTACTGTCTGACAGTGAGACAGTCATTTCCTTCAGTGACGTCAACAGCGTTTTTCTGGAAAGTTTAAATATTTTCAACTTGACCAAAAAGGTGGAACGGTCAGAAGAAAGACGAGGGGTGCAACTCTTTCTCTGAAGACCACGGTGTAAAACAGTATAAGCTATCGCCTTATTGGAATACATTTGAAAAAAGATGCTGACGTGCAGAAAAGGCGATATGTAGACCCAAAGCAGTTTAAGTTGAATAAATCAGGTCTGCAGTAAGCCAATTGTATCTACCTAAGAACATGTAAACACACTGACAATAAAAGGGCTACAAATACATCCAATAGATGATGTAATCCCCATAAAAAGGCAAAGGGGTGTGAACCTCCCTCTCACTATCCTGCTCAGTGGACCAGAACCAGGGGGACGGTCTTCTGCAGGTTCAGCCCCCTGAGAGCGGAGAAGGGAGGGAGGCCTTCGAAGCCAAGCAGCTGGCGGGTGGAGGACTCCCAGCTGAATCCAAACTCCAGCCGGCTGTAGACACACGGGTACTGCCGGTCCGCCCAGCAGACCCAGTCCACCGCCCTCTTCACCTCCTCCCAACGCTCAGGCCTGGAGGAAGAAGAAGAAAGTCGATATGAAAACAGGTTGCCACGCTGGACATAGTGACAGCTAGTCTCCAAAAATCACCCAGAGAAGAACATTGTAATACATATTGGATCTTTTGCAAACGAGAACAACATATTTGAGTGTTTTAAAAGTCAATGGGCATCTCAAGGGTATGAATTGAGAGATAAATGCTTTGTTGTGTTGTGATGTGTTTCTCTTCCTGTTTCATTTCCTCTTTTCACACCTTTGTACTTTGGTTGCAGTGTAAGCCTTCAAGCTTGGAATCAGTTTAGGTGTTTTTATTTAGGATCTTCATGTTGTTCGATTAAGTTTTGGACAGACCTGGGCAGAGGGGAGTCGTCCAGGCAGAACAGGGTGCGGAGCAGTTTGCCCTCCTCTATCTTCTCCTCTCTCATCAGCTGCAGGACCAGCAGAGTCGCCACCAGCTTCAGGATGTCTGCATGGGCCTTCACACCTACACACACACACAGACAAGTACAGCACATGCTTTTAACATCCGTGGGAAACAAACTCATCATCATGGCTGAGATATCTGTAAGACTTAAAAAAAGGAAAGCAGTGCAACTATGAGAGTCCTCAATGAAAACTGAAAGACAGGCACATTTATTGTGGACAGAGATGTCACAGTTCCATTTTTTTAAAGTGTATTTTTCAACTTGGAGCCCCCACTCTTACATCTCCATTGTGAAGCAGATGTTAATTTCATACCCTGGACAAATATAATCCAAACTATCATGAAATATACTTGTGGCGAAAAGTTGGGTTTTGATATAAGTCTCTAAAAAGCAGAGACGTGGCATGATAACTGTTTGCGATTTGACCCTAGACTGTATATTTTCACACACTAAAATGTATAAAATGTGGCAGTTTTGAGGTTATTCTTCTCTTCTTCTCTTGAGTTGTAACACTGGTAATGGCTCTAGCAACTTACTTACTTTGAATACTGATTTTACATTCAATATTCAACTTTTCACCAAAAACCTTTTAATATAACCCCCAAAGAGAGCAGTTTGAGTTGAATCAAAGAAAGAGACTTAGTCATTAACAGGTCATTTTTAAACTCATCTTAATGATTTAAAACCTAAAAACTCATAAATACAAATAGGACATTCTCGTCTGATTGGTTAATATTATATTGCTTGGAAGGTTATATTAAACTTTAAAGAACATGTTGGCACTATTCGGCGAATGATACTTCTATCTCCACGTGTAAACCCAATCTTTTGGCCACAGAAAGATGTGGAAATGATCTGAAATGACAAATATATTCCCACTCTAAAGGCTGCATCAGTTTCTGAGAGTCCTCACCCAGAGACTGGATGCCTTTGTTTTTCAGGAACACGTTGGCGAAGAGGTCCACATCCAAATTAATCAGCTCACCCAGCTCTGCGGTGAACTGCCAGTAACCCTCCTGCAACACAGAGACACAAATAAAATGTTCATTGCCTTCATAAAGTGGTAATTAATTACGCCCCCATGGTTAAAGTGCCAGCTAAAAAAAATACACATTAACATAAGCATTACTGCAGCAGTAAATACATCCAAAAAACACCATTTAATAGTAAAACACTCACTGATGATATATGTTATTACAACCTTTTACTTTACGTGTCAACCTACCTGGTGATAAACCCGTTTCTGATTCTTCCTCCTCTCCCTCCCACCAGATTAATTAATGCAATTAACTGATAATGTTTACATACTTTTATTTCAGTATATGCATGATTAGGAGTGGAGTATTTCCAGTTAGGTATTAGTACTTTTAAAAGCATCTAAAGTATTTTTCCAAAATGCTTGTACGATAATACTGAACATCGCCAAGTTGCATAAGACTGCTTTTGAAACCCAAATTTGCCCCGCTGTCAGTAAACATATCTCTAACTGCTGTATCGCTATAGTTACAGTGTTTTAAAGGAGAGGTGTCATGGCCATTTCCACTGATCATAATTCCATTGTTGAGGTATACTAAAATAGATTTATACTGTGCATGTTTCCAAACTCACATTGGTTTCTCATACAGCATCTCTGTAAACTACTTGTATTCACTGAATTTCACTCTCTGCCTTTAACGGCTCGTTGTAGCTCCAATAGCTCCAGCCCCCACCCTCCCTGTGAGCACAGTGTGCTCTGATTGGTCGGGACGTTGTGAATCGCGCTGAGCTCCGTGGAGGTGTTGTTTCCTTGTTTAGGATACATAGCGAAACACAGCCAAACTCATCCTGAGCACACACAAAGTCACAGCCGAAGTAAAAACAATAAGTGTGGCTTGATATTGAGTAAGAAAAAGCTTGATAAACGCAGTGAGAATGGGTCTGCAGAGAGAATTTCGCCGCCATCCCAACTGTCTGTTATCAGCCTGCAGCCAGGGAGGAGAAATCAGCTGAGTTGCCTGCTCCCTGCACACAGATGTGTGTGTGAGGAAGTCCGTGGATTGGTCAATATGGACCAATAAGCGGGGGCTTAACTTAACGGCTCCGTGGACGTAACGTAACGGCTCCACGGATTGGTCCATTTCGTTCCGGGTACGGCATGATGTCAAGCCGTACCCGGAAGAATCAAATGGACAATGACGTATCTCCAACGAGGCGTTTTGGGGAGGTATTTTCTGTGTTAGAGTTTTACTCGCTACAGGGTGTACTTTGAGGGTTTTGACTCTGCACACCGTTTACATGCATAAAAACCTTCATAACACACAAGGGGACGGGTAATAACCGGAAAAGCATGACACCTCTCCTTTAACAAGAAGTGCAAAGCAGCCTTCTGACAGCTAATCATCCCAAATGGGTTTCACAAAGAAATTATCAAAAGATCAGAATTGATAAACCATTCAAAGGGCTGTCATTTTATCCTGTCAGCAGGAAAAGAAAAGGTCCATTTATGCACTCGAGAACAGCCGCATACGTTCATTTTGAATATTTCTTACCGAATGCTGCATTTGGAAGATCTCTGTCCATCTGAGCTTCAGCGCTTCAGGGTCTGCTGACTTCCTCCTGAAACGACATGATCACAACAGGACACTCTTAGAGAACACTGGAAGTTGTGTACTAAAAAACACACACATGAATCAAAGAATGTAAACATAAATACTCACATATACTGACTTTCTTTTTTTTCCACATGCATACATGTACATAATCAGAGGATTTACAACAATACTTTTCAGTTAACATGCAGATGAATTCATCTATGTTCATTTTGTCAACCAAAGCCTTTAAAAATAAGTAGAGCATTTTTTGTCAACAACTGTTATTCAAAAGTTATCACAGTTTTCTTAGTAGGAGCTTATCTATTCAAACAAAAAACGTTTAGGGACTCACTCGAATGGTTGATCAGCTGATTGACGCATCCTGGAAGACTTAAAAAGACCTTTACTCCGGACCCGTCCTCCCCAAGAACTTCCACATAAGGGCTCATCTTCTTCAGGCATTGCTGATGATCTATCTCTGGATTTGTGCCTCCGTCGCTCTACATGGACATCTGATGCTTCATCAAGTGAAACAGGAGGGGCATCTTTCATTGGCTGATCTTGTTCTTCAAGCGCACAACCCCTGAGACCAAAGCCTGCCATTTCTTGTTCATCAGAAAATAAGAGCTGAGCTGTGGAGAATAAAGATGCTGCACTACTGGAAAACCTTTCAGCTAGCGGAGGAGCTGGACCAAGAGTAGGAGGAGGGGGAGCTGGAGGGTCTCGAGAGGTGGACTGGCGTTGAAGTGAATGTGCAGAATAGGACAGTGCATTTCCGAATGAAAATGCTTTCCCTGTGACAGGAGGCTCAGGCGCACGGTCGTTCATCATCATCATCATCACATCTGAATCAGTTGCAGCTTGCGTTGTACCGTACATGGCGCTTTGGCGTTGGGGAACTTCTGCTGCTATTTGTTCTCGAGGATGAAATGAGAGAGGAGGGGGAGGCATACGGAGAGTGATCCTTTGAAGACCACTAATCTGAGAGAGAGGCGCACGGAGAGGAGATTTTTGGGCGAGTTCCTTCATGTGGACCTGTCCTCCCCAAGAACTTCCATATAAGGGACCATCTTCTTCAGGCTTTGCTAATGGTCTACCTCTGGATTTGTGCATACGTCGCTCTACATGGACATCTGATGCTTCATCAAGTGGAGCAGGAGGGGCATCTTTCATTGGCTGATCTTGTCTAACGGGTTCTTCTTCAAGCGCACAACCCCTGAGACCAAAGCCTGACATTTCTTGTTCATCAGAAAATAAGTTTGCTCTTTGTCTGGAGAATAAAGATTCTGCACTACTGGAAAACCATCCTGACTGACCTTTCACAGGAGATCCAGTCGCACATTCAGTTGTTTCAGTTGTTGAGGTGGAAACACTCAAGCTGCATTCCTGGGGTGCAAACCTCCCTGCATCCCAGAGACCAGAGGAGGTTCCTGTTTGATTGGAACGTGATAGCGCTCTGTTCCCGAAAGCGCGTCCTACCAGTGACCCACTGCGCTGATCCGACATGGCATTAGAGCCAAGTAACATTTCAGCTAGCGGAGGAGCTGGACCAAGAGTAGGAGGAGGGGGAGCTGGAGGGTCTCGAGAGGTGGACTGGCGTTGAAGTGAATGAGCAGAATAGGACAGTGAATGTCTCTGTGTTGAGAATGAAAATGCTTTCCCTGTGACAGGAGGTTCAGGCCCATCATCGCTCATCTTCATCAACACATCTGAGTGAGTTGCAGCTTGCGGTGCACCGAACATAATGCCGTGGTGTCGGGGAACTTCTGCTCCCATTAGTCCATGACGATGAAATGAGCGGCTTTGAAGACCACTGATCTGAGGGAGAGGCGCACGGAAAGGAGATTTATGGCCGAGTTCCTTCATGTGGAAAGGAGGAGGTGGTGGAGGATGAAATGAGCATGATGAATACGAATGCATTTCTTCATCCACTAGAGGCGTTTCAAAAGAATCTAGTGTTACTTCAATGCCACACAGGGGTGCTGGAGGTGCCCATGTGTCCACGTCCCCTCTTCTTATTTTTTTCAGTTTTAAGGGAGAGGCCCCATGCTAAAAAACACAGAAACAACAAAAAAGTCAAAACCTTTTTCTTACAAATTATAACTGGACACATTTTTTTCAAACTAAAATGAATGGAGCAGTATTGCATTGTCCTGCCTCTCTAATAACATGTGAGTGACGCCACACGAGGACACTCTTTAAGGATTTGTTAACCTGCTAATTGGTATGTTTTTGTTTAGTTTTAACAGTCAATGCATTACAAATAACAGCTCTATCTGAAAGCGATGCATTTATTGTCACTTTAAAATAGCAAATGTGAAGCAGCAATTTGTTGCTGAACATTTTACGGGAATAAGTCCCCTATCATACAAAGCACAAAGGGAGACAAATGCAACTCATTGAAGTGTTATTTATTAAAGAGGACATATTATCCTCATTTTCAGGTTCATATTTGTATTTTGTGCCTCTCCTGTCACATGTTTACATGCTTAAATGTACAAACAATTGCTTTATTTTTCTCAGGAGGGAAGTTTGGGATTTTAGGGCATCTTTAAATTACAAAAATAAAACTCTTTTGTTTCCTCATTATTATAATGCAATGTGACATTACCTTCATTTCGATTATTGGACCACTTTGAAACACAGACCCAATCAGAGTCTCAGACTCATCCTCAGACTCATCCTCAGAGATCCCTTGGAACCCTAACACCTTACCATCATCACACTCCTACAACGGAGAGACGAAGGCAGAAAAGATATTGTCAATTAGTAAATCATAACAAGTAAAGATGCTTTTTTCTTGTCCCCTGATTACACAATGTGACTTTACCATAGTGCATTTGGACCTCCTTTCAGAATAATCCTCAGAGTCCTCCTCAGAGTCCTCCTCAGACTCATCCTCAGACTCATCCTCAGACTCATCCTCAGACTCATCCTCAGAGGGCCCTTGGAGCCCACAGTCCTACAACGGAGAGACGAAGGCAGAAAGGATATTGTCAATTAGTAAATCATAACAAGTAAAGATGCTTTTTTCTTGTCCCCTGATTACACAATGTGACTTTACCATTAAGCATGCGGACATCAATTCAGAATAATCCTCAGAGTCCTCCTCTTCAGTGACCTGAGGAGAAATCCAGCCCATGTAGGGGAGGAAGTCCACATCTTCCTCGGCGAGTAGCTTTGGGATGTCTGTAAAGCCTTCCTCTGGTTGTTCTGAGTCCTAAAACAAGGTAGAGGGGATGGTTGGGTGCTACAAAACCTTCAAATCTGGGGTGGAAAGGTGGACAAATATAAATAAATAATGTTTTTCATTTAACAAACCCTTTCCTCGATGGCCACAAAGCTGGTGAACTGAGACAGGATGGAGAACTCTTTGCTTAACTCGATGATGAAGCGCTTCAGCTCCGCTTTCTTTCCCTGAAACAAAACAGGTCCAGTTTAACACCTGGAGCTGGGACTAGACGTCTAAAGCGATGCAGGTTTCCTTCCACACACACACACACACACACACACACACACCTCATGTTCGGCTTCATTGGTATCCAGGCTTCCGTCTTCGTAATCCCTGATGAGGGCCCTCGCAGTGAGCTTGTGAAGAAACTGAACACACACACATTAATACACATCATAATCTATAATCAACAACAACCTGCATCAGTTTCTGCAGGGTCAACTAGCTAAGATAACTGCAATTATAAGATGGTACTATTTTTTGTTAACAAACAGTTTCATCAACTGCTATTCAGGATTCATGGATTCAGAGGACGTTTTGAACAACACAAAACATGTAGAAACAGATGATCAACGTTACATGACATTAATGTTTTTCAAAGTAGAAGTGCAAGCAGAAGGATTAACAAATACAAAAGGGACTAGTGTGTGTGTGTGTGTGTTCTTACTGTGCCTCTGGTCTTCTGCAGCTCACTGGTTGAAACCATGGTTTGGAGCTCCTGACCGCTGAGATTTCCGAGCAGGGTGGCCTGTGATACAGTAAGTCATTATTTGAGTCATTTATCAAGGAAACATGCTGGATCATATTGAAGCTTTTAAAATATGTTGCCCTACTGTGTTCATATCGTTGAGCATTGTGCAAAGGAAGCAAACAATTTAAATCACATTGAGCTCTTGGACATTGTGATTATTTCTTACAAGTTTTGAATATTTTATAGTCTAAGCAAGGGGTCGGCAACCCGCGGCTCTCGAGCTGCATGCGGCTCTTTAAGCCCTCTGCTCTGTCTCCCTTGAGCTTAGACAAAAATAAGAAGGAAATCAAATAAAAGTATTTGTAGGACTATTTACATTTTGTTGCATGGTTGAAAATGTTTCGTATTTTGTATTTTGAGGTGATGCTGTGACGCTGTGACACATAAATAAAAAACAAAACTTTTTTCAACTAAAATATGCGTCATATCCTATACGGTCCCGCCGCCAGCGGCTTTTCTTACAGGGGAATAACCTGACCCCCGGCACGATGCTGGTTTACCGGTATGTTTGATATGTGGAGAGAAGTTATCAAAGGTGCTGCAGCCTTTACGTATCGAGGAGAAAAACGGAAGAGGAAGACAGCTGACGATCTTCAGTCATAATTCAATCAGTTAACTATTTTTAGGGTGCAGCTATATGTTTTATTTATTTCAAAGTGGGTCAATTTTGATTGTATTTTTTTTCCTTCAAATGTGCAGAGGACTCCCCAAGTGCTGTGTGGATTTATTTTAAAGTAGGCCTGTGTCTTTTTTATAATTCTCCTTATAGAGTGGCGAAGTCCCTCCCCTTCCGGTGGACCTCGATGGGACCTTATTTCGGAAAGATTATGTATTGAAGTCAATGGAGAGAGAAAGATTATCTTTCGATCCCGTTTGAATTGTGCCACGAATTACACATATGTTGTTTGTCAATTTAAAAGATAATTTTGCAAGTCAAAAAAAAAAAAATGTGTTGTAAAACTGTGAAGTAACACATTTGTTTGTGTGAAACGCTCAATGAACTACATCTCTGGTCTCACAGAACAACACACGTCACCAAGATGGCCGTCACTACTGTCTTGTCAACACAACGATTGACTTCCCTCACTATCACCACAATGAAACACGTCCTGAAGAATGTCATGCAAAGCTGCCTGCCTGCCTTCCTTTGATTCTCTCTGAACTGCCTGGTCGTTTTAATGTTTAATGTCAACCATTTGTGCAGATAGCATGAAGTAGAGAAGATCGCTAGCGTTAGCGTTAGCATTTCTCCCCCGGGCTTAAATTGTGTATTATAGAATGATCACACCGGTGACAGTACTATTCAAAGGGTTCACGAAATATGACTACTACTCTTACTGTTTAACATTGTGGGTTACTTCATGTTACTTCATGTTAAGGCTAATAAAAATGACAAGGCTGTAATGCTAACTAACGTGCTAGCTACTAGCTAGCTTGATCCAGACACTCCTAGTCCTTTCATCAGACGGGAAGCGAAAGAACGAGCAAGACCCATTGCTGGTATAATAACAACCTGGTACTAAGCACACAGGCATCTTGTTAAAGTTATCTTATCTTAGCCAGCGCCATATAGATAGATTATATCTATATTGCGCTGATCTTAGATCTTAGTGGAGGAAAACAATTGTGACATCACTTACGCGACTCTGGGATTTGTAGTCTTTCTAGTTACGTATTTTTCATAGTCTTATATTTCAACAGTTTTACGACAAACTGTGACTTTTTTGACATGGAAATTCTTTTTTAAGATTGACAAACATCATATGTGTAATTCATGGCACAATTCAAACGGGATCGAAAGATAACTTTTCTCTCCCCATTGACTTCAATGCATAATTTTTCCGAAATAAGGTCCCATTACCCGGAAGTAAGTGGGCGTGACTTCGCCACTCTATAGGAGTTCTTTGTTTCTTATTAGAGGTAGGTAAGTTTGAGAAACCGGCTCGAGATACACTGTTTGTTATATTCCATGGAATGCTCTTAACATCCCGATAGCAATGAATATCTTCAGTGCTTTGACAAAAAATCCATAAAAAAAATGTCATCTGTGGAAGCCGTAGTACTGTAAAAAGCACGACCAATCATTTTAGCCGGCCCGGCTAAAATAACTGGATGGCCTACCTGCCTGTCAGCCTTCCATCTGTGCACAAACTTATCTCGTGCCCTCATTGGTCATGTGCGCGTTCGTGTGTGTTGGAGGAGGGGCTCTGTAAGGAAGTGGCAGATTTGTTCCGGCTGTGTATTTTCAAATTCTAGCGCACTCGAGCTGGCTTCTCCAAAATTACCTACCCCACCTTTAACAGTTTTATATAATGTAATAAATAATAAATGCAAAAAAACTGTAGTTTTTGTCTATGATATAACAATAAATACAACTTTATAAGCCATCAAGCTATCACATATGTTTTGCGGCTCCAGATAAAAAAAAGTGTTGGAAAAGGGGGCAAAATGGCTCTTTTGGTCAAAAAGGTAGCAGACCCCTGGGCTAAGCAAAGTAAGCTGTTTCCAGTCGTGTATATTAAAGGTCACCTATTATGTAAAATGCACTTGTTCATGTCTTTTATGCATAAACATGTGTCCCCTCTGTGTAAAGAGACTCTGAAAGTTTCATGAAAAAAGATTCTCTCTCTTTCTGTCCTGATCCATGTATATAAAAACCTGTCTGAAAATGAGCTGATCAGATTTTGGCCACTTTATGATGTCATTATACATCTTATCACCTGAATCTCCTCCTAGAGCACCATTGAGTTCTTTTTAACCAAATATCTCTCAGAGGGGCGTGGGGAGGGGCTCCTTATTTGCATCTAAAGTAACAGACAGAGAATCAGCACTTTTGAAACAGGGCTGAAACAGAGGGGATTATGGGATGCTGCAATGATCTGTTTGGTGTTTGGAGCCAAACACTTCAGACACATGTTTTGTATATATCTGAGACCTATAATATATTGATGAAAAACAGTATAATAGGGGACCTTTAAGTGTGTACCTGAGTGCAGTGCGGCACAAAGCCGTACACCAGGGTGTGGCAGTCATTGAACAGAGCGTGGAGCTGCTTGGGAGCTTGAACAGGAGGGGGCGCTGTCGGGTTGAACTGCTGCCACTTCACTGACACTGAACTGCAGCTGGGAGACGCCATACGATGCAGCTGAGATGCAACCTGCCGCCAAAATCAAAGATAAGATAAGACTTTATTTATCCCGAAGGAAATTGTTGTGCCAGAGTTACAAAAATACAATTAAATATCTACATGAAACATAGACGGTCACATAATTAATGTAAATATAACCAGTAATTAGTAGTGCAACCCTAATTGCACGTTTATTATAGCACATTGTTAATATTAATAATATTGTACATGTTATATAGCAGCGAGTGTTTTGTAATGATGGTAATGATATTTATATTGCACAATGTGTTGATGTGGAAGTTCTCCGTTCCCTTTACTGAAGGGTGAAGATTTAACAAAGGGTTAACAAATGAATAAAACCATTTTTTTCGCAATGTGAAAGTCTGTCGGCTCATTTTATAACATTACACGTGTTAGAACCTCTTGGGAAACATGTGGATACTTTCAACACATATGGAGATCATCAGATACAAATTCATGTTTTGCATTGGGTAAAAAAGCCCAATAATGTGTTATAATAAAATGTAAAGCTAGTCAGTCCTACCTTATCTGTCCAGTTGTGTTTGGTTTTTGTGTCGAAGAACTCAAAGGCTCCGCCCCCGGCCTGAGCCAGGGCTCTGAGCATGTGCCGATTGGCTGTCGGGCTGAAATGACAGAGCAAACATAAAAAAACAGCAACTTTAAAATGTCTGTTGTGAAAAAGAACCTCAGTGTGCAAAGCAAGGCAAGGCTGAATACAAAATGTTTTGTCATTAAAGCTGAGAGAGTTACAACCCGTATCGGTCGTGGTTATGAGGGAGAGTGAGATTCCTTACACATTTAGTAGGGACATTCCCCCATTTCTGTTATATTTTCATTCAGACTTGTGTTTACTTTGTTTTCATTCTTATGTTGTTAGACAGCTCAGCCATTATGTCTTTGTGTCTCTGGTGTCAGGACATATT
The DNA here is from genome assembly GCF_902827165.1 of Trematomus bernacchii. Classification (NCBI taxonomy): domain Eukaryota; kingdom Metazoa; phylum Chordata; class Actinopteri; order Perciformes; family Nototheniidae; genus Trematomus; species Trematomus bernacchii. The sequence continues at coordinate 7,650,952 of NW_022987588.1, read as the reverse complement.
TCCAATCATATAACTAGATCAATATGTTTAAGAAAATGTATAAAAAAAGCGTAATCAGACAGTCTGAAGTTTACTTTTGATTGTGTTCTGGTTTTATGTTTCAGTATTTGTAAGCAACTGTGACTGAAAGAATATTGCTTTTATTTTACGTTTGTATGGTTATTTCATTTTTGGTTTGTTGTTATTTTTTTTAAGAAGGGGCAGGTAAAATAAGATTTTATATCTGAGACCTATAATATATTGATGAAAAACAGTATAATAGGGGACCTTTAAAACGCAGGAATGTATTCTCCTTTCTGAGAAAACCCCCCTCCCCTGTGACCTATGACCCTTTGAGACCTGAGGCCGCAGGTGAAGAGGCGGCTGTGCTCGGCGTTGTCTCTGAGCAGCTGCAGGGTGAGCTCTGCGTTCTGGATGTGTCCGTCCGACAGCAGCAGCAGGTTCCTGACACCGCGGGACGGAGGCAGCAGGCTGAGAGCTCGCAGGGGCCGCCACAGTTCAGTGCTGCCCCCTACTGGAGAGGAGAGCTGGTGGGAGGGAGAGGAGGAGGAATCAGAATCACAATCTCAATCAGAAACGGGTTTATAGAGTGGTGCAGTGATGACGTATTTGTGTAGGCCGACTTGGAAATAAGCTGAGCATGGGTTCAGCAATGGGATTTGTCCATAGGCTTTTGGAATATTGTAAAATATAAGTTCTGTGTAAAACGAACCTGTTTGATAAAAACAACAGCACACATTTTGTGTACAGTTACTTCCAGTATGTTCTGTGAATTACTTTTAAGTCTCTTCAATTACTAGTTTACTTTTCAAATCTAATATAGTATTATTCTGTATGTCGTTATAGAAAGCCGTAAACTAAAATAAGAAATTCATAGGCAATACTTCTCACTATCATTTCCTGTTTTATTTTAGAGTTATGAGAAATATATTGTAAGGAATAGTCAAGTTTATCGAGTCCATGTGTCACAGGACCAAGTTCCTGTCATGGCCGAAAACTCAAGTGTAGTATACTGAAAATATTTCATTACAGTCCAGTGATTGGTAAGTCGTTTAAGGTGGTTTAGTCGATACTACAGTACATTACACAGAGAGGTGAGATACATTTTATAGATTACAATGTTATATAGCTCATTTTTTTAATGAACCAACGACTCACCTTGATAAATGTTTCTGCTGCCGGTTGAGCTTCAAAGAGCGGCCGTGCTGTGAGGAAAGCGTCTTTGTGATCTGACAGACAAAAATACAGAAAAAAAAAAACATTATACTTTCGCTAAACTTATAATCTATTGGTTGAACTGAGTTTGGAATAAGAGGAGACTTTTATGTAAAATAAGAGTTGACTTCAGACGGAAAGTCCCTAAAAGCAGTTTTCTTGTAGTTGAAATGACATGTTGGATGTGATGGCTGACGTGAGAGGAAGTGCTGAAACACTAATGAATGTAAGAGTAAATAACAGATGATCAAAACCAAAGCAGTGTCATGGCTTGTGCCTTGCAGTTTTATTACATAACTTATTCATTTTTTATTTCATTTATTTGATTCAGTCAAATTACTTTTAGCTTACTCATTAATGGTGAGATAGTTTAACATTGTCTCACCTTTCCAACTTGTACTTCCCCTTATTGCTTTATCAATTTTTACCCAAAATGAATACACATTCAAACTGACCTGTGCCAAATAAAATGACATTGAGTTTGGTGTTGTTATCGATTTGGCTGAGGACCTTCAGGGCGATTTTCTGGGCCAAGATGAGAGACTCTCCCTTCATGGACTCCGACGTGTCGAGCAGCAAGACGAGTTCATCAGATTCACGCTCGGAGTTCACTTCAAAGTCTGGATAGAAAACTAACATGCTGGCCTAGAGGAGAAAGTGAGAGGTGTTTAAACAAAGAAACAGAGGTAAGGCAAGGCAAGTGTATTTATATAGCACCTTTCAACACAAGGCAATTCAAAGCTCTTTACAAAAATGAAAGACATTAAGAAAATGGCATTTAAAAACAGTCATTAAAAAGCAAAGATAATAAAATAAACATTAAAAGACAAAATACATGAATAAAGGTTACAGTGCAGTTTAAGATGTGAATAGTTCAATTAAAAGCAGCGGCAAAAAGAAAAGTCTTCAGCCTGGATTTAAAAGTAGTAAGAGTTGCAGCGGACCTGCAGGTTTCTGGGAGTTTGTTCCAGATATTTGGAGCATAATAACTGAACGCTGCTTCTCCATGTTTAGTTCTGAATCTGGGGACAGAAAGCTGACCAGTCCCTGAAGACCTGAGGGTTCTGGATGGTTCATCATTTAGCAGGAGGTCCGAAATGTATTTTGGGCCTAAACCATTCAAAGCTTTATAAACCAGCAGCAGTATTTTTGAAATAAATTCTTTGACACACAGGAAGCCAGTGTAAGGACTTCAGAACAGGAGTGATGTGAGCCACTTTCTTAGTGTCAGTGAGGACTCGAGCAGCGGCGTTCAGAATCAGCTGCAGCTTTCTGATAGATTTTTTAGTGAGACCTGTAAAGACACCATTACAGTAGTCCAATCTACTGAAGATAAAAGCATGGACAAGTTTTTCCAAATCCTGCTGTGACATTAGTCTTTTAATCCTAGATATATTCTTAAGGTGATAGTAGGCTGATTTAGTAACTGTTTTGATGTGACTGTTGAAACTCAGGTCAGAGTCCATGACGACACCTAGAATTCTGGCTCCATCTGTTGTTTTGAACATTGCAGACAGACCTGGCTGTCCTTGTCGGGGTGTTTCTCCACCCACATCCTGGGCAGGTGGACCTCCGACAGAGTGACTGACAGCATGAAACCAACTGGACCCATGACCTCTCCTGGCAGCACGCTCAACACTGCCTTACAGTCGGTTTTCTGTGGGAATATCACACAAACACACAGAAAAGAACAAAGGGTGCACATGAAGATCATAAAGTGTTAGGAAAGTATCACTCGTCACCGGCTTGAGCTTCAATATCAGGATACATGTATTCATTATCCTTGTAATAATGGAAGTAGTCATCACATACAGAGCATTTGGGACAAATAGTTCCTCTGAACAGTGTCCTTCACATGCTGATATACAAGAGAGGGAGTTACACAGTCACAAGATGGAGGAATAGAAAGCAGTATTCTATGTTTAGTTCAGATTAGCTCCACGTCAGAAATGATCATGCTTGTCATATGTCTATCTCCATAGAGGCTGAATCATCATGTTAATCTCATAGCTATCATATGCCTAAAACAGTCCTGATGCTCTTCTAGGTAATCATACATCCTGTCATGTACACAGCTACGTAGCCTTTGTTATCATGTGTACTCTGATATTGGAAGAGTACATTCAGTAATATCCCAACATAAAGAAATTATTTTATTTTATTATGGACTATACTATCAAACATAGTAACGACGAGTCAAATATTTAGTGTAAAATACCTCCAACATAATGACAAATCTGCGTAATCAGATACAAAAACTCTACATGTATGCATCTGATTAGCAGATAAAGACAAGATACTACATAAGGCATTTTATTGAAGCTGTGCCAGGGAGATCTCTCGTATTTTGAGATGAAAACAATTTAGCTAAATCAAGATATTGTTAATTATAAAAAACTCTGGCATCATGTCAGCACTAGAGTGAGGTAGAAATGACAACCCCAATAGTAGAATTACATAAAACAGTAGACATTTTACTTTTCATTATCCAGGTTGTGCAATGTACGGCTACATAATCAAAATGCCAACAATTTAGCATTAAGGCATTTAACATATTTTTGGTACACTTTTGTCTGCATTTCCAAACGCATCAAGTCAAGAGAATACATGCTATTTCTATAGAAGTGTACAATATTTGTTATTTCTTGATGTGTGGAGGAACACAGTAAGACAGAGACGATAACTGACAGCCATGTAACAATGTCTAAAAAATCCCAAACAAATGTCAAACACAGATTACCTTGATCTTGACTTTATGGCTGATGCAACACAGCTTTGTGATCTCATTCGGCATCTCAATCGACATGTCCAGGCTGAACTCTCTGAGAAATAAACAACACTCATTACAAAAACACAGTAAGAAGGACAAAGAGGCAACGATGAAAAACACAACTTATTTTTCTATCCAAATGTTTAACTGAGATAATGACAAATTATTAACAGAAAAAAGTGTCATTGATGTAATATTTGTGGATAAACAAGTTAATGGACAGTGTGTTTTTTCACAAACATTCAGCACAAAAGGTGGTGTCAAATTGAAGGATTACAATTAAGCTAAAGTGCATTAAAATAGTCAAAATACAAAACATAGCTCACCTCGCCTCATCTTTCACACACACCTTCTCCACAGTGACCTGTTGATCAATGCAAGACAAACAAGGAACATTAACAGTATTTAGTTTTCAATGCAGAGCCCAGCACACCTCCAATCTGTATCTCTCCATTGATGAATGGTTCATGCAGACGTAGGATAGCTTTATGAAGGAAGACTATGAAAAGTCCCGCTTTATTTGATATCTTATATATTGAATTGCTTTCAAGCCACACAAAAGGAGAAAAAGACTAAAAAAGTAAATAACTCAAACTGATGAAAACACATGCGTAAATTGCAAAATACACATTGTTTTCACACACACATGTAAATAACATGTACACATGACTAAATATGTATATATGTTCATTTCAATTCATTTCTTATTTTATAGTTATTTACCATTTGTAATTTGTATCTTTGATTTTATCCTGAATTGTATTCATCTGTGTGATTCTGTGCTGTCCTGTTTTTCAATCTTACCCTGTTGCTGTTAAACTACTGAATTTCCCCACAGGGATTAATAAAGGTCCATCTTATCTTATTCGGGTGTGTATTATCCTCTTTTTTGCTGTTTCGCTCTTTTAAGGCACTTATGAAGCTCAGCGCAAGTTCAACCAGGAAGACCGTCTTTACTCATTAATTTACTATTTCTACGTCACTACTCTCTCTCCTCTCAATAAGTGATCGGGGGCGTCACTCTCCAGCTTAACCAATCACTTTGCTCTATTCTCATAAGCCTATCATAGCGCTCCGCTAAACCTTTTAAATCTGCTCTCCCCTCTGACAGCTGTCATTTCAGGTGAATCGGCGCAACCCTCCTCCACCCCCCTTTTCACCTCCTGTCCCTCTGAATCCAGGGTCAAGCTAAGCCACTCCCCTTCAGACCGGACCTAACGATCCATTCACCACCACCAGTGTTTAGACCGCGGGGGGTTTCATCGGATCGGTTCTCCCCTCCCGAATGATACTCCTGCACAACGGGGCCTAATCGCCAAAACTCCATTACATTCATTTGTGTATTCCTGGCAATAAATATGTATTCTTACATCAAAACCGTCTCTCCTGATTGAATTGTTGTTGCACCTTAAGACAACATACAGATTAATAATAATATTAATAATAATAATAATAATAATAATACTACATTACATTTATATAGCGTTTTTTCTGGTGCTCAAAGCACTTTACAATCAAGTAAAGAAGAAAAATAAATAACAACAAAAGTAAAAAGTGCTAAGCTAGGTGGAATAAGGGCGAGGGGTTAGTGGATTAGGAGTTGAAGGCAAGAGTGAAAGGGTGAATTAAGAATTTACTTTGTGGAGTATTGTTGTTGGGGTATACATTTGGACCTCCCTTTACCTGTGTGGTCTGGTTGAGCGCCGCACTCTCCTGCCACGGAGCCACGCTCCCAGGGAGATGGAAGAAAATTAACCCGTCCGTGACGACCAGCTCGGACACAAACGTGACTTTAATGAGGACGGTCGCATTGGGCGGCAGATTGCCCACACTGATGGTGAACACATCCTGCAGAGAACACACAGTGATGGAGTTAGAGATACAAAGTGGAAATAACTATTTTAATCACCTCTGGAGGAAAATCATTTTGTATACATTTGACTTGAATACAGTATTTAAAGGTCCCCTATTGTACTCTTTTTCATCAATATATTATAGGTCTCAGATATATACAAAACTTGTCTCTGAAGTGTTTGGCTCCAAACACCAAACAGATCATTGCAGCATCCCATAACCCCCTCTGTTTCAGCCCTGTTTCAAAAGTGCTGATTCTCTGTCTGTTACTTTAGATGAAAATAAGGAGCCCCTCCCCACGCCCCTCTGAGAGATATTTGGTTAAAAAGAACACAATGGTGCTCTAGGAGAAGATTCAGGTGATAAGGTGGGGGGGGGGGTTACCTTGGTTGGTGATTGGCTAATGGTTACACAAGCCAAAACATCGTTATGACATCATAAAGTGGCAAAAATCTGATCAGTTCATTTTCAGACAGGTTTTTATATAAATGGATCAGGACAAAAAGAGAGAGAATCTTTTTTTCCTGAAACCTTCAGGATCTCTTAACGCAGAGGGGACACATGGTTATGTATAAAAGACATGAAAAAGTGGATTTTGCATAATAGGTGACCTTTAAAACTAACAATCAAAATCTGTTGATAGAAAGTAGATGAAACAAGGTGTGTACATTAAAGGTTCATTTCTTGGGAGATAGACATATCCAAGATGTATTTAGAATTTTGGGGTGAACTTTGGCTGAACATAGTATAAATGGGGCTGCGTTTGTAAATAACTGAAACACATTTTTTTTTCTCCATAACAACGGTGTTCTGGGGCTCATGGGCATTGTAGTTTCTACAGCCTTCTGCAATGCTAAATTACACATATGGTTGGAATAGTTAAAGCTTGTAAATATGATTGTTACTTATCAGAGAATTTGAGAGAGTCCCGTGTCTCTTCATGAAGCAATACTGATAATAATGTTGAACAAATAGAGAATAGCGAAAACACTTCTGTAGCCAGTGGTTTCCGTCTTTGCAACCCAATTTCATGCATCGATTCAAGTAAATAAGGTGTTGTGAAAAGGGGTTATAACACTGTCTTGTATATTATTATATTATTCAGTGTAATATTTCAGAATCAGAGATTGCTTTGTTTAGATCTTGAATGCAGAGGGTGAACATACGGGGGCGTCCTGGTCCATGAGGTAGGCTCCATGTCCTTTCTTTATCGCCTGCTTGTACTCCCTGCGTGCCGTCTCTTTCTCTTTCACCTGAGATACAAACAAGGTAAAATAGTTTAAACAAAAAATCCATAAAGTTAATTTGTATTGTTTGATAAAATAGTTTATTTTCCAGTTCACAGTAGGTTTTATGATATAAATGTAAAGTACAGGTCCCCAGCACATAGAAACTGCCAGATGCTAACTTGCATATATGGGCAATTTGCACAATTAGCACAAGTTGCATTAATGAACATTAATTAGCATATGCAGACAATAGATAACAATGGCTTGGCCGATTTGGAATATTTTGGAGTGGTTTTAGGGGTTGTTGAATCAATTTCTGACATTTCAGGATCAAAATGGCCGTTTTAACCAGAAGTGGCTACATTTATATTCTCGGTGGACTGATTTTTGATGACTTATTTTTTTTTTTTTATTAAGTTTTAGGTGACTCAAAAATGCCAGTTTTGCCAGCAATTGATTCGACATCCTCAATAACCTCCATAACCACACCAACATTTTCCAAATCGGCCAAGCCATTTTTTAGCTGTTGTCTACAGTATATATGCTTATTAATAAATTAGATAAATCATTAAGAAAGGCTCTAATGAATAAAATAAGTCTATATGAGAAATAAATACAGTAACTAGAGGGCAAGACTAATATCTGTGATATGAAAAGTAAAGTTAGGTTACCTGTCCCACCACATGTTTCCCATTAATAAAAGCTTCAAATCCACACACTGCTGCAGAATCCTCCAGGGGGAAGACGTACTTTGCCTCGATGGGCACAGAGCTCAGATTTGTGTATTTCTGGAAGATGATGACCTGAAAAGAGGACAGAAGGAACAATTGAGTTTAATTACAGATTAGATACTTGTATAACAGTGTTTTTTTAGATCCAGTAAATTTAGCAATGAGAATAAGATATATTCTCCTATGGTAGTCTGATGCATTTTACGAGGTTTGATTCAAATCAACCAATAGATCATCTATCTGAACAAAACATCTGAATGAGTTGGTCTGTTTTCACCTGAGAGAGCAGATCCATCAGTTTGCACTTCACGTGGACGGCCTGCAGAGGGAGCTGCTGACCTGAGCTGTCCATCAGTCCAGACCTCATGTCGTCCAGAGGGTTAGTACAGAAATCAATTTCATCCAACGTGAGCTCCTTATCTACACACAAACCAAGACACACACAATGTTTGTTTGATTGCAGTGTAATGACAACAATACAGGACAACATTGATCCTTTCAATGGCAAAACAGTCTGACCTGTCCATTAATCTTGGAAGAAAATGCTTTCCTACTGTCTGAAGTAAAACGCTGCCTAATTTAGCTAAGTGGATTGGGGAATTTTACTTTATTAAAGTTGTGTTGTTCCCAAATACCAATATAATATTAGCAAAGTGGTTTAAAAATGTTTTTAGGAGCTGGAAGAAGGAAGACTTTTTTTCAGTCATCCCTCAACTGAAATAAAACATGACATACACCTCAAAACAATATGGGTGTGTATATCAGATCAGATATTCAAAGTGCTGAAGCTCAGGAGAAGTATACCATTGTCAGGTTTCTCAGTTATCTTCTCATCTCGGTCCGTAGAGGGCTCAGCGCAGATGTTGATGTTTGGACTGAACTCCTTCGGTGCGTCTCCCTCGACACTGTACTGGACCACAAACTTCAGTTTCACCTGATCGGGCCTGTACACCACGTACTCATCGTCCTGGAGCACAAGTACAAGTATACATGTTACAGTGTACACAGACTTAGAAGTTAAGATTATTTAAAGCTTTGAAATTATTTGTATATAACAATTAATACAATCTCTATAGAATATATCAAAGAATATGGTTAAAAATAAAAAAATATGTTATCTTTTCAAAAATAACATTTGAAACGTACATTTTAAATCCTTTTTAATTGTTTTTCGTTTTTTGTTACAATAATGAACAGACAAACAATATGAAAGCAGACAGGGTCATCCTGGGTACAAAGAAATGCTTACTATGTTTTAGAAAATATTATACATAATATACAATATGTACTTGCAATCACATCTATACAATCGTATACACATTTATCTCCTAAGATTCCTAATACAAGCTTTGATAGTGCAAAACAGTCAGTCTTTGTTTATTTCACTCAGCATCTTAAAATCTAATTTGATAAACTATATCACAGTCTTGAAAATAAAGAAATAAAATCCATTTTAGCTGCAGAAACAGGCTTTAATTTCATTTACATTAGTGTTGGGAAAATACTGAATGTACTCTTCCAATATCAGAATAGCACATGATAACAAAGGCCCTACGTAGCTGTGTGCGTAACAGGATGTATGATTACCTAGAAGAGCATCAGGACTGTTTTAGGCATATGATAGCTTTGTGATTAACATGATGATTCACTCTCTATGGAGATAGACATATGACAAGCATGGTCATTTCTGACGTGGGTCTTAGCTATTCTAAACTAAACATTGTATACTGCTTTGAACCGGTATTCTGCATCTTGTGACTGAATACACCCTCTCTTGTATATAAAGCATCTGAAGGACACTGTTCTGGGAACTATTTGTCCCCTACTGTATGCTCTGTATGTGATGACTACTTCCATTCTTGCAAGGATAATAAATACATGTATCCTGATATTGAAGCTCAAGCCGGTTATTTTCCTAACAATTAGCATGAAAACACCTACCACAAACTCAGAGTGAGTGTTGGGGGTGCGGCGGACCCCGTGCACGCTGTCGTATCCCTCCGGAGCCTCGGTCAGGGTGAGGTCTTTCTTATGGACGTCCATGCACTGACCCAGCGCCACATCACACACCAACAGCAGCCGAGAGCCGTCTGTCTCGCTGGGCTTGGAGTATTTCAAACTGGTGCTGTGGATAAGGAGAGTGGAAAACAGTCTCACTACAGATGAGTGTGTTGTTGCCATCTGGTTCCCCATAGGATGAAATGAGGATCAAAGACTCATTAGAAAAGCACCTTTTAGATCAGGGGTGTCCAAACTACGGCCCGGGGGCCAAATGCGGCCCGTGGACCATTTTGAATCGGCCCTCAGCAAATTCAAAAAGTATAATGGAATATGGTCCACAAATGAAACTTGTGCTTGTCTTGTATTGTACTTCTTAAAGATAAATGTGCAAATATATTACACAGTAGTTTTCATGTGTTAATAAAAACACTTTTCAAATAAATTCAGTCAATTCAAATTGGAAACATTTTCTAACATATCTTAGTTGTTAAGAAAAAAGCCCAATGACTTATTTACATAACAAGCATGAAATACAACCTTCCTATTTCTCCTTATTATAATCAATCTTCTGTTTTAAGCGATGAGCTGCCAACACTCACATTTGATTGATTTTGCTAATTTATAACTGAACTTACGAGGTAATATACCCAGCCCTTCGTATGTTTTTCTGTATTTGGCCCTCGGTGAAAAAAGTTTGGACACCTCTGTTTTAGATACAATGAATTCTCATAGTCGCAATCGTTTCATTAAATTCTGTAATGTTTTAGGCAATTCAAGAGTAGTATATAGAAGTAGGTTTTATATTTCATAACAAACTTGATTTCAGATGTTCCACTTACCTCAGGTCATCACTAAAATAGATTCCACTGCCCAGATTACCCGCGTCTGTTCTCTCAATCCCATGATGCTCCACTCCAACACGGGGCAGCAGCAGACCACTAAAGAGAGGGTAAACATTGTTAAAGTAAAACAAATCCAAGACCAAATAAGATTTCTTAGTTGTCCATTTGAAGACCTTCACTATACTGTACCTGTCTGCAGTACAATATCATCAAATATATCACGTTGCTAAAGCTACGCTCCACTGCGAGTCTAAGCGCTCAATTCAGATGAACTGCTTGTTTGGAGTTGTTCACATTATTCTTAAAAGGAACCAACATCAGAATCCAATTTGAACTGGTTTCACAAAGGAACTATACCACTCACGTTACACACAGCATAGACTATGATCAATGAGCTTCATTTATCCCTAAATCCAGCAAAAATGGCTTTAATTAAATGTATAGCCAAAGAGCCCAGGAAAAGTAAACCTTTTTCTAATTTCAAGTCAGAACAGTATATCATGTTTTCTTGGTGGTACACCCTCCATACAGAAGTCAGTCTGGATTTAAAGATCAACAAGTACTTTTTCGTCTCAGAAATGATCTTTATCAGTGTCCTTGCAAGAAAACCTGGGATTATCCATCAACAATTGACAGATAAATCTCAGGATGCTCAATGAGGTAAAACAGAGAGACATCTTTGTAATGAAAATCCTAGTATTTATGCGTGTGTGTGTGTGTGTATGTGTGTGTGTGGGTGTGTGTGTGTGTGTCATTCAGAGTTGATTTTCATCCTGTTCTTTGATGGTTAGCAATCACAGAGCGGAAGGAAGCTCTGATTGTGATGAACTTGAAGATAGTATTATTTTGTAATAACCTTAATAACAAGCAGAAGGATTAACAAATGTATGTGTGTGTGTGTGTGTGTGTGTGTGTGTGTGTGTGTGTGTGTTCTCACCGAGACAGTGTGTGTGTCATTTTTCAAAGTAGGAGCGCAAGCAGAAGGATTAACAAAGTGTGTGTGTGTGTGTGTGTGTGTGTGTGTGTGTGTGTGTGTGTGTGTGTGTGTGTGTGTGTGTGTGTGTGTGTGTGTGTGTGTGTGTGTGTGTGTGTGTGTGTGTGTGTGTGTGTGTGTGTGTGTGTGTGTGTGTGTGTGTGTGTGTGTGTGTGTGTGTGTGTGTGTGTGTGTGTGTGTGTGTGTGTGTGTGTGTGTGTGTGTGTGTGTGTGTGTGTGTTCTCACCGAGACAGGACTCCCACAAAGTTGCTGGGGCTGGAGGAGTGCAGCAGGGGCCCAACGTTCCCAAACTCACTCTTAAACGTCTGGAGCTCCACTCCTCGGCTGACACGCAGAACCTGTTTGACCTGCATCTTCCTGCAAAGAACAGATGGGAACTTGGGAAGTGAGAGCCCAAACTCAACGGAAACAAACATTTATGTATCAAAAACATATATTTAGGTGTTTATGGATGGACACTACTGGCCCCATTAGGGTTTAAAACACACAAAAGACACTTGGAGGCTTTTACCTCTAAACGTACACACACTATTATTATTTATATTCCTTTACAATTAATCTGAATGGAATGGTCCCGGTTACTTCATACAAAGCCTCTGGTGAACACGTATTATCTGTATTAATTATGTCTCGAGAAGAGGAAAGGCTAATTAATATTAAAACTGCATTCTGTGCCCTCAAACTCTCTCTCTTCTTCTGGAAATGTACTGGGCTCTTTTTTAGATTTTGCCCAAAGTGTTGTCTATAATTTAACAGTTATAAATCTAACTTAATGAATTGGGTAGTGTTTGATTGAAAGTGAAGAATAAAGTATGTAAGAGGAGGTATGTCGTGGCAAAAAAGCTGTGAGTTTGATGGATAAAACTGTGCAATATTTGGACTAAACCAGATATGTGTAATACTGTGTCTTTACTGAGCTAAAAATGCAAACCCTCCGAAGCAGATACAGTGTTATTCACAGATTTATGGTCCAATAATAGCAAACTCTGTATATATTTTGAGTAAGACAGGAAATTGATAAAAATTGAGGTCTGAGGGGCATCACCCCCAGCGCTCATTCTATAATATTTCTCCTCTGTGCTGCAGATGGACCTTTAATACAAATAAATGGCTACAATTGGGAAGAACCAGCCGAATGAGACTCACTATTAAATTACGTGATGATGCTCATATATTTGATCAGATTTGTGACTGTAAACGGCCTGAAATAGGAACATAAATAACAGTTGGTGGGAATTTATATCTGCAACTCCTTCTTGTGAATAGAAGTATGTGTTTGTGGTTTGGAAGCTATGCATCACTGAATGGCTTCCTCCAGTATTTCTGAGGTGTTACGCTACCTTTCCTGCAGCAGGGAGGTGACAGCCTGAAGCTCGGGGGTGTCGGGGGGGGCCGCCTCAATGCTGCACCTCAGAGCGCGGTACTTCCCCAGGCAGGAGGGCATGGGGCTCCTCAGGGTCATTTCACTCACGTTGAGAACATCTCGGATTAACTAGACAAAGGAAGATATCATGATGAGGTTAACCTGAATATGCACAGGGGACAGTGGTGACTTGTGTTTATGAATGAAAATGAATGCTGTGTATTTCAGAATATTTGTTTAGGTTTAAACAATTCATGTTTTTACATTTGCTATTGTGGCTCTAGTTAGTCAAAAAAAAGCCGCAAGGGGCTAAACATGAGAAGAAACACTAGTATGACGTGCACGAACATATCCGCTCTACTCCATGGGTTTGTTTGACAATGTATTCTTCCACAAACAAACAAAAATAAAATACAATCCATAACCAATTCCTTTGAATACGACGGCGAGTGCAAGTGGAAGTGTGATGGAAATGGCAATGAGAGTAGACATTGTGGTGAAAAGTATGCGGTGAACAGAAAATGTTGCTTCCCCACCTCTATACAGAAACCCAAGTGAGCAGGTTACACCACCACTTACTCCAGCCCACGCTCCAGTGAACAAACCCACCACTGATAATGAGTCAAACATTCCAGAAAATGAATAAAACACACAGAGACCCCACATTTGGCTCCTACATTTGATGTAAAGTAAATCAATTACTATATGTGGCCAAACAGTGAACATGTTCTACACACTAGAGTCGATTAAAAGGAAATAAACCAAATTGGGTCACATCATTTAGTAAACACAGAATTACTTTTTAATAAATGCAATGAATTCAAATGTAAATATGAACCATTTATTGTGTATAACTTCTCTGTTATATGGAAAATTAAAATAATGACGAACTAAATAGCTTCAGAAGCCAGGAAGGTTCAAACTTGTTATCGCTCAAATGAAAACAAAACATGACAGTCACCACAAATAATGTTGTATTGATCTTTATCAGAATTTATCTTATCTTAACTGCCAACTCTTCGTGTACTTATCAGTGTTTATAAGGATCACCATGATATAAACTAACTTTAAAAAGTGTTTATTATATACTTCTTGCTTTAGTACCATTTATGCAATTAGTATACAAAAAAAATCCAACCCAGATATACTGTACATCAATATGTTTTTCAATTACGTCATTGTAAAAGTCCATCAACAGCACACTCATCAACAGGGTTTTTGGCTATGTTTGTGAACACACCAAAGTATACTATACGGAAAAAGACAGCATGTGGCCTTACAATTCATAATTATTTACTTCTAGCTGTCTATATTTCTGCTGTATTTCTTCTTAAATGTCTTTCATTTTATTTTGTAAAGCACTTTGAATTGCCGTGTGCTGAAAGGTGCTATATACATAAACTTGCCTTGCCTTGCCTATACATGTCTTAGTGTTTGTGTTAGTGATTGTGTGTGAGTTCAGTGTTACCTGACAGAGATCCAGTTTCTGAGAGATGAACTTGGCCGTGGGAGGAAAGGGGCGTGGCTCTTTGTGCGGCAGCAGGGTGTAAACCTCATCAATAAGAGACACAACCTCATTATAATCTGACTCCTTCAGCTTCCTCTGAGCCTGGAGCAACAAGCCCTCCACCCTGCTCACCTACACACACACACACACACACACACACACACACACACACACACACACGAGACATGGAGCACAAGAATAATTGTAATGAGATGCATCATTAGACTGTCTTTCCGGGAAGGTCAAACAAATAAGGCTGATGGGGCAGCTGATGTTTCTCTCAGTAGTCTGACAGCAGCACGATCCACAGAGAGGAGCTTACATCGTTGAGGCTGAGCTTGTTGATGGGGACTGTGAGGATGTTGCCGAGGCAGCCCAGGGCCTCGGTCCACAGCAGCTCCACAAACACTCCCACTTCCTGTGATAAGCTTCCTGTGTTCAGCTGCTCCTCCAGCAGCAGCTGTCAGTAAAACAAGGAACATGCAAATCAAATCAACAGCTCATTAGATTCAGCTACACAAATGTCCAGAAGCAGTGACTCACCCTAACAAACTCAGAACCCTGCTGACCACCTCTCATTTCATTTTAAACAAAGACAGTTTTGTATTTTATGAAGGCTGGGTATTTAAAAATCAAGACAACTGTGTAATCTAATGTACTTTGTACTGTCATTTTTATTATTGGGATTTTTTTCTATGAAATTAATAATTATTTACCCTTTAAATAGTTTTGTAATATGTAATAATGTTGCATATTGACAGGAAATGATGTTAATTAATTGACTTTGCATGTATTATTGTATAAATAAACATATTACATTTTATCCACCACATGCTGGTGCAATACATTTAATTGTGAAAGAAATACCGTTACTAAAGAATATTTAATGTTAACATGAAGCTGAACATAAAACTACAGTTTTTTACAGCAAACACGAGGAACAGAATAGTATCCTACTACTTACTGTCGGCAGCTTTATTGTTTTTGTCATAACAATTTCTTTAAGGTTTAAATAAAGTAAAGGGTAAGTGAAAACACACCTTTTTCGACTGCACCTCGGCCAATGAAATCTCTATACATATTGTAATAATGTACTAGCACTTCGAATGGTTTGGCTTAGTTGAAGCTAAGGTACTAGCACTTTAAATGGTTTGGCTTAGTTGAAGCTAAGGTACTAGCACTCCGAATGGTTTGGCTTAGTTGAAGCTAAGGTACTAGCACTCCGAATGGTTTGGCTTAGTTGAAGCTAAGGTACTAGCACTCCGAATGGTTTGGCTTAGTTGAAGCTAAGGTACTAGCACTCCGAATGGTTTGGCTTAGTTGAAGCTAAGGTACTAGCACTTCGAATGGTTTGGCTTAGTTCAAACTAATACCTACATGATTCTTGTTACTCTGTACCCTCCTGGTTGAATGCACTTATTGTAAGTCGCTTTGGATAAAAGCATCTGCCAAATGAAATGAAATGTAATGTCCCACCAGCTGGAGGGGGTCGGAGCCGAGGTCTGGGGCCTGTGGGGGGGTGTTGTTCCTCAGCTGCAGACCATCAGCCTGCAGGGTCTCTCTCAGGGTCTTGTAGACCTCCAGAGCTTCCTCTGAGGTGGACAGGTGCACCAGCATATCCCTCACCGCCGCCTCCTGTCAGCACAAACACAGGCATGGGTATTTATGTTTTTACAATGTTCAAGTTACTCTATAACTGAAGTCTGATCGAGTCCCAAATGTTGATTTTATGGTACTCTGTACAAGTTATTTGCTCCTTTTGATTATGTAATGTGACATGTTGTAAAAAAAGTGTCCATCTTAGTCTCCTGGTGATTGCTGGAATTGATTTGTTGTGGTTCACTGATGTTTACTCTGCTGGTGGTCTCTTCAGTTTTTCAGATCCTTTAACTTCAGTTAACTTTAACAGCATATTACAATAGACAGCATGTTTTAAGACATAAAGGAGAAGATATTATAACTGGGTCATAAAGCCAGAAAAAGTGCGGTCGTCTTTCAACCAGAAGGTTGTGGGTTCGATCCCAGCCCATGCAGTCAACATGTCGATGTATCCTTGGGCAAGATACTTAACCCTGAGTTGCTCCCGATGGCCAACGGTGTGTGAATGTGTGTGAATGTTAGGTCCTAGAGTAAGGTACACAGCTCTGTATGAATGGGTGTGAATGGGTGAATGACATGTAGTATGTAAAGTGCTTTGAGGGGTCTTAAAGACTGGATAAAGCGCTATATAAGTACAGTCCATTTACCATAACATGTATACCAACTCAAAACTAATATTTCGATAATTTAGTATGTCTAGGGAAACAGTCAATCATAACATTATTACAAATTGTGTGCAGTGTATGCAGTGGAATGAAATTAATCAATGTCTAAAAAGTAAATAAAGTCATTTATTAGCTCAGCAAAGCAGTGTTATATAAAATATTTCATACCTTGGCTCCGATATCGTCCTTCCAGTACCTGACCACCCGGTAGCGGCATCCTGTCTCTCCTCTGTAACTCTGAAGCTCCAGCACACACCACGTCCTGCTGTTTATCTGCAGAGAAATGTAGGCTATTAACAATACACATTTACTGTAGAAGCAGTATAAGAAAAGCTTAAAATAAACTGCAGTTTTACCTTTTCAAAGATTGAATACTTTGCCACTTGAAAATTATCCGGGTACTTTGGAAGAGTCGTATCAGTTTCAGTATAAATTCTGTGGAATTGAATTCATGCATACATGTTATTAGGGAATACAAATGTTTGCAGAAATGTCGACCTAATGTTTGAACTCTTGTGGTGTTTTTCATCCAGTTGTTTCTACCACCATGTTACAAAGTATGGGAGCAGCAACAAATGCATCTTCACATGGAGAACATTGGGATTTAAAAGAAGGACAGTTTTCTATTTATTCATGGGAATTATTCTTCGTTGGCTGCATACTCAGGTGACAACATGTGTTGAGCCTGTGAGTGTACAAAGCTATTCTCTGTAACACTACTATCTTTTAATTCTTTGTCTGAAGGAGCAGAAACTGCTAAGAGAGACAGGAATAGGTCACCGATCAGCTTGATAAAGGTCTCAGCAGTGCAAAGGTCACACATATTTACAATCATAACAAAAGGTCCGCATGACTGAACCTTTAACCATCTGTTTGATTCATAAAATGTAACTATGTCATGTTCAGCTTCATCACTGATACCCCAGGGTTAATATAACAAACTTCTTGAGAAGGGTCGATGTTCACACCTGAACTTTTCCAAGATGTTTCTGCTCTTCCCTGAAGTCTCTTCCCTCTTCGAGAGCTCGGTGTTGCTCGATGGTACTTTGGACACTAAAATACAAAAGACACAAGAAAATACACATGAACGACACCTCACTTTACTTGTTCTGCAATAAAAGCATTAGCACTGGTATGCATTTAAACCTGAGTACACACAGGCTATGTAAGCATTGTGGGTTCCTATGAAAACACTTCACAAAGCTCTTGATTTACAACACTGCTGGAGGTTATTAAAGAAAAGGCTGCTATGAAGATAAACCTGCTGACTGAGTCTCAACTGTACTTTTTAATCACAATGTCCATCTATCAATGTGGAAACTGAAGTGGGAGGACATAACAATTGATCGACAATAAGCTCCGACTTGTGTCTGTTCCTGAGAGCAGATAAACGACTCAGAGGAATCATGAGTCATCGTTGCGTTGGAACCGGGTGGAGTCATGATTCTGATTGAGTTAGTCTCCGGAAGAGACAGTAAAACCGGAAAAGTAATCATTGTTATATTACAGTCCTTCACCTCTGTATAAATATGCAGTGCATACAAACCCACACTGCACACACTGCACATTTTAAAACAACGCAAATGTAATATAAAAGCTTTATAGACCAACACGTAAATAAGGTGCATTCCCAAATATCAGAGTTAGGGGTCTATGGCCTTCACCATCTTCCATTCACTGCTGCAGTAACAATACATTATTGTCCAATGGGGATCAATTAAGCTGCAGTACATCAAATGGTAACTTGAGAATCCACAATAACTGATTTTATTTTATCTTCGACTGTTGCTATAAGCATTTATGGTTGCAGTGTTTCTGGACAGCAAAAAAAACAAAGATTCAAGGCCTTTATTTGTTCTTGCTAATTTTAAAGTGTCAAGGATCCCATGGAATCATGATATACTACTTTACTTCTAGTGGACCTTAAAAGGTGACCTAATAAAGGGTATTTATGTTGTTTAAAACATTGTGTCTACATAATAAAAAAAAATAGAATTACTCCCTAAAGGTTTTATGCATTATGCAACCAGTAAAGTTGCATCCATGTCTGTATAAAATGCCATCACTTCCTAGTTTTATCCAATTACACATTTGTGGGAAATTGTCATAATAAGCATATTAATTAGGAAGATAAAAAAGGGTTGTGTGAGGTCACAGTGAACGTGACATCTGACCACCAAAACCTAATCAGTTCTGTGTGCAGCCAATTTTCGAATCCTGTTTTAAGTATGATGTTTTGTTGCATATAACATGTGCTTAGTATACATGCTTTTTGTTAACAATTACTACCTATGCTGATAATACCTTGATGTGAGATTGGACTACGCCTTGGTGAGGAGGGGGGAAGAGGAGGAGAGAACACAGAGGGAGAGGAAATGTCCAGCTTGTATTCATCCACAGGCAGAATAACTCCCTTCTCCAGACAGCTGTTCACATATTCCACCCCGACCACAGGCGTTTGGTATTTCTGGATGCTACGCAGCCTGTTGGAGCTCAGGTTGGATACATCATTGGTCACTATCAGAGAGCACTGTGGGAAATGTAGGCAGAGAGCAATATATGATTGTTATTTAACATTGCAACACAAGGACACAGTTTAAACATGCAAGCTTTATGTACATTAATCATGTTGGAGGAAGATATTTCGTTTTTAATCAAAAGACCATAGCCTGGCCGTATAGGAAGTGATCACACCCTCTGACCTTTTTATTGACAACAAAGGAAATGTTGCCTCCATTCTCTGTTATTGCTGATTTCAGCTCCTTCTTCTCCTTGTAAGGCAACGCTTTCAGCTCAAACAGCACAGAGCAGTTCTCAAACACAGCCATGCCTGTGAGGAGAGAACACACCAAAATAGTTTATTGGAAAATGAATCATATAAATACAATGTTTTCCATCAGCTTAATACTTTTGGTGCAGTTGAAATGTCAATACTGTACATATGTTGTAAACTTCAACGTGAGACCATAACGGGACAGTATGTACAGTGGGACACACCCACACTGGCGCACACGGAAAAAAAGAAATTGCTGAGAAGCAAACCCGGAAGTATTGCCCTAAGGTAATACAAATATAACAATGAGGGCATTAAAAAGATGCAAAACATGATTATATCAGAAACTGAATACATCTGGATGCACTTTAACAACATTGGCGTTACTTAAGACGTGTTATTTGCATATAATAACTTGTAGGCCTACTATAAAACGAATAATACAAAGATAAAACAACAAAGTATATATGGTTTTAATGTTTATTACTATAACATTGCTAAATTAGCTCTCCATGACATTTGCATATAAAAGAAACTGAGGTTTACTTAACTGTTAACATCCAGGCGATACTTCTGCAGGTGTGGTCAGAAAATCCAGGTTGACTTTAGTTCTGGGATAAGAGGAAGTGTTGAGAAATACAGAGCTGTCACTGCTGCGCACAGGCTAGCATAAAGCTAGCAGCACACCGTTTTAACTTCCGGTGTGCTTGTGTTTTCAAAATAAGGGTTGGTGACGTTGACGTTAAACCCAGTTGTGGAAGAAGTGATACTCAGGTGTATTTACTTAGGCGTTGTAAAAGAAGATATCCTAATCAAAAAATACATTGTACATATCCAATATTCATTATTGTTGCATAAGTAAAAGAACAGAAGTATTACCAGTGAAATGTAATTATCAGAATGATTTGGGTTGTGAGTGTTACACAGTGTTATTTTATAATAACAAAATATATTTTTCAGTTTTTATCAAAAGATAGCATTTTTATGTAGTCTGGTCAATGTGGAGTATAATGATATGGGTAGAGTATGATATGGGTAGAGTAGTACAGCAATGTGTCATATCATGTACATTTAAAAAGTAAATCGATACCATGCAATATAAAATGTCTATAAAATAATAGAATAAATATACTGAAGTCAAGTACAAATATGTCAACATTATACTTAAGTACAGTACTTAGTAAAATATACCTTCACCATCATAGTTTTTACCCTAAACTAATTCTCACTATTATAATGTTTAGCATTAAATGCAAATAATACAAACAACGTTTCTGTTGTTTGTGAATTCAACTACATGTTGAAGGTGAATGTAAAGAGTTAAATATCTTTATCATCTAATACCCGTATGTCCCCTACTGATAAGACAATAGTATTTTATTAGGCTAGTGTCCCAGTGCTTGCTACAGAAATAAATAGCATACATTACATTTAAGTAGCATGTCCCAAAAATCTGCTTATTTGTGATTTAAAAGAATATTCTGACGATTTGTGCAATAGTCTTAATTTCTTTCTTTTAGGCACTGAGACATTTGCTGCAATCCTTTTCTGTAAGACTTTTACTTTGAAAGGAAAATCAGAAGTAATGTCAGGGTCAGGGTATGTAACTTGACAGAGGTAATCTGTTGCTGACTTCCTGGTTAAACACAAACAATTTCCAGTTATCCACATGGGCTGAGCTATTTTTAGCACGGACAAAATGCTGCCCTCCTCTGGATGAAGAGTTCTGCTACAAACAAAACAAGTATGACAAAGTTAATTTTACTATGCTGCCCAGCCCTGTTCACCATGCTAAAACACATTTCACAGAATATTTAGCTGTGGACTCTTAGCACCTGTGTATGAGTGCTGTTTTATGTGTGTATATTCTGGTATATAAATGAGGATTTAACAGCTTGATGTTTTTTCCCTGGACCTTATTTATTTGAGTTCACAAAAATTCTTATAAAGTGTTATTCAGAGGGGTTAAAAAGCCCACTTACACACAAGTTGGGAACATTTAATTTGGCGAATACTACTACTTATATAGCCTATTGTTCACACACTGCTGAAAATACAATTATTTAACGATGGGTACATTGGTTGAAACACACGTTCCCAGTTTAAACATCTATTCAAATATCAGAATTTAAATTCATCTTTATCTCACAGATCGGCAGAGGAAATTGGTTCCTCAAAGACAGAAGGCACTGACCCACCACCAACCAAACACAGTTATTAAAAACACAGAACTACAGAGATGTATGACAGCCTGAACCTCCTGCAGTGACGTGAAATATAAATAATATGAAACCAGATGATGGTAACACACAGTTTGCAAAAGCAGTGATTCAGATACAGAGCAGCCTGGTGACTCTGCTAGTCACACACAGAGATGACTCAATATACAGCAATTCGTTTTTATGTTTGATTGTTAATTCCACCCAGGCTGGTTCATTTGGCCAAAAAGCTACACAGAATGACTGAAGATCCAAAATAGCAAATGCAGATAAAGATATTTTTACTTAAAGGGGACCTATCATGCAAAATGCACTTTTATACATGAATATGTGTCCCCGGTGTTCCAGGGAACTCACCAAGTGTCAGAAAACACAACCCTCTCTATTTTCCTCCATACCCAAATCTCTAAAAACGGGGCTGCAACGGATCTGATAAAAACTGATCCAGATTTGAACACGTTACTGACGTCAGGACGGTGGCGCTACGGCTATTGGGCCAACTCTCCACCTATCAGGGGAATGTGGGGTTGGGCCACGGCCGGCCATTGCCGCTCGAAAGCGCTGGAGACGCTGTAGTACATATGCCAGGCCTGTAAGTGACGCTGTAGTCTGCCACAAAAGCAGCGAAGAAGACTTCCCGCGCATGGTTGCCATGGTTGCCCTTCTGTTTATTCTCCGCTGTGGCTTTTTTTCTCCCTCCCCGAGGCAAGCGTTTGCTCCCGCTGCTGTAATTCAATGCAATCCCTCCCCGTCGAGGCAAGCACTGTAATTCTCTCCGGTTAGTCCACCAGCAGATGACAAACACCCACCTCTCCACCTCTTCCAAGGAACGAGGGGACCGTGCGGCAGAGTTTCAGTTTCAGTTTCTTTCGCCAGTCAAGATGTCCGTTAAAGTTTAAATCTTCCGGACAAAATTAGAAAAGTTCCGGTCAAAGGTCTTCTTTGTTATTTATTGAGCTTTAAAACAAATGAATAACGACTCTATATAATAATATAATAAAACACAGAGGACGGAGATCTATTTTTCTCCCCCTCTTCTGACTTGATCAGAGCACGCTCCCCTCTCCTGCAGGGGGGCGTGGTCAGCTGCAGCTCACAGAATCAGCCCCCTGCAAAAACAGGGCTGGAGAACAGCAAATAGAGCGAAATGAGGCATGGCTCAAATGATCTGTTTGGTATTTTGAAAACAGAAACGTATAAATATACCTTATGGCCCTACAATAATTCATTTAAATATAACATGATAGGTCCACTTTAAGGAAAACTCAGATGGCACTTTAGAATTGAGACTGATGTCCAACAATCTATATAAGTTTAAAACAACTACATTAATTCAACATGTATAAGAGGCTTCATGTTGCACAAGAACTAAATGATGATAAACACTGGGTTTTTTAAATAAACCAACGGAGCAACAATGCATTTTTTAACAGTCTCAGAAAGGGGGCTCCAAACAGATCCATGGTAGACATTTTACTTATTAATAAGGTGTCAAACTATGCCATAAAATTAATAATATGTTTAAAGAAATCATCAGATGTGACAGTGATCCACAAGGGGGCATGTGAACATAGCTGTTTTTCCTGTGCTGTGTTAAGGAGAATGAGAATATTTTTCTTTCAATAACTAACCAGTTATATCCAGAAAGAAACAAGCATTATTCAACATTTGAAAGTTAGATTTCTGCATAGTGCTGCTGTTAATTTGATTCTTTAAACTAGATTATTAAGCATTGCTCACACATTTTCTTTCCTATTCCAGGATTTGGACATCCCCACACCTTACCCTCTATAATTAGTCACTGCTGACAGATTTCAGCTGCTGAGGAGAGTCCTTTGGGTTCTGTCGGCCACAGATTGGATGTAGAAATGGTCACACTGATTATTTTAACACAAGATGGTTTTGTGGAGGATGGATTTAATGACGTCCACAGGATCCTAATGTTCCTTTATGAATACCAGAAGTCACTCTGATGCCCGAAGCAAGCCCAGTTGCCCTTTTCTAACATAATTACTTTTCTACCCCAAGTTAATTTGTCTGCTTGACTAAGCTAATTGGATTGACAGAGCTCGAAAGCACAACATGGCAGCACCAAAAACTGTAAGTTAATGTATGTTGATCTGTGCAGCACTCATCCCAATACTGTAGGGCTTTGTGACAGGATATTGGCCCAGGGAAATGTATAACGCCACCGGCTTGGCAAACATTGGCAGTGTGAGGCACTAAAGAAGTGGCAGTATTTGTGTCCAAGAACATTTGTGGACAGCAAACTGGACCGTAGTCATCCCGCTGGAAAGGAAACGCAGCGATTGGATTGACAGAGAGAACAGCAGGAAGCAGGTTCATCACAATCAGAGCTCCCTTCCGCCCTGTGATTGCTAACCGTCAAAGAACAGGATGAAATCAACTCCGAATGACACACACACACACACACACACACACACACACACACACACACACACACACACACACACACACATACATACATACATACATACATACATACATACACACACACACACACACACACACACACACACACACACACACACACACACACACACACACACACACTTACACATGCAGTATCCCATTGGGGATTTTCACAGATGCCATTTCTGTCTGCCAGCGGTTGCATCATCAGGTACCAGAAACCTCCAAAGCTTCGGAGAATCTGCAGAGAGATGAGAGGATCAATGACAAAAGAAAAGAATATTCTGAATCACTCACAGACACAAGGATAGGAGGCTTTGAAATCATTGTATTCCAAGTATAATTGTACCCTTAGATAAACCTTCCCAACCCTTAATAATTCTCTGCAGCCTGCAGGATTTTTTTTTCATAAAGATCAAAACTGTTCATGTACTAATGATACCTTAGCTATTTCCCCTTGACTCTTCCAGCCGCTGCAGACAGCACCTCAGTTTGAGTCGTGTCTCCATGCGTTTAATTGTAGAACTACTTTAGAGAAAGCTGATTGCATGTTGGCTTTGATACCCTGCCCTTTTCTAACTCGCCATCCAAGCTGTCTATGAGTATAGCCTTTTAGAAGTGACACAGTGAGTCAGCTTTATTCAGAGGAAAGGCTGAATGGAGATATGAGTCATTACTTTCTCATTACTTTACGCTTCCCTTTGAGTTTGCACAGCAGTTTTCGGGATGTGTTTACTGAAGGAACATTGTCACGACATTCATTCATAGTCCAGCTGTGATATCTTAGCTGTCTGGCATGTAGCACTCGAGCTTCAGTCATGAATCAGTAACAATTGATTCAGAAGTGTGCGGCCTGCTGAGTGTTGTTTGAGACCAAATGGAGAGCAAGCATTTTAAAGTCTTTTCAGAGTGGTTGCCTTTCAGTTTTATATTGCTTCTTTGAAATAATATGACCAGTTTATAAAGCACTATACACAGTAGCCTTGAACCAGCTTATTTGTCTAACATGCCTGCAAAGTGTAACCCAGGGTGTGAAGTTTGCAAATGATTGCCACTCGCAAATTGTGGAAAATGTTTTCAAGCACTACACGTCCCTTGCATGCTCATGCATGCGTCCCGAATATTGAATTTGTTTTGAACAGTATAATAGGAGGGTATTATCTCATGTTGCAAATTGTAGGCTGCATTTTTGATGAAACAAGCCCCCAGGTCCCCTCACACAAGTTGTTCCAAAAAGTAAAAAGCTTTTAGTTTTTGTGCTTCGAGCTATTAGAACAGCCTGCCGGAGGGTCTGTGAGCAGCTGAAAGTGTTGATATCTTTAAAGATGAATTTAAAAGCTACCCCCTAAGCCTAGCTTATGCTTATGTATTATGGCCATTATTAATGGATTTTCATCTTTTAATATTTTGTTTAAAAGCCCCTGGGACCTACAATTTTAGTCTATGACATTGAATAAGCGTGAGCATAATAAATAAATAACCAACAATTGAGGGATTAATTTTGAAAAAAGCAGCTAATCTGCTACATCAGGACCGTGTGGATAATCAGAGTTGACATCAGTGACCTGACGACCGACAGGCAAAGCAAATGATGACTTGTGTTTTGTGGATATAGGAACCATCACAACCTTATGTGAAGCTGATTGATATCATTAACATTAATAAATTGTTTTGCTGCATTTTATTGTTTCTAATTTGATCACCATCATTCATATTTACGTGATAATCTTACACGTCTTGAATATTTCAATACTCATGTGCATTGTCTTGGATCTGAGTACTTCTTCCATCATTGCTCACATAAAGTATACTTGCTCAAGTAATGTACTTAAATATACTTTTTACAGTATTTACATTTTAAGCTACTTTTTACTCCAATTGATATATTTGACAGCTTTAGTTGCTTTACAGTTTCCATTTGCTAGCTAATACAAAACATCAATCAACTAATAATTCCACTTTGACATATGATTATAGGTCAAGGTATCCAGAAGTCAGTCAAATTAGCTCCACATTTAGCAGATCTTATGAACACATTAGTGCACCAATAGTCATCATTCAGTAATTTGATATATTCTGAAATGATCCTTTATTACCAATAACTTTGACTTCTGGTACTTTTGAATGAGAATACTTTTGCTTACTTCTTTGATCGCTGAACTTTTACTTGAAACAGAGCATTGTTCAATTGAGTATTGCTATTTTTACTAGTAAGATATCTGAGTACTTCTTACACCACTGCCTACATGCATCTGCCTTTACATTTCCCACATGCAGCGCTGCAGAGCCCAAACCTGCCTGTAGGGGGAGCTCTGGCTCCTGTGGCTCACACCATATACTCTGACCACAGATGTGGAAGATAATGGATAGTGTGAGGATTGTATCCCTCTCACATTCCTTTTTTTAGGAGCCACACATGAGTTTACATTTCCCTGCAAATAACTCTAGTCAACATCTAAAACATTAGACATTTACCCTCCAGATTGACTCAATTAATGCTAAAAAGCTAAGCAAACTCCCTCACTCGTCCTTTCTTCTCCTACTCTGTCTCCTCTTTTTATGCATCTCCTTGTTCTCTGCCACCTGTCTGCTATCTTTCTCTCTTCCTCTGATGTTAGAGTCCAAAATGGAAGAAGCTATTACTGTGGTTTATTAGCTGTGTTGCAGCATCCACTTTAATCTAACCTCCTCTGTTGGAGGATAAACTGCTCCAGGAAAAAACGAACATTTCTAGACACTTATGAGACAGGACTTGATGATACAAATACATCGTTTGTGAAGTTATTGTCCATTAGTGGCTGAGCTAATGAGCTCCCTAACTGAGCTTTTATCCTCGCTCAAGCCCAGTACAGAGAAGGAAGATTGAACAAAAAAGCTGTATTCATTTATGTATTCATGTGGAGCTTTTGTGACTAGCGCTAGCATCTTGGCTTGCATGTTAGCTCGTTGTTTGCCAACTAGTCAATGCACCAGAACCACATCTTTTTTGTGAGACTGCAGGTGTTCAGGGCCGTTACTTTATGATACAGCACCATGTCGAAGTCTAGTTTTGATAGCGTGATAATGACGTTGATTATGTTAGTTTATATTGTGCCCAGATGATGCATAAGTAATGCAATTAGTCGTGTTTAATCACATAATCACAAACTATTGTTCCAGAAACTGTGTACACACACAATTTTCACACAATACACCCCCTGCAGCATATTTTGTTCCCAGGGCCCCTAACAGATTTATCCTGCCATGATCCATACAGACATATATAGAAAGACAAACAGTCCCTATGTTTGTTTCTGCTTTCTCCAGGCCTGCAGCAGATTGCTTTGCACAGTAGAATGATCATAACAGTCAGCATTAATATTTTTGTGCTTGCACTGCTCCCAGAGAGGAGACAGAGGAGGTGTTGCAACCAAAAGGGAAACCTTTTATGTTTTGAAGTAGAGGTCGTTAAGGAAGCTGGGAACAAGTGCTGCAGGTTCAGTTTTAAATCCTTGTTGACATCCATTTCCATTTCCCCCGCACAAGTGCTGTAAAGAAAACACACACAGTGTCTAGCCAAGATAGATGATGAGGACTGATTCAGACAATTCTTCCTATATTTAACCTTTGGCTGAAGAATGAGAGCAGAGAATCTGCAAACAGGCACACAATGCTTTTCTGGATGAAACTATATAGGATCATAATCGGTCATCACACAAACACACACACACACACACACACACACACACACACGCACACACACGCATACATTGTTTACGTCTGTAACATAGTGACATCACTATGTAACCATGCTAGTGCTCCAACACAATGTTCATGATAGGCTAAGAGGTGGGACATTTATTATATTTCTCCTCAGAATGAAACAAATAAAGACCTTTTTGAACATTAAAGGGTGTAAACATGTCACAGTAGAGACACAAAATATAAATATGAACCTGAACATTTGCATAATTGGTTCCCTTTAAGCAGCTATTTCATAAAATGATCGTGACCTCTATCCACCATTAGCTTGAATTGAAAGGAATGTTTACGTGAGCTGAAATCGAGTTTGTCATTTATAACTGAAAAGCGTTTGCCTTGGACTCAGAGCATGTTAACAGACAATGAGCTTCCTTATCAGAAAACAGAAAATTATCCCACGCCAATTGCAGTTCTGCATCATGGAGCACTAATGAAAGCACAGTAGATAAAATTAAGGTACAGGTGCAAACACCTCAGGAAAATGAGGTCCCTCAAACTAATTTCAGAGATTTCCAGTCAAACAAAAGCCCAGCGAGCGGTAACATCTGACTCCGCTTGCCAAACAGTATTAAATTGGCTCATTTTGTCTTCGCTCTCTCTCGCTTGCCAGGTTTCTGATAACATATTCAATATAAAGCTGGCAGCAAATTAATGGCTCCTGACATAATAAACAAAACTCGATACAGTTTGCCTCGCCTGTGGGTGTGAAAGCAGTTCACTTCATAAATGTTGGCAATATGCGTCCCATTAATTAACAGACTGTCGATAACTGTAGTTAACATTGGAGAACTGGAAAGCGATTATACGACTAAATTACAATAAGTATTTCAACAATGTTATACTTTTTTTTCCGTTGCATTGATCTTT
This sequence comes from Trematomus bernacchii, assembly GCF_902827165.1. Classification (NCBI taxonomy): domain Eukaryota; kingdom Metazoa; phylum Chordata; class Actinopteri; order Perciformes; family Nototheniidae; genus Trematomus; species Trematomus bernacchii. Next base: position 7,622,148 of record NW_022987588.1, on the reverse strand, counting down.
GGCTGCAGTTAACTCGGACCTAGTGCCATTACCATGTATAGTCTGGCTCTTTGTTTGGTTATCTGGCTTAATATTTGCTGTTATGAATAAGCACCATGGTTGGGAGGGTTCCTGTAAAATGTTATTCCTTTACAATTACTAGTTAACTCCATAACGTGTATTAAGTAAGACAAGAGAACAATGTAACCTTGGAAAAGAAGAAACCAAGATATTTAGTATAACAAAATATGTCCTCTACTCAGAGATTTTATTTATAGGAAAACCTGCCTCCGTATACACCAACAATGAAACACATGGGCACATGTCATACTACAGTTTTAAAAAGCACAAATACAATGTGAGCTAAAAGAAAATGATCTGTTTTAGTTTAATACATATACAGTTAAAGGTGGGGTAGGTAAGTTTGAGAAACCGGGTCGAGATACACTTTTTGTTATATTCCATGGAATGCTCTTAACATCCCGATAGCAATGAATATCTGAAGTGCTTTGACAAAAAATCCATAAAAAAATGTCATCTGTGGAAGCTGTAATACTGTAAAAAGCACGACCAATCATCTGAGCCGGCCCGGCTAAAATGACTGGATGGCCTACCTGCCTGTCAGCCTTCCATCTGTGCACAAACTTATCTCGTGCCCTCATTGGTCATGTGATCGTTCGTGTGTGTTGGAGGAGGGGCTCTGTAAGGAAGTGGCAGATTTTTTCCGGCTGTGTATTTTCAAATTCTAGCGCACTCGAGCTGGTTTTTCCAAAATTACCTACCCTACCTTTAAGCTCACACACACGATTTTATGAACATCGGTTCACCTACTGAATAAAAAAGGAACAAATGAACAAAAGAAAGTGAAAACCATGAAGCAGATTCAGGCAGTACTGTAGGTTTACACAATATTCTAATTTTTAGATGTTTTGCAACATTTGAATCCCCATCTTTTGGAAAACGTAACAGTTATCTAATTACGTATTTTCTTAATGTAACTGTAAGAGAATTACCTTTTTTTTGTCTCATTACGTAATCCCATTAAATGTAATCTGTTACTTCCCAAACAAGGTAACTGGTAACACAAAGCTGGTTATTAAATGGTTCTGTTTTCTCAGTTTTTTTTCTATTCCAGTTGAGTTAATCTAGTAGAGGCAAACTTGTTAAACACACATGATATCCTCAACACCATTAATTAAATATGATATTTAATTAGACGTACTGTAGATACATGTGGTGTAAAAATCAACATCAAAATTGATATTGAAAGGTTAATTATTATAATTAAACTAAGCTATAGTAGTAAAAAAACTGTAGAGACATTATATATCTAATACATATTAAAGTAAAGCAAAGGCTATACATTTGTTTTGAGTGCATATTTCTTTGCTGTTATGTGTAAAGAACAATTAGTTATGAATACGTGATGTTCATAAAAAGTAATTTCAGACTCTCAAAACACGGAGAGGAAAAGAAGTGATGAGGTCTTTCTGACATGTTGCTTTTATAATCATCATGTTATATTTTACAATGTGCAAATTACTTTTCTAATAAAAGACACAAGATGTTATACTGTATATGTGTTTATTTCCCTGAGGTGCAATCACATAGAGAAGAAGCCTCAACAATGTAAGAATTGAGAGACTATGGCAATTAAAATGCAGATATAATTGCCATTATGTACAGTATAGTGACACATGGAGTGTCTTGAACAGCATTATGATTTGACTATCTATAAAATATCTGTGTATTGTTAGTGATCGGTACTTAAAGGGGCCCTATTCTGCTCATTTACAGGTTTATATTTGTATTTTTTGCCTCTACTGTGACATTTTGATATGCTTTAATGGTCAAAAAGTGTGTTGGGGAGGTTCGCCTGAACTTACTTGGAACTTAGAAGGAAATAAATATATTGGTACTTCAATTTGTTGTTTTATTCTCTGCTTTAAACAAATGAAAACACTTTATTTTACCTAGTGAGCTTTTTGCAATGTTTTATATATACAGTCTATGGTTTTAACCTATAGTTTAACATTTCGGGCTGTCTTTTAAACTATAGGTTACAGTAAATTGGATTCTGTTTGACTAAGTTTGCTCCTCGCCTAGCTCCTATCTAGGGAGGTGCTTTCACCCTTATTTGTAATCCTCTGTACAAATATGAGTCAGAGCAAGTGGGAGAATCAGCCCATCTCATCCAGTATGTCTCTGTTACAGTTACAGGCTCCAGGAGATTTTAACTAGCCACGGCTCTGTCAGGTGTTGTGAGGAGTTATATCTTACATTTCTATATCTAATACGTTTACATTTAAAAAAAACAATTTTTACCTTCTGCAGAGTGGATTTCAGCTTTTACCTTCTAGACAAAGCAGCATTAAAACAGCATTGTTCCAGCAGCCATCACTAAAATGAAAAAAGTCAAGGCAACTTTGCGGAGAAGAAGCAATTCCTTTTCACTTTGTTTTAGTGAATATTGGAGCCTTGAGTTTTATCATGTCTGTCTATTTTCTTCAGGATGGATGACTGACCTACTGCAAACCAAAACACCTTTAGGTAGAAAGTAGTCCATATGTTGGCAGGTTTTGAGCACATCGTCTGAAGTTAGCTTGTTCTGGTAGCAGGCTAACTGTGCAATATTCCCCCGGTAACCATGGTGATATACTCTGGTAACCATGGTGATCTACTCCTATAAAACCAGAGTATGTCCACCCAATTATCTCACTTTGTGGTACAGGCACCACATTGTGTGTTGTTCAGTTACCTCAGTTTATTACAAGGCTTAGTTGAATACTCGATTTCAATTGGTCAATTTGGACATTTGAGAGGTTGTTAATACTCGATAACACACCGCTGCAAGCAAAATAATGACCGTTGCTAAGGAGGATGAAGGGAGAGAAGGAAAGAGGACAAAAGACAGAGCGTTGGACGTCAGAGAAATCAACAGAAGAAGACAGACTGGAAGTGAACACTAACGGGAACAAGTTGAGCTATTCTGGCATTGTTTAAGGACTTAAAGTGCGTAAGAAACTGTGAACAGACTTGGACCGTGACAGTAAACCTCGATCAGTACTGCCATTTGTTTTAGGTTATCAATTGTTGTCGCAGTTCCAGCCATTGGTACACCGTGGTTTGGAGTATTTTTATCTGAGCAGAAGCAATACGGTACATTTTAAGTCAATAAAATCCTTTTTCAATCAATGTACTTCTCAAACAAAGATAATGTGAAAGGTAACTTGTATTTAATACCATTTGTTTCAGATAGTTTAACAGGGTGTCCCATTTCATTATGTCTTATTTTCGTAATCTAACCGTTGGTGAACAAAATTAAACTAAACTTTCTAATCTCTCAATAAAATATAATAATATGGTTCAACCGTCACAAAGCGTAAATTCCCCCTTGGATTATAAAGTATTTTGATTGATAGTAAAAAAGCCATGCTTTCAGGTAGATGAGATCAGACCTTGTCCAAAGAGTTTTTTCTGTCTTTCCTTTTTTTCCCTTGACAGCTCATAAAGCTAAAGCCTCGGAAAGATGTCCTACAAGGTGAATGTTCCTCATATTTCTTTCTGCTTTCAGAGGTTGTGACTGAAGCCAGTCACTTTCACTGGTGCTGCCTTCCTGAAATCTAATTTCATGCTGCTCTCACCATGCACCATCCTCTGGTTACGCTACTGATCTAATATCTCAGCCGCTAGATTGATTTACATTGCTACAGCTTCTATTTGCAATGCTTCTGTGTTAATGTTACAGTCTTTTAAATAATAACTGAACCTGAATTCTATATTAGTGGAACATTTGGTCTTGGTGTTGATTACATATTGTACCACAACAAACATTGACCAAATCACAGATTAAAAATGCACTTCAAATGCTCAATAACGAAAACAATGTAGTTTAGATAAAAGAAAAACCTAAACTGGCTGTTACTTAATTTCATCTGTTTGTCATTTTTTCTGGCCAATTTCTAGAGAACTTCTCCACAATTCATACTAAATAGCGTCTTAAAAGGTGCCATCCTTTGGTTATTTCACTCAAGGTGAATCTGAGGCAAATTTTAGAGGTGGTTTGATTGCATATACAATCAAAGGAGCAATGTGATTGAATACAATACATTTGCACAGGTGTTTGAGCTCTATACTATCTATTTTTGGTTTAAAAAGAAGACATTACATGCAGTTACCACTAATTTGCAATAAAAAATATCTCCATTTTGTAGAAAACATAATACCGCCCATATTACTGATTATTTTCACCATACAGAGGAAAAATAAATTAAGAAATGTTGCTAAATATTAATATTGACTTGATCTGAATCCGAATACTTTATTTATCCCGGGAAAATGTTGATAGTTGCAATATTACAAAAAGTTAAAGCATGAATGTACAAAAAAAGATAGAATAACATCAAATAAAATATATTTCTAAACATAGAAAGTAAAAAATATATACATAAAAATAAGACGTTAAAGTACAAATGTGCAGATTGTACTACAATAAATAAAATCGACTGTTTAATACAATATAACTGTTTAAATTCAAGACATCTGGCTGTTGGTCTCCGCGCAAAGAAAACAAAATACGAAAGGATATTTAATACGGGAATATTTTGTTGAGTTACATTTCGGAAAATGGGTTTGTTTTGAAAAATTGATTTGAGCCTCAACCGTGAGCCTTTGAAGAATGTTCTCTTTTATTTCCTGTTTCATTAACCAAAACAGCATTGACATTTCAGAGAGGTCATTAGGAAAACAAAGCAGCTTTATAGAGCACAGTATCCTATTTCTACACTTTCTCTCCATTAACTACAAACCACTTTTCACTTTGGTCCATAGCCTGAAATAAAAGCATTTCAAGGGATTGATCGATACTCATTGATTGCTACAAGATATTTAGTTCATCTATACTCCTAACTCGGGCTGAATAAAAGCGGCACTCCGGACCAAGTTGTTTTTGTTCTTTCACGGCTCAAACAGTATAAACAGACCCTGAAGAATAACCCAGTGGTTTGGTGTGAAACCGCCTGGCGTTTCACTTCAGCCGAATCGATTCGGCCTGTTTTTCACTGTAACACACATTAAGGCACTTTCATTTATTTTGCTTTCTGTCAAACTGAAGTCCTTGCAGACACTCACAGGCTTATCCCTCCTCTTTCATAAAAACACATTCTTGCTCAGAGTCATTTCAGGTTTAGTTCAGGTGCCCCCAAAATATGATGACTTTGAAAGTGTACACCCTTTTTTAGACAGGTTTTCTGAAGCTTATAATAAATATATAAGAGCACAATTATAAGACGCACTTAATTATGTGTTATCAATTATTAAGAGTAACTTATCACAAATTAATGAACCCAAGGATGGACTGACAGTTAGTTTGTTTAATAGTTTTGATGGATGCAATCTCGCTGCTACCCTATCTATTCTTATCCAGCACTTTACTCGGCTGTTTGGTTTTATTTATTTCCTCCGGTTGTCCCAAAGAGCTCACTTAGAAATTATTTATTGTCAAGATTGCAACTGGACCTCATATGTCGTAAATAATGACGTACGGGTTAAAGCCGGATAAAAATAGGTGTGTGTCGTTAAAAAGGGTGTGACATGGAGAAGGACACAACGCAAGCTGAACACACCTTTGTTAAAGTCATTTTTACGCAATGCATGAAGAACAATCAATGCTTGAGATCCCACAATCAAACAGTTTTGCTTTTTGAGTTTACATTTTGTATTGCTTGTTTAGGGGTAAATTGGTCAGAACAACTTTTAAATATTCAAATGTCACCCTACAAAGGTGCAAACAAATACAAATGGTGTGTCTCACCCTACACATTGAATGTCTAAAATGATTTAAGAAAAACACAAACTAAAAATGTCATATATTATTTCCCAACATCCCAAACAACAGCACAGTCTGGAAACAATGATCCTACTTCATATTAATAGTATTGAATTGTTAAATTGATGCTAAAATCACCCACTGGTATCGAATTGACAAATGCAATCAAATGTAAGCTTACTTTGGGAAACAGGTTAGGTGGGAAAGCACCTAAAGCTATGTTGGTAAGGGAGCTGAAATGTTAGTTTCCTTTTTTTTTTTACTCTCCATTGTGTCCTACCCCTTATAGGTCAGTACTGAGTGCTCATTCATCATCAGACTCGGCCCTATTAGGTCCATAGACAGCACTGATGTGGTATTAATATCAAACTCCAAGGTCAATATTGGCCAAAGAGAGCAACAATCCCTTACTGATTTAAAAGCTACAGTGTATTGTTTGGAAATTGCAACCAAGGTTGAAAACATTACACCAAGGTATGTAAAAAGTACACTGGAAAAAGTAACTAAATGGGAATTACATAAAACCAGATAACGGTGTGTTACTTTCAGTTGACATTTTCAGGGTGATCATATGCACAACAAATAAATTCAACATGGAGAGTGGAGTTCAGAACTTACTCATCTTTCCCTGTACATATTCAGAATAGAGAGCCAAGAGAAGAAATGCTGTTCGCTATTCATGACTCCCTCATCTTCAGAGAATACCTCCTTTAAACAACCTCCTACATACTTACTAAAAAACTATATTTTTATCCTTTCGGCGATTGATGTGTATCTAAGTTTTAACTCCTTAAGGCATGCTTGGTTTCTTTAGACTCTTGTTTTTTGGAAGAGTTGCCTGCCTTCTGTCTTCACTTGTGAATCTGTAAACATGTCGTAATTTCACAACAACAAAATACTTCCAAGAATAAACTATGATGTCCCCATACCCTACGGAGCCCATGAATAGTTTAAGGTATGACTGAATGCATTAACAAAATTCATTCATAGCAGGATAGGCCGGTGTTTTGAAGTGGATTCGAGGAGCCAGTGAAGGGAGCGTAGGAGGTTGTAGTGTAGGAGAACATGGGGAGGTTTATGAACAGACAAGATTAGAAGTTTTTTCCGTCATATGAACAATGGATAGAGATTTGTTTTTGCAATACAAATCTTGAGTCTCAAGCTCTTCCAAAAATGCAGCAAACGATACTTAACAAATTGGTCAAATACATTAAATAGTGCCATAAACATAATGGTTCCGGCTGGTTTAAAGATACTGGAATTGCCCGATCTGCTGTGAATAGATCATGTCCATCCTACATCGAGATTGTTAAATCAAACACTCTAGCATGTGCACTTTGCTGTATATCGGCCAATCGGCTACCTTATTGCAAGTGTGACCCAGGTACACCTCAACAAAACACAACTGTTTGCTACGGCTCCAAAATTGTGGACAGGACAGCAGAAAGTCCTCACAATCCCTGTCGCAGACTGAAAACCCATCTGTTTTCACTGCGTCATGGCCAATTAATAAAAGAACAAACAATGTCTGTATGTACAGTAGCACCTGGAAGGTTTTTGCTTATTGAAAGCCAGTGCAGTAGCACAGTATTGAAAGCTAATGTAGTTAGGATGCAGGATTCTTGCTGTTTTCAGTTTTCATCTTCATGGTTAAGTGTACTTATTGTAAGTTGCTTTACTTAATGTAATGTAATGTCCCGTTTTTCGGGTTAAAACGCTTTTCCTGACTTCATAACCTTTCATTTTGCCCCAGTTCATCCAGTAGATGATAACGTACTGTAGTATTCCACTAGAAAGTTGAAAAGTTTAACCTGCGCTTGGAGAACTTGTCGGAAGATCAAAGAGATTCATCCCCTTGGCAACAGGAAGATCTGCACCAGATTCAGTAGCAATCTCTCCAGAAGTTTTCAAGACATTTCACAGTTATGGGTTACAAATGTAAATACTTTCCTTACTAAACACAACCACTTTGTCTGCTTCCAGTGTTATCAAAGGGTTACAAACTGATGTGGGATCAGTAGATCCCCGGAGTCTCTGTGTGCAGACGTGATTGTTCCTGTAACTTTGATTTGCCTTTATAGCAAATATTACCTTCAAATCTCCTGTAAATGTCATAGAGGAATATCTCCTGTTGATTCCTTTTAATTCCTTTACAAAGGTCTGAGGAAAATTGAATAACAAAAGACTAAACCCTGCGGTTTCCAGGGGGATTTTAGCTCCAAAGCTCCTTTCCTGCAGAAGCAATGCGAGGTAGAATAAAGACGGTGAAAAGTGCTTTGATAGTGTTCTTCTGGGCTCATGAAAGCTACACTGTAAAACAACTCAGGCTGGTTCAAGACTCAGACTAGAGTTCCCTTGCTGTCATAAAAAGAAAAGTACACTGTAACTTTAAGGTACTGCAACCTGTTTTTCAACTCTTAAAGTAGATGATTTCCTCTGACTTCTGTTCTGTTTTATTCATGCCTGGGTTAGGGTCTTTTTAGTTTATAGTTGGCAGTTTGTTTACTCAGATGTTCTCGGGTTAGATATTTCGGTCCTCTTGTACCTGATCTTTTCACATAACACTTCACTTTTCATCGATTCTCCAAGGGGGATTTTTCCCTCTGCGCTGTTTGTTGCTGCTCTCAGAACGTCTTCACATCGCTTATTCTTTTTCAAACCATCCTTCTTACAGTATGTTGGCGAGATACTTTTTTCTTCCATAATTCAGTGCCTCCCCGCTATGCATGTGGAATTGTAAGCATATTTGATGAAGTGAATGTTAGCTACAAGGTTAATTTACCATCTAGCTGCCAGAGCGTTCAAGCAAACCTTTCTTCACAAGACAAAAACGCTTGTTGTTGTCGACTCAAAAGACCAACAATAGGACACAATGTTTATTTTCTACAAAGTGTCTAGGTCTATCAATAGTCTGTCTGTCTAAAAGTTGTTCGATCCACCACTTTGGTCCTGCGTTAAAAGAAAATCCTGTAACATCAACAATTACAATATATAGATTAACATCAACTTTGTACAGAAAATAATTGTCTAAAAATGACTTTTTTATTGCTCTCAACTTTCTTCTTTGCCTAATTCTGATTGTAAGTGATAATATGCGGCTTTACCACTTGAAAATACTCTTTATAGGCTTTTTTTTAATTAAAATGGACACAAACAACAGTAGGACAATAGGTTTTGGACCCAATGAACCTACTTTGGACCTTAGTTTGCCTGAAACACAAAACACTTTATAGTTAGGGAAATCCTAACCCCTAGAGTTTATAAAAGATTATGTTATTCTCCTTATAAAGTTCAAAGTACTGTAATTAGGGTCTTATTTTAGAAATCACTGAATATTGGCAAGAGAAACGTAATCTGACTCCTTTTTTAATTCATTTAAACGGTCTTTATGTCTAAGTGTTTGAACACTTCTCACTGCATGATGAAGATCTCGGTAAAAAGACAGATTAAATGTGCCCTGCTGTCTTAATGAATACATTAAAATACATTAGAGCTTATTCTGTGAGAAGTATTGGCACAAAATAAGAGATATTCTCATTTCCATACACTATTTCATAATTAGGCTGAGAGTTTAAATACTTCTGGCTTTTTATAATTTCGTTTGAAATTATTACGTAATTATAGTCATCCCTTTAACATTGTGTTTCGACATAAAAGATTACTCAGTGATGGATTAAATTAAGTATTTTCTAAGTGGTCATTTACAAAAGACAACTTTTTAACTTTATAAATCTGTTCATCTGTTCATAAAGTTATATCCAATCCCGCTGGAATTTAAAACACATTCAGCACCTCCATCCTTTTATTTTTCATTAGTGGAAATGAAAGACTGTGTCAGCTCAGCAGGGCTTTAACAGCAGGGGATCGCAAATGGAGTCTTTAGATTTTGTGGTCCAAATGTACACTATGTCTGCAGATTTAAGACAAGACCATTAGTGAATTGGAAGTCTGTTTATTACTGTGAGGGATATGGAAATGTCCACCCCATCAGGAAGACTTGCTGTTATCAAAAGAACTGCATAATAAATATTGGCAAAACCATAGCAAGCATACAGAGAAAGATTAAGAAGTGAAAGATGAGACAAATCATAACCAACTAGACTCCTCTGCCCTGTGTTCATATGAAAGCACAAGGCTGTCTTAGTCAGGTCAATAATTATGGATTACTGAGGGGTTCAGTTGTAGCTTATGATGTTTCTGAACCCTGATGTTCTTGCTGAGTGTGAATACATTGACAAACAGGAAGGTGAGAAAATCAAACATACCCGCATTGTCGCAGAAATTGAAGCAGTGAGAGGACCCGAATGAAGGATTTGGAAACACTTTGCAGGAAAGACTTATTGGACCAGAACGATATACCTTTATATCAGGAATCCAGAACAGGGCAAGGCGAGACAAAGCAAAACCAAACAGTTCTTTGGGAAGTAACAACGTGGAAGGATCTGTAAAGACTATGAGAAAATGAGGACTTAAATACAAGCAGAACTAATCACATATACAAGACAAAGTTTGAGAGGGCAGGCAAGAGACAAGGCAGGTGAAAGCAGGTGAAATTATCAGAGTGGGCGGACAAAACACAAGCAGGAACATACAGAGACAGTTAGTAAAAACAGAGATTACACAAAACTCTTTGAAAATAAAACGGGAAACATAAAGAAAGATAATGACATGCACAGGAAACGGACAGTTAAAGCTATCATTATATTCTCAAAAGCAGCTGATTGCTCCCATTCTTAAAATAAATGTGTTTTCTCGACTACATTGATCTTAATATAACGTAATTTTCACTGTATTTCTTTTTAAACTGCTACTCTTAGGTACTTAATAGTTTTATTCCATTCTATTTCAAATAATTGTATGTAATATAATATGGCCTTTTGTGTGTCTGAGATGTGTGGAAGGGGCTACAATTGCATTTCATTGGCCAATCTGGTGTTGTATAATGACAATAAAGCTGAAACGTAATAATATCTCATTCTAGCATACAATATACTATACTTATTATGTGAGAAAATGTAAGTGATTCATTTTCAAGTTCATGATAACTGGTATTACTTAATAATAATGTTCTTTTCATGACTCAGGTCAAGTAGTGGACCAGGAAGCTGAAGTTAAAGCTCTCCAGTCCGGAACAATTTGTGCAGCAACATTAGATGTGACACATCCTGAACCTTTACCAAGTTCTCTTACACTGAAAATACTCTCAGACCAATCAGCCACAGAATGACACTTACAATGAGAACGCACCACTGTAATGCAACAATAATCATTGCACTCTTAGCCCCTCTGCTTCATCTTGTGCCGGGAACATCCACTCCTCAGTATGCTTAATGTGCCAATCACACCCCCACCCTAACATTAGGATAAGAGCATACAGTACATCAAGAAGGATTGTGGATCAGATGGTGAAACATTCCCTGGCTGCAGTAAAATGCTTACCTAAATGTAGAATCTTTAGGTAGTGGCTGTTTGGCCTTTTTTGCCTCTTACAGATAGTTTGCCAACAAAAGTGAACATATGCAGTGGAAACACTTGCCGATAGTGTCAATATTTGTCTATACTGTATTAATATTTATTCTGTCTATAATGTCAAAATTATACTGTCTATAGTACTGTAGTTGTACCTGCTCTATAGTGTTGAATCTCTATATTTGTTTATACACACATGTACTGTGTTCATACTGTAAATACTTCAGTTTGTATCTGTCATATACTTATTTTACTGTGCCTTACACTGCACTTTAATGTTGTTTTTTGTGCACTTCTGGTAGGATGCAAACAGTATTTTGTTGTCTTTGTCGTAATCTTATCTTTAAACACATTTGGTTATCTGGAGTTTCAACCCAACCCATGCAACTGAAATAAGATTGTGGTGGAAATTCCACACTTAATCACCTTCTGGTAAGAAAAGAACAAATATACAAGCTTAAACCAAAGTCGTGTTATTTAATAAAAAGTTATAGCATTTAACAGAATCAATCATATTTATAGCTGGAAAGGACAGAGGTCCTGCACTAGTATATAGTACCAGGATCTGACCCCGTTACACAGAAAAACAATGACATTTATGCGCCGGCCACACGGAGACGAAAACAAACCGAATTCGATATAAAAAAAGTCTTCCGTCCTCGCGGAATCGGCTCAAGAAACGTGTCCGTCCACACGAGACCGCTCGACCCGCTGGAGACACTGTAGTACATATGCCGGGCCTGTAAGTGGCGCTGTTCTTCCGCCACAAAATACACCAAAAGCAGCGAATAAGACCCCCCGAGCATGGTTGCCATGGTTGCCTGGTTGCCCTTCTGTTTATTCTCCGCGGTGGATTTAGCAACATGTAGTTCATGTAGTTCTCCATGTCCACTTGTTGCTGATGGTTGTGGTAGAGGAGCTGTAGATTGTGCACTAACATCTGTATCATGGTCAGTAGCGTCTTGAGCACGAAAGCAACCCTGTGATCCGCCATTGTTGTTGTTGTTGGCGAAACACATCAGCAATGACGCAGGTGACGCGGGGGTGAGCAGCAGAGGTGGGGAGAGGCGGGGCTATGGTGCAATCGTTATCAGGAAATTATTGTATAGGTCGTACACACAGAGCCGTTTGGCCCCCCAGAGCGTTGCGTCCACAGATCTACCCACCTTGGGACCCGTTATCGTTATCGTTATCGTTATCCGCGTTTCCCTTTCGGCCTCGTGTGGACGAACCGTCTATAAGATAGAGAACTGTAGCGGATACGACCCGTTTCGTCTCCGTGTGGCCAGGGCCTCATACAGATGACACAGAAAGGAAGGCAATCCACATTACAGTCCCAAGTTGGGTTGGGGGCAGACAGAAGGGGAAGCACAGTGTGTTAATTACAACCCTAACATCCATATGATAATTGCCTGACAATGGTCAGGGCGACACCCTTCTATCTGAGAACATTTCATAGCGAGGAAACCTACATATATATTGAATCACTGTAAATTCCCATCATAAAGATAACCAAGTCAGTTTTTTGTGGGCTGCCTCGATCAGAAAACATTAATTGACAATTCAACAACATTAGGATTTGGCTCCGGTAATTCTAGAATATACCAATCCCCTTCTGAGTATTTCCAGCCTCGGCTTGAGAACACACTTTGCTAAGGTGTGCTAAATGTTTTAGTTTGCACGTCAATAAGAGACAGGCTCTCAAACAGAGCATGTAGGGTGAAGGATACATACAGCGTATATTCAGACATACAGTATGAGACATATAATAGAGTGAACATAGTGAGTTTCTTTAACACTTAACAATGTCACACAAGAATGAAAAAATATAAATGCAAGGATGACCCTGAGAATGGGCCATAAAGAGTGTCTTGGCACACATATTAATATAACCTTTAAAGATTTACTTGTATATAACTAAAGATGTGTAAAACATGTCTTGAAGCAAAGTTCAAACAAATCAGAAAATAATAATTGGATTAATTTGATAAACTTTGAATGTGCCTGCTCTTTACTAAAAGCAGATTGTGTTCCGATCCAATACCAAAATATTCGCATAATTGTTACATTTCAGCCAACCTGACATTTACCAATCACAGCACGTTCCCAAGCTTTACCAAAGTTTGTGAAGCAGGAAAACAAAACGTTGTTTTCCTCACTGCTTAAAATACTGCCACCGCATCAATAAAGCACAATAAATGAGTCACAGCTGCATCTAGTTAACCCTGTCTTTAGAAATTACTGTACATTTACATTCTGCTAATTAGAAACAGCAACTCTGTTATTAAAGGGACATAGCAATGCTGCCTGATTAAGTTGTTAATTAACATTAGGAAACGCTATTAACAAACAATTTATTTCATTGGTTTTCTCTGCGATATCCACTCATGGTGACTTAATTGTCATGTTTAGGCACTCATAATCTGAATACTTTGTTTATCCCGGGGGGAAATTGGGTTTTGACAGTTGTACCATATTAGAATACAAACTAAAAAATGATTTAAATACTGATATGTTCATTAAAATAATGATAGAAACACAAGAAGTTGATATAAAAACAAGGCAGGACGCCTGCCACAGGAAAGAGGGAGCCCTGAAGACTCATGATGAAGACATGATGAAGACCCAGACTCAAGGTGAAGACATGATGAAGACTCAGACTCAAGGTGAAGACATGATGAAGACTCAGACTCAGGGTGAAGACATGATGAAGACCCAGACTCAAGGTGAAGACATGATGAAGACCCAGACTCAAGGTGAAGACATGATGAAGACTCAGGCTCAGAGTGAAGACATGATGAAGACTCAGACTCAAGGTGTAGACATGATGAAGACTCAGGCTCAGGGTGGAGACATGATGAAGACTCAGGCTCAGGGTGGAGACATGATGAAGACCCAGACTCAAGGTGAAGACATGATGAAGACCCAGACTCATGATGAAGACATGATGAAGACTCAGACTCATGGTGTAGACATGATGAAGACTCAGGCTCAGGGTGGAGACATGATGAAGACCCAGACTCAAGGTGAAGACATGATGAACACTCAGGCTCAAGGTGACATGATGAAGCTCTTGGTGCAATCCCTTTAAACCAGAACAATCCGGAAGCCATCAATGGAAGGGTTGTCCTCATATCCATCCATGTTTCCATAAAGCACATTAAACTTCACCCCAGATAATCGGTCTGACTACCCACTAGCGTGATTAGCTCATCGTATTTCTTAGCCAGTGATCATATGATGCCCCTGATGAGGGAGGAGACTAGGCTTATCCTTTTCTATCCCAGCTGTTATCATTCGTCTATTCGGTGTGACCTTCTTGAGATCTCTGTTGGGATAGTCATTGGTCCGACTGGCAGGTTAGCGACTACAACAGAATCAGCTGTTCCCTGTTTCAAACAAAACGACTATGCACAGCAAGTGATAGCCGAAAGAAAAGTGTCTACCATTTAACTGAAAAAGGAACTTACAGTATTTTCCTATCCTTACGCAAATGGCTTTTCCTGCTTAAATCTAACCCCACGTGGGACTCCGGATGAGTGTGCACAAATGAGGCTCTTGAGGGCACGTTTGTGACCTAGTGTAGCAATTGGGACAGACAACAGTGAGACTGCCACTCACCCTCTATCTATGATTGTATTTTAAAAAGGGCATGCTGTCTAGAAATGAAGGGCACCCTTTCAGCATGTAGCCCACACAGGCCTCCCCGAAGCCCAGAGCTCGGCTCACTCTCGCTGGCCTTTTCCCTCAAGGCTGCTCCTATAAACTGT
Source organism: Trematomus bernacchii (assembly GCF_902827165.1). NCBI lineage: Eukaryota > Metazoa > Chordata > Actinopteri > Perciformes > Nototheniidae > Trematomus > Trematomus bernacchii. The sequence continues at coordinate 7,607,103 of NW_022987588.1, read as the reverse complement.
GAAGGTGAGAACTACATTAGTCTATTACAGATGTGACCTCTCTGAAAACTACAAGTGTCCTTGAGATCTTTTGATCGTACCACTCCTCTTAGTTTCATTTTCTCCACAGTCTGTTCCTTTTACGCTTTGAATCACTAAAAGGTTTTGCTCATTTAAAGGCAAATTTGCAACTGAACACGATGCATGTTTTTTCTTTTGAAATGTATTTTGTATTCTATAGACCCATTCGAATGGTATTAACATGAAAGGGTGAAGTGGGGAGTAAAATATCCGCTGTGCCCCTCTGTAATTTAACTCATGTTCTCCACAGCATTTGAATGAGAGTGGAATATGGTCTGTAATAGACATGGATTTGCCCGTATCCAGCTGTAGCGGACAGTACAACATCACATCTTCATATTGGCTTTTTAATGTTAAATTACACCATTGCCTCTGGAGAAATACATCTGGTCTGAATGAGGCGCACATTCCCGCCAGTTTCAACCAAATTCTCTGTGCATTGCAGTCTTATAACTGCTAATTTATTAAATATATTACATTGTGGATTTGTGTTTCAATACATTTCCGTCTGATATTGCACTCTGGTTACTCCTGCTCCCAATGCATGGTCTCTACATTTTAATGGGAAACTATGATTGTATATTACCTTGATATCACACATATCTCCACATGCGTGTAAAATACGCATTTGTATATCTCCCTTGTCAATAAAATCCCTTTTTCATTTTTATTTCTTCCCTAACTGCTACTTTTATACATATTATTGGCTCATTTACTGTTTCATTATTTTGAATTCAAATACTTTAAGGGATGTTATATGTGTTTATATATTTTCTGTGTGTGTGCATTGTGGAGGGGTCTACAACTGCATTTCATTGGGCAGTCCTAATGACAAAAAAGCTCAACCATAATAAATACTGAAATGACAAACAATACTATATGGTATATGTAAGAACAGGGGGTGTTATCTTAGTCAGAGTCAGAATCAGAATATCTTTATTGACATTATACTCACTAACATTTTGTAGGCTTCTCAGAGTAGTAAAAGTAATAGCAGCAAAGAGAAGGCAATAATCATATTAGGTTAAATGTAAATATTCAGAAATTGTACAAAGCTACACAATTTACATTTAAATAGATAGTGCAACAATTACAATAGGTGTGTGGATATCTGTCTCATAGTCCTTGGTGTGTGTGCGTGTGTGTATATATATTTGTACCTTCTTTCCTATTCACAAGGCCTGTTATCTGGAGTGCCTATCAACCCTCAAACTAAAATCAGACAACCATAAGTTCTTTGTGTGCTGCCTTGATCAGAAAACAAGGGAATCAACAAGAATTGGATTTGGCCTATAGGTTGCATGCACAATCATTATAATATACGGCTTGAGAACTACCTTCGCGTACTTTATTCCTTATAAAAGTATGAAACAAAATACCTTTGTATGAACTTGAAAATGTGAATAATAGGTGCCCTTTTAGACTGTGGCAATCTCTCTCTTTTCTATTTGCAAGGCCTGCCTATTTTATCACGGCATACAAATAACCACTCTCCAGTCTCAAGGCCAGATCACATCAGAAAGTGTCTCTGCAGGGAAATGTATCCAGGCATCTTTGCAAACTTTGAATCTAGAAGCTTGGGTACAAAGTGACTACCTGCAGTTCTAGTAGCCGAACTAATCAATCAGAGAGCTAACACGCTAGCTAGGAATGTGCTACAGTTAGTCACAATGGCAGTTAGTCCACACACAATCTATTAAAGGTGGGGTAGGTAAGTTTGAGAAACCGGCTCGATATCGCTAGAATTTGAAGATACACAACCGGAGAAAATCTGCCACTTCCTTATAGAGCCCCTCCTCCAACACACACGAACGCGCACATGACCAATGAGGGCACGAGATAAATTTGTGCACAGATGGAAGGCTGACAGGCAGGTAGGCCATCCAGTTATTTTAGCCGGGCCGGCTAAAATGATTGGTCGTACTTTTTACAGTATTACGGCTTCCACTGATGACGTTTTTTAATGGATTTTTTGTTAAAGCACTTAAGATATTCATTGCTATCGGGATGTTAAGAGCATTCCATGGAATATAACAAAAAGTGTATCTCGAGCCGGTTTCTCAAACTTACCCACCTTTAAGAGATGTATATGAGGTTTAGGCCCAAAATACATTTCTGACCTACTGCTAAATTATGAACCATCCAGATCTCTCAGGTCTTCTGGGACAGGTCAACTTTGTGTCCCCAGAGTCAGAACTAAACATGGAGAAGTTAAGTTATTATGCCCCAAATATCTGGAACAAACTACCAGAAACCTGCAGGTCCGCTGCAACTCTTACTACTTTTAAATCCAGGCTGAAGACTTTTCTTTTTGCCGCTGCTTTGAATTGAACTATTCCTATCTTATACTGCACTGTAACTTGTATTTTGTCTTTTAATGTTTATTTTATTATCTTTGCTTTTTAATGACTGTTTTTAAATGCCATTTTCTTAATGTCTTTCATTTTTGTAAAGACGTTTGAATTGCCTTGTGTTGAAAGGTGCTATAAATAAACTTGCCTTGCCTTGCGATAAACTCTTCTATCACAAATGTCTACAAGCCTCTTTTGAGGGAAAATAATTTGGTCACTGCCACTAAATTTCCCCACAGATTAATTGAATGCAAAAGATGAATGCGCTTATTTTGCCGTAAAATAATCTACTCCAACTCATACGACCAAATAGGGTGAAGCGCTTATTACGACCAAATAGGTCGATTGTTCTGCGCTTATTACGACCTATAATCACGTTTTAAAGTTTTCGACCTCTAGTGCTCCCGTTGACTGAAAATGCTCCGGAGGTTCGTATATTTAAGCAATAGCTCACAACAGGCCGTGGTATATGCTCATTATATCACAGCTAAGGGCCGTGGTTCGGCCCGACGCGAAGCGGAGGGTCGACAACCCCCTTAGCTGTGATATAATGAGCATATATCACGGCCTGAAGTGAGCTATTGCTTTTATAAAACGGTTACCAAGTGTGGCAATATAAAAGAAAAATACACACTCTAATTTAAATAGTTGTTATTATTAAATAATGATGTTCAAAATAAAATAGTCCCCCGTTGCCTTCTGCACAAAACATAGTGCGAGGTGGTTGCTATGCAACAACACTAACAGCTAGCGAACAAATTAGACAGACAGCGTTGATCGGTTATTTGGCTATTTATTTACATTAATTTGTATGTTGCCGTTTATTGTGCACCCACTGAAAAACTGTGCAGCATCCGTAGAATGGCTTACAAGGTTACTTGTACTAGGCTGCGGTTGTACTCGGCTGTTGCTGGGCGTGGAGAGAATATTGCTCCATTTTCTCCGGTCTGCGAGATTCGGCTTCCAGTAGCTCTGGAGAGAGCTTTCGCACCTGTGGCCACTAACGGTCATAATTTCTCTGCTTTCAAGACCCGCATCAGAAAGCTTCTGAATGGTGGTACTGCGGAGGCAGTGGTTGGTGTATTTCTGCTGTGTTCCTGCCTGCTTGCACATTCTAGGCAACATTGTCGAAAGGTGATTCACGCCCATTGGCTCTCGAGTGAACCTGTAACAAAGCAAATGTGATTTTTAGTAGCTATCCTAATCTAGCCTAATCTATTAAAATAATATGCACTACACATCATTTACCAAACATTGTCGACATCACAGTTCACTTGTCTTCTTGGGTGTAGATAAAAGGCAGGTGCGTCCGGGGGTAGGAGGGAGATGTATTTTTCCAACGAAGAAACGGGGCAGAGAGGATCACCAGGCAGTTCACACATAAATCCCCTTGTGCTCTCTTTATTTCTCGCCTGCGGGTCGTTGTGGTTTTTTGTGTGCTCATTGAACGTCAGCGTTACATACTTAAGCCCGTTTTCGTCTGTTTTGGGGTGAAAGACGAGGGTTTGAGCTGCCGATTACCCTCATTTCCCCTGCGTCCAAAGTGCAGTTGAACGTCAAACCACACCTTGTTTACTAGCCCCTCCGGAGTTTTTGGATCAAGTACTTGCTTGATAGCTTTGAAGTCATGTTCTGTTATGGAAGAGTGATGGACTGAAGTGTCGAGTCCCTTCTTTCTCAACATTTTCACAACGCTGATGAACACATTGTTGCAAGTTGTGAACTCGGTGTCTTTGAGGATGGACCAGGACAGACTGAGTGGTGGGTCATTTATGTGCCGGTTGAGTCCAGCACGTAGACCGATATAGCTGCTCAGGCCGTATAGTTCGCCTTTACCGTTTCTGACAGTTGCATAAAAATCTCTCAAGATGTTATTGAGCTGCTGTTTTGTCGACGTCTGAAAGTCTATGACCACAGAATTATCCTGACACCAGTCTTCAAAGCACTTAACTGCCCATTTTGTTTGCTTCACGGTGTTCTGTTCGTTTTGTTTTTTTTCTAGTTGGTCTACCTGCTCATCACGTAGCTCTGCATGTCTTCGTTTAGCAGGGGGCTTTTTTTCTGGAGATAGGCACTCCTCCTCAAGCCACTCCTCCATAGTAAGACCACCCCGGAGGTCGAAGTTAATCTTAAATGTGTCCATGTTATGCTTTGTAAGTTTGTTTTGTAACGGAAGAAATGTAAATATATTTATAAACGGACAAGTCAAACCAAGCAATCTGATTGGTCGATAGCGTTTTTGCGGACCTTTTTGATTACAGATTTTAAAACATCGTTGCTTGCTTTAAAAGTAGCACAATTAATTATGTCAAACCTTGGAAAGTATCTAGATATCCCTGCCCTAATGCCAAAGGAACTGCACACTGAATATGTTTTGCCGTTTGATGTCTATGTCTGGACCGCTGCGTAAAAAGGAGGGTTTCTGCCGTTACTTCTCCGCTGCTTTCTTGTTCCAGTTTGAAAAGCAAACTGCAGGCAGTTTGCTTTTCGGGCCAACTGTATACTGTTTATCTCAGACGCGGAGGGATACTGACTTGTTGTGAAAAGTAACTTACAATTCTACCCGTGGTATACGCTCAGTATACCACGGCTAAGAACCAATCAGATTGCTTGATTTTACTTGTCCGTTTTATAATCACAAATAACCCTCTCTGGAAAATCCTAAATTGTAGCATAGTTTGGCCATTAAAATCCTTTTTGATTAGATTTCTAGCGAGAAGTGTATATTGTACTTTCAGAATTCACGTCCAGTGGATGTGTAGGATCTATAGTTTGATAGATATTACGAAGATGATTTGAGGTCTCACCATGAGAATGTGTATATGCGGCAGCGTCCATGTAAAGTTAGCGTCAACCCTCACAGGGTGAAAACAGTATTTCCGGTCTCGAAGTTTTCATAATAAAACTGTATTCCCCTGAAATGATTTTAAAGTGATATCTGCAGTTATCATCCACTAAAAAACATCAGTTTATCCTTGTTAATTACACGACATTCATTGGTTTAAATTGTGTACACTGCTTTTGTGTTTTTCCCATAGGTTTTTCCCTTTCGATTCTGAGAGACACATTTCTTTTTTCAGAGGTTTTGATAGGCTAAAACATCGAACTACCCATAATCCTCAGCTATCGTTGAAGCTCGGTGATTGGATGTTTTAGCTGCAATGCACGTTGGGATATGGTGTTTATGCGATGTGAAATCCGAAAACATAAAAAATAATAATAATACTTTATTCCGTGTGTGCTTGCTTTTCTCCTTGGAAGTCATCACAAACGGCATTGTAATACACGGTTCGGCTGCATTAAATATTGCCGTATTTCTTTATTTATAGAGCCGTGATTAGAAGACTTTTGGACAAACTGGAAGAACTGCCTCCGAAACTGAATATGTGACGTGGATCATAAATATATCAGCAATTAAACAACATCTTCAATTTCTCTTCACACAATACGTCTCCTCACAGTATCAATACTAATTCGGCTGACTTTTATATTTGATCCAATTGGTAAATAGGCTTTATTTACCCCATAACGGTGCACAGCTGATAGACAGGGACTTGTAGTTTTTAAAGATATCACTGATTTTCTTTGAATATAATAATCTAAATACTGAGTTGAGAGAATAGTCAGGGGTTTTGGGTGATGGGAGACACATCTATGGAATCAGAATTTCAATAGCTTACCATTAAATGACGGATATACCTTTCTGTCTGTGATGTTTTACAAATCAGATATTAATGTGTAGAACTACAATATGTGAAATAATATAGCAATATCCTGTAAAATGATGTGAAAACATGAATATAACTACACATCTTCAGATGTTATACATACATAAGTGTCCGACACTAATAATACAAAGTCCCGTTCGAGTCCAGTTTTGGATAGTCTGCCGTGGTTTCATTCCATTTCAAAGAGCACGGCGTAACCTTGGCGCACTGCCATTCCAACATCCAATCACAGAGCTTGAGGACTAATCACAGGGTTTGTCAAGCAAAGCGGATGTTGTAGTCCCAAACGATAGCTGAGGATTATGGGTAATGTAGTCTCTTCGGCCATCCTAAACTCCCAAAAAACTATTTATTTCTCCGAATCGAAGGTTAAAAACACAAAAGCATTGTACACAATTTAAACCAATCAATGTTGTGTAATTAACAAGGATAAACCGATGTTTTTTAGTGGATGAGTACTGCAGATATATCACTGTGACATAATTTGACAGTGAGGGGAATACTTCCGGTGTTATTATGAAAACTTAGAGAACGGAAATACTGTTTTCACCCCATGAGGGTTGACGCCAACTTTACATGGACGCTGTGGGGAAAGACGTAGTATATTAACGTTCTCCTGACAAGACCTCAAATCATCTTCGTAATATCTATCAAACTATAGATCCTACACATCCACTGGACGTGGATTCTAAAAGTACAATATACACTTCTCGCTAGAAATCTAATCAAAAAGCATTTTAATGGCCAAACTATCCTACAATTTAGGATTTTCCGGAGAGGGTTATTTGTGAATATACAACCCTCCGGAGCGTTTGCAATCAACGGGAGCATATGCCGCAAATTGTTGTTTCTTACAAGACCACTAGAGGTGCTAAACTTTAAAACGTGACTCTAGGTCGTAATAAGCTGCTGAACAATCGACCTATTTGGTCGTTTTTTGGAGGAGGACAGGCTGTGTAGCAATTACATTTCAATTAATAGATTTTGCAGCAAAAAATAACTGGTGCGACTGCTCTTGTGCTACCTACCCTGGTCTTGCTGTTCTGTCAAAAATATTTTGTAATACCAATATGGTGTAAAAACGGCAATAAATGTAATATTATAAAAGTTAAAATATATCCTGTCGAAGTGTGGGAAAACATTTTCTGTTTGTGGAGATTAAACACGGCTATTGGCAAATGGTTGATCCTGTTGATTTTGAGCACCCTGTTTACTAGAGTTAGGGTTATCTATCTATGCAGTTTGATGTGGACAGTAACATGCAATAGCATTGTATAGTGTTTTTAGTGAAACCTGTACTATAGCGTCTTTTTCAAGGCTTTGTTTTTATAATTTAAAGTAGAAAATACAAAGAAAATACATCCACGAAGCCATCAACCAGTACAACAACATCTTCTTTTGTCTCTCTGTCTTTTTTTGTATAAATCCATTGAAGCATATTTGGATCCCAGACAACATGCTGGGCTCTGTGTGAGGATGGATGCTAATTTTGTGATGAAAAGCTTAATGAAGTGTGCTTTAAGTCAGACTCAGTGCCGTACCCTTATCGAAATTATATTACAATGATTATAAGTTTCATTTTGAATATAAAGAAGTCTGAACATAATAAGAACCTATATCAGAAATGTGGGTATCCGGAGGGAATTGAAGAGATCGCAGTTCTCTCTGTGAGTCACAGGAACTGCCTGAACAAAAAAGAAACATCAATCCCTCTCTTCCCTGTTTTCTCTCCGGCTCTATGCTTTTATTTGTTCGTACATTTTTGTCAGTGGCCCGTTCTCATGTTCCACTTCTATTTTTACATGTTCAACAGTCGATGAAAGCATATCGAGATTTTACACCTCAAAGCTCAAGTTCTTCTGAAAGATAACTTTTTCCTCTGTGAGAAGAGCCAACTCTGTATTATCATCCAAATGTGGAGGAAGAACAATTCTTAAAGCATGAGCGCTCACAAGGAAGTACAGTTAGTGGATTTGAAACTTGCTTTAATTCTGTGATCAAAAAAGCTAGAAGCTGTTTCACATTTGCACAAGGATACTGGTAATTCTTGTTTTAAATATGAGATATATTCCTATATTGTATGACCTTATATCATACACCCACTATAAGCATAATTGGTATTACAGACTTTAATTTTCTTTCTCTTTTTGATCTGACAAACTTTTAAAACATGATAACACTGTATCAGTGATTTCATTTGCAAGAAAGATGTGAGTAATATATAAAACTACCGTTTTTACACATATTGTTTCGACATTGCATGGCGCTCTTTACACTTTTTTATCCTCAGAAATCAAAGAATGGCAATGGCAATTTTCACAAAGAATACCAAATTATTGTCGGCTTGGGAGGTTCCTGTGTGATTAAAAAAAGAACTCAAAAAAATTACACTTGGTCGGTAATTGGCTTTTGAATAAAATTAAAATAAGATTAAAGAAATGTTTTTATAGTTTAAGATCTAGATTATGATGACTACATTTTGTCTCCTGGTCTTGCTAATTAATGCACTTTTGAAAGCGTTAACAATGTTGTTGAATGTAAGAGAGCTGTTAGTTATTTATGTCACTCCCAAGGGAATTAACAAGCTTCAAGGTAATTAATCCTGAAGATGACAGAGCTGGTGAGGCAAGGGGAAACTGTAAAGATGCAAGCAGCTACATGCAGGGACAAGCCATCTATAACATGTCCTATTTTAGCCTAAGGTGTAGATTAGACGCATAAAGTTGCATAAAATGTGAAGAAAGCCTAACAAAATATGCCTAGTTACAGTCCACCTCTGGTCAACAACCTTTTCCTATGTTTTGCAACTATTCTTTTATTAATTTGTTGCCTTAATCTGACATATTTTGGCACTAAATCCTTTAGAAACAAATGTTTTCCCTTACATACCAGATTTTTTATTTTATTTTATATCCTCAAGTTTGATTTTTTCCTGCAGAGGCATCTCCCTGCTTTGTAGTCAGTTGTGAATAGTGTAAGACCTTCAGTGTGTCCTGAAAACTGTCATCTAGCATATGGGGACAAAATAATCCTACAATGCTTTTAGTAGATTCACTCTGCAGTCACATGGGCTCAAACACTGCGGACTCAACACACATAAGCAGAGTTGAGAGGATTACTTAAAAAAGGTATTCCATTACAATAAAACAAAATTAAAACCATTTAAATCACTTCACACATCTCCTAACCCTAACCCTGGTGGTTTTACTACCCTTATAACATCTGTATAAAGGCTTTTGCATCAAGGATCTTGTTTTTTTTTTTATTGTATCTAATTCAAATCTGCCTGTTTTACACACTCTGACCAACAGGGGGGTTTGTGTTCAAATGAAGCCTCATGAGATGATCCCTTTTGCGAACCATTTGGCCGGATGGCTTCAAAGCTTCATAAGGCTTCATTTCGCCATCAAGGTGTTGGAGCGCTAGCCAATAGAATCGCGAGTGTTACATTGTTGCAATGTGAGGTGCCGGTGATAAAACATCACAAGCAGAGAGGGCGTTCTTTAAAAATGTTTAGCTTTCAAACATAAACTGCTTTTTCTCTACATGGCTGGTGCCGCTCTTTCAGCAGCAAGGGGGAAAATGCCACCCCTCCCCTCTCTTCCCAGTCACTTTTATAGCTGATTGCCCGCCTTCCCAATTCAACCTGGCCAATCAGGTCATGACTCTGAAAAGGGGAGTGAAGAGTTAAATACAAAATGAAACATTGTTTTCTATATGTAACAACATCTTCAAGGCCTAAATAAATTCATAATTGTATCTACACAAATATTGTACATTAAAAACAAACGAGATCTGCTCAAAATCGATCGTTTTTAAGTTAATTGGCATACATTACATCACACATTTTCTGACCAATGACATCCAAGACTCCACCTACTCATAAAACAGATATAACGTGTACTTTGAAGGCGTGCGTCCCTTTGAGCAGTGGCACAAGATGGCTTCCAGGTCTGAACAAAGGTAATGGCTTTCTTGATTGTACCTTCTAAGCTTAGCACCTTGGGATTGCTGTGAGCAATGAAAGGTGCTTTATAAATCGAATTTATTATTATTATTATTATTATAATTGTGTGTCTTTAAGACATTTTAAGGAGTTAAATACATAGTATGTTAATTTGCCTATATATTTGATATGATAAACTTTAAATGCAATAAAGACAATTCTGAAGCAAAATTGCTTACCTTTCTTAACAAACAATAGTTAAGCCAGATGTTAGTGATGGAGTGTGTGCTTCATCACATACATACTGATGTCTCTATGATACTGAAGTAAACAAAGGAGTCCAATATGGGCGTTTCGACCCCAAAAAGCATAATGAGGCCCCTTTAATCGTGCCAGTTATCCCAATTTTAAGAAAATGTCAGAGCTATCTGATAACATGTTTTTGTATGTAATATTAGGAAATTTGTATCCTGATCTTAGGTTAGATCCCAAAAAAGTGTAACATGTCTATGATACAGAAGCAAGTCAATGCATATGAATTAAAAAAACGAAATAACCCAAAAGAAAACATTTTAACAATATATACAGTTTGTTTAGTTTTATTTAAATGTATTCTGAGTACTAATCCCATTACAAAAAGTCCACTACTATCCTGCCAGCACATAAGTCAACAGTATGGTTAAGATGCAGAATTTCAATGCATTCTAAAGTTTTTCTTAGGTTTTTCTTAGGCTCCATTTCGACTTCACTGTGTGTTTAAAAGAAGCTTGTTGCTTTCGATTGTCCTCAAGAACACTGAGGGGCATTCAGCGAGGAGCCGACAAGTCTCCAGGCAAATTACATTACAGCCCCCCCCTCCTCTCCCCTCGCCACCCTGCCTCATGTTTCTGTCAGCTCGAGTTTTGTAGGAGCCCGTCAGTGTTGTGGCTGAGAGCAGAGTCCAAGGAGTCAAACACCTCTTGTTATCCTGGGGACTGAACTTGTGGGAGGACTGGCTGTCAGAAATTTGGCGACAGGGTGCATGAGGTCGCTGAGGGCAGTCTGAGTGGGAAACAGGCTGTTTGTGTTCCTCTACTACTGTGTCTGTTTATAGTCCTGTTATCTTATTATTATCAATATTATTGTATCATTCGAAACCTCCAGCTACCACAGCACATCTCTGTCTGAGAGGTGTTTTACAATTGGAGAACATTCTTGTAAACGACTACATAGAGACTTTACTGTCTTCATGCATATCCTGGATATTTTTTATAGGATTTTATACATTGAGACAGGAATTTCTGAAATCAATATTGTAAAGATTGAAGTAGAAAGAGGACGACCTTGCATATGAGCCCAGGTACTGATAGTGACCTTGGCTGCTCGTCCCTTTTTAATAAAGCTGCTTAATTAATTAATTGATATCTGAGTGCTTGAAAGCTGAATTACATAAAAAACTTGCAAGGTTTTAAAAGGAGCCTATTTTGTGGTATCCTTTGTTGTACTTTATTTTTGGTTAATTTTAAATAAGCAGCTCACAAAATTATTTGTAAACTTAGCTGTCTATTTAAATATTGTCTGAGATCACCCATTGGTTTTGTTAACTTCACGTACTGTATAGGCAAACTTTCTTGGTGGCGTCCTTGAGATTCAAACCCAAATGTATAATCTTCTAGTTCAACCACAGTCCATGTAGACATGTATGGTGCTATTATTTAATACAAATAATTGTTTTTCTGCAGGTAATAAAGGGAAGTTTTATCAATACCCATATTCTGCTGCCATTCTGTGAATAAGATGGAATTAAATATTAAAACAAAGGAAGTGCTCAGCAGGGAATCCATTGCGTAAAGGTGCGTTATTTTTGAGCATGCTTAAAACAATTGCCAATAGATTATTTCAAATGTTTACTCCATCCTCTGTTTGCTCAAGTATGTATTGATATGGTCAACACTAAAGAGTTTCAACTCTATGTATGCACAGTTTACTTGTGGTGTAATCCATACAGGTTACTGAGAGAGCGGCTGATGAATGTGGGTGTGTGAATATCCTTTGGTGACCTGAGGGAGAAAAGAGAAATACATTGATGTAAAAATATGGACGCCTTTTAGTGAAAATGGCTAGAAAAAGGGCAAGGGACATGCAAACTACAGACTCACTTTCAAGACAAAAAACTAAGGCTTGATGTTGGATGCATCTATTTTTTGGGAAAATAATCTCTCATCTTTTTAGTATTTTCTGACAGAACAGATCATTAAAACTGATGTTGGTTCATCTCAGTTCCCTTCTTATGGGTTAAACTAGATTTACAAACCAGTTTAAAAAAATAAATATATTCATTAAAACCCCAATTACGCATTATTCACAGAGATTCTGACATTCAACCATGTTTTGTTATTCAGGCTTTATACTCATTTAAAGGGTAGCTTTTTGGGGTTTTCCCTTTGCTGTAGTGCATTTTTTATTTATCTAGTCACTAGATAAATAAAAAATGCACTACAGCTAGATTCTAGTGCATGTAAATGGTGGCTAAAATCCCGAAGTTCTCTCCCACAAACTCCCCCTTGCCTGAAATGCCTCAGTTGAAGTACTTCAGTAACATAATTACATCACACATTGAGACGTTGAATTGAAAGAAGAAAGTATCAAATCAAGTTTGTTCTTGTTGGGAAAATACTGAATGTACTCTTCCAATATCTGAGTAGCGCATGATAACAAAGGCCCTACGTAGCTGTGTGCGTAACAGGATGTATGATTACCTAGAAGAGCGTCAGGACTGTTTTAGGCATATGATAGCTATGTGATTAACATGATGATTCAGCCTCTATCTATGGAGATAGACATATGACAAGCATGATCATTTCTGACGTGGGCCTCAGCTAATCTAAACTAAACATAGAATACTGCTTTGAACTGGTATTCTGCATCTTGTGACTGTAACACCCTCTTGCATATAAAGCATGTGAAGGACACTGTTCAGGAACTAGCCAAATGCTCTGTATGTGATGACTACTTCCATTCTAGGATAATAAATACATGTATCCTGATTATTGAAGCTCAAGCCAGTGACGAGTGATATTTTTCTAACAGTTCTGTTTTGGTTGAAATTGAGTCAAATTCACATAAAGATCTCTGACTCCCATTGTGCTTTTTGTACACTCCTATTAGAGCAATTTTTCAGTGTTGCTTTAATCAACGCACACAGGGCCGTCCCTCCCTACAGTCATATCATGCAGACTGCGTGGGGCCTCACCTCGCGGAGGGGGCCTCATCTTGCGTAGGGAGCCTCAACTGAGTCGCAAATGCGGCGCACCTATGCGGCGCAATTAGTGTGGCGCGGCACGGTTTCGCCGCGGCAAAGCTCCACTAGCACCCCCCCCGTCGACGCTCGCAAACCAGAGGGCCTCACAATCTCACTTTGCGTGGGGCGTCAGGTTGGCCAGGGACGGCCCTGAACGCACACAACAAAAAATTGGTCCGCACACCCTTTACGATTTCCGCACAAAAACAAACCCCCAGTAGTGCATTAACATCTACGAGTGTGAAGAATATCTAATTTGTATTAATTTATACAGTTGGGATTTAAATCACAATATTGCTTGTACAGTATCACTTCCATAATTATTTTATCTCTTTTAGTTTCAGAAGCAATATTGTATTCAAATAAATAAACACTATACAGTAGTAACACTTCAATTCACACCAATTGTGTTTATTGGAAAACACATTATTTAATATGAGGTGATAAACCATGGATTTTATAAGCTTGCTGACATTTCTAAATATGACAGCTTGTTTGTTGTTCACATCCAGCAGAAGTACCTCCACTTCAGAAAAATGTATTATTTCTTCACCTTTGGAGTGTTTTGCTCCGCCTTCTTGTGCTTTTGTTCAGGCATTCTTGACTAATTTCTGTCGATTTTTCTTTCTCTGTTTCTGTGTTTGCACCTCTGGTTTGCACTCAGCCTTGCAGTCTCATGCCCTTTTCTGTGATTGGTGTGTCGTTTATGCTAATTAGGATCAACTGCCATGCACTTTCAATTTGCGAGGACAATGGGATTCATCATTAGAATGCAGTCAAGGACTATTCTGTATTCATTCATTTATACCACCAACCAAGCAAATTCTCCCAAATCTGGTGCTTTATTTAAGCTGCAAGATTTTCCATTTCTCCCTCTGCCTCACCAATACTTTTCTGCCCTGCTTCTATAGCTGCTTATGCCCCACCACTAGCCCAGCATCCACCTGTAGGCTCTGGGGATAGTTATTGAATCATCACTCCTCAATGGTCTATGTCAGGGCTGTCCAAACTTTTTCACTGAGGGCCGCATACAGAAAAATGTACGAAGGTCTGGGCCCCTGACTAGAGGTGATGTATATTGCCTCATAAGTTAAGTTATAAGTTTGCCAAATCAATCAAAGGTACATTTTGCTTGATACCTAAGAAAAAAACCCTATATCACAGCTTTCCATAGGGTTTTATTCATTCCTTAAAACAGAAGCCACAGCTTGATTATAATAAGGTGAAAAGGGAAGGATATATTACAAGCTTCCTATCTAAATAAGTTAATGTGCTTTTTGTTTATCAACTAAAATTGGCTGAATTTATTTGAAAAACTACGCTTATTAACACATGACTACTGTGTAATATATATTTGCAGGGGGTGATGGGGCCGGAGCCAAGTTGCCATAATAAAGCTTTATGCTGCTGTTAATAAACATTTCAAACGTTAGTTGTCCGTCTGAAATCTTCTAACAGGGTGAAAGACTGAATTTGCCCTTGTAGGATCAATACAATGTCTTCTTCTTCTTAATGAAATTCCATTTTAGAGACCGTAATTACCATAAGTTTGTGTAAAGTCCTTGTGCAGATTGCATAACAAGTGAAATCCTTGTGTTCAGGGAGCATGTTGCCCACTGAGAGCGTCAGCAGCATCAGGGCTGAAGCCTCCGGGTGAGTCATTGAGTGAATCAGAGGACCGGAGGCGGCTGGAAGACGCTGTACTCTTTGATTTGTGTAGTTGGTTGAAACACTAGTCGAGGTATTGTTCAGTCATCTTGGTTGTCAGCGGGGGTAAACACGGCAAGATTTGTGTCCTCGCTCTGAGCATATAATGTGACAACCCTCGTTGGTTACAGCAGTAGCTTTTTTAGGTGAGTCAAGCAACATGTCATGGTTTGTATGCTTGAAAGTGAAAACATAACTCATCAGCAGGTGTCATAGTGTACACTGTGTTGGATGAGGCTTCCAGCGACACATTTGTATGATGCAATAGGCTGGAAAGTTTCTGTGTAACACTGTTAGTAGACAAGCTACTGCATAAATACTGGGAGTAGTTTCTGATTTGAAGGTGTAAATACAATAAAATAAGATTAAATAGTTTCCTAGGATAGATCGGGACTGCAGTTTTAGAAAACATGACGCAAATATAGGAGTCATTTCTACATGTATCCTCCTTATCAGGCCTGCAGTGTTCTGCTCTATTTGTTTAAATCTTGGTATTTCTCTCCGGATTACTGTCTCTCCGTGGATGACAGTTCATTACAACTCTCTGAATTGGGGCAGACTAAGAGCCGTGATGTGCAATAATGGGACATTACTTTTTAAACTAACCATATACTCTTAACTGTCCTGCACTAAGATTTGATATTCTATTTATGCCACTTCTCGTAGATATCTCAAAGGTAACTCTGCACATTTGCTATATTTTTTAAAGTTCTGTTTATCAGTCTTAAAACTGCAAAGCGCTCAACTTTAAATTATAATATACTGCACTTATTTTACCTTTCAGAGTAATATGTCATATTTTGACTGTTGTTCTTTTATATTTATTGAAAACATTCCTACTTACTTTTTATTTTGTTATGATTTTATAAGATTTGTTTTTGCTCTTTTGAAAACGTAATTGTGCACCATTATACAACAAAGCAAATAACTAATGTGTAAACCTTCTTGGCAATTGTTTTATTTCCAAGAAGGTTTACTATTTTGATTCTGATATCTTTGGTCCTTACTGATTACTTGTTATATTTTGGTGTTTTATGTGTAGATTAGTTTTTTTACCCTTCATTGATACCTTTTATTGTTTGCATTTATTCACACTTTGTACTGCAATTGCTGTACAACAATTTCCCCCAGGATCTAATTTCATCCTATCTTATTTGATGGGAGTTTATTCAAATGTGCATTAATATCCACTAGGTGCTCTCTGGTGAGCTGCAGCATGTTGGTTTAAGTGGGTATAACTCAAAATAGACTTAAGTGTCCTTCTTCATTGTAAGAAGAAACATATGCAATTATGTGGCTCATTTTGGTTGTTTTTCTTTAAAGGGCCTTATTATGCTCATGTTCATCTTCTTTTCTTTCTGAAACCAGAGCCCAGTCTGCTCTGATGGTTGCAGATGTGGCACAGAAGAAGAAGATATATTAGGCCTTGATTACATGTACAATAGTTGTTAGAAGAATTCATAGCTTGCCTTTGTTTCATTGGTTTTTATAGGAATAATATGAACAGCCTTTTACCAAACTAAGTGATGATTTGTATCTGTAGTAAAGGGGTTATTTGAGTTCACCCACCCTGCTGCTTCTAATGCTTCCCAGTCGTTTGAGCAAATTATATTGCAGTCGTGAAGTCCTTAATTATAAATGAACATTTATTATTCCTGGGATTCCTTCACGGGAACCGGACATAAACCTCTACCCTTGAAACAGTTCCTGACAGCGCTGTTGTACGCTGTACTTTTCTCAGGCTACATTTTCATTAGTGCAAAATGTCAACACGCCGGAAAGTTAACTTGACCTAGAGGCCTTTGGGAACACTTTGCCCTTCATTTTGCTCCCATTACATGGCTCCATGTGAAATATTAGGCCGGCTAGTGATAAACGAAGGTTGTGCATTTCAATAAAAAAGCATTCCAGTCACTTCTGCAGTGCGATAAATGGCTTTTAGAGCTTGTGAAGTTAAGAGAATAGGCACATTTACATTGTTGAAGTTAACAGAAGGAGACCACTGTGCCAGTCTCTCTGAATGTGCCAGCAGATCTATTATTCATTTCAGCAGAGTAGAGATGTCCAGCTGTCTTTTTTTTATATATTTCTGAACATTTGGATGCCTTCCCTTCCAAGTGTGAAAAGCTTTAAATGATTCATATTATTTGAATACTACTTCACACTCTTCTCCCACACCTATTTGTTTGCATTCTTCACACTGGGGTTTGTTTTTGTGCTGCGCGGAAATCATAAAGGGTGTCCAATTTTGAATGTGTTGTGTGCGTTGATTAAAGCAACACTGAAAACTAGCTCTAAGAGGAGTCTTTATGAGAATTGGACTCAATTTAAACCAAAACAGAACAAACTTGATTTGATACTTTCTTCTTTCAATTCAACGTCTCTCTGCAGGAAAATAAAGGCTGTGAATAAAGAAAAATTAACTCTGCTGGGAGTCTAGTTCTCTGTTGTCACTATGTTAATATAATATACATACTGTAAATGATAAATTATTGCCTTTAAAGAATAAATAAAAGGAAAACCATGAAGCACAAAAGTCTTGAAAAATAACACATTCATTTCAGAGGTGAGTCATTTGTGTGAAATTCGCACTGGATGAAACAAATGAAACATAGAACGCTGCAGGTTTGGCTATGGATATAGACATTTTTTAAAGAGAAGTAGTTATATCATTAATAACATTGGGTAGGTTAATCCATAAGGTGTGCATTAACCTCATAAAAAACATCCCACTTCTTTGTTATGGGAAATATATTAATTTAAAGGTGGGGTAGGTAATTTTGGAGAAACCAGCTCGAGTGCGCTAGAATTTGAAAATACACAACCGGAAACAATCTGCCACTTCCTTACAGAGCCCTTCCTCCAACACACACGAACGCGCACATGACCAATGAGGGCACGAGATAAGTTTGTGCACAGATGGAAGGCTGACAGGCAGGTAGGCCATCCAGTTACTTTAGCCGGGCCGGCTAAAATGATTGGTCGTGCTTTTTACAGTATTACGGCTTCCACAGATGACATTTTTTTATGGATTTTTTGTCAAAGCACTTAAGATATTCATTGCTATCGGGATGTTAAGAGCATTCCATGGAATATAACAAAAAGTGTATCTCGAGCCGGTTTCTCAAACTTACCTACCACACCTTTAAGTAGCTAGTGACATAAATACTGGAAGTAAAAAGTACAATCTTTCCATTCTTTGTGGAGTAGATTAGAATAATAAAGTACAAAAACCTGTGCATTGACATTTATCAAGAAATATTGAGATTACTATCCATACACTGTAACGGCAGATAATCACTTAATATTACATTCAAACACCGCTTTTAGTTGGTTTCAGTTGAACATGTAATCACAATAATTGTATTTGTGATATTTTATCTGACAAAGACAGCAATTTTCCCCTAATATCCAAGTTTTTTTTTGTTACCTTATCACACCAAAACTAGGGCTGTCAGTCGATTAAAATATTTAATCGCGATTAATCGCATGATTGTCCATAGTTAATCGCGATTAATCGCAAATTAATCGCACATTTTTTATCTGTTCTAAATGTACCTTAGAGGGATATTTTTCAAGTTTTTAATACTCTTATCAACATATGAGTGGACAAATATGCTTTATATGTTTGTTTATTATCATTTGAACAATGACAAATATTCTCATGAATATTAAACACAACAACCTGAACATTACAAATATTCGCCTCAATTCAACCTGGAACCTCTCTCATACAATAATACTGTGTGTGTGTGTGTGTGTGTGTGTGTGTGTGTGTGTGTGTGTGTGTGTGTGTGTGTGTGTGTGTGTGTGTGTGTGTGTGTGTGTGTGTGTGTGTGTGTGTGTGTGTGTGTGTGTGTGTGTGTGTGTGTGTGTGTGTGTGTGTGTGTGTGTGTGTGTGTGAGTGAGAGAGAATGTGGAGACACTGATTGATCGTTGGAGCTATGTGCCGCTCAAGGCATATATGCTCGAACGTGTGCTGCCTGGACGCTGCAATCATGTAGCGCGTACTATCCGTGCTGAGTGTGCTGACTTTTCGTACAATGTCCCACTGTCTGGCTACCTGCATAAAGTCAAGTGCTCGGCGCAGTTGTCGGCGAAATGTCATTGAAACAGCTCCTTATATCCGTTAGCGCAGCTAGCTAGCACCAGATGCTAACAACAACAACACGTAAGGTGTGCCTCGCTCGCGCGAGTCGCGCCACACATACACACTCCCTCCCGGTCCTCCCGATGGCCAGTCCAAGCCTGCCGGTGAGCGTGGAAGTGTGGTCTGCCACAAGCGGGCGGCAGGAGCGGGGCTGTCAGCATCAGCTTGTAGATGGTATTTTAAACTCGATGCGCTCTGAAACTACGGGGCGGCCGAGGACAAAAAATACACATGCGTTAATCGCGTTAAAATAATTAGTGGCGTTAATTTTTTTTTGCGTTAACGCGTTATTAACGCGTTAACTTGACAGCCCTAACCAAAACTATACCTTTTCAGCCATTACAGTAGCTTCAAATCTCTAAACCCTCAACTGGAAGATGAAAATTGTAAAAGTTGGTAGTGTAAACATTTTCTGCTTTATTTTATTTTATTGCTGTCTTACTATATTTTTATTACAGTGTTCTTAATATAGTTCGCTATCAGTGTACTTTTTTAAATGTTTGTTTTATATTTTATGTATGCACCATGACATCAAGTCAAATCCCTCGTATGTGTGAACCTACCGGCAATAAACCCGTTTCTGATTCTGATTCTGATAACAAATGATCATTTACATCACATTTACTAGTAAGAGTTCTTTCTCACAAAACGGTCCAAAGAGGTCCAAAGATGCAGCAGCACCTTAAATATGTATATTGTTCTTCAGTGATGCAAATTGACAATACGTAAATTAAAACCAGCCGACAGTGAACCCGGGGCTTGAGTATTTAATTTGGTAATCCATCATGCCCTGTGTTACTACTACTACTCCTACTCCTGGTACTACTGCTGCTGCTAATAGAGCGTCTTCGGCCTGTGGCTCAGGGGGTTGTCCATTAATCAGGCGTCTGATCCCCAGTCTCTCCTGTCCTTTTGAAGGGTCCTTGGCTGACATATTGAACCCCAAATTGTGGTGATCGCCAACACACAGTGGTGGAAGGATGTACAAGGATGTGTGTGTGTGTGTGTGTGTGTGTGTGTGTGTGTGTGTGTGTGTGTGTGTGTGTGTGTGTGTGTGTATGTGTATGTGTATGTGTGTGTGTGTGTGTGTGTGTGTGTGTGTGTGTGTGTGTGTGTGTGTGTGTGTGTGTGTGTATGTGTGTGTGTGTGTGTTGTGTGTGTGTGTGTGTGTGTGTGTGTGTGAATTGGTAAACGAGAAGCCTTTTGTAAAAAGCAAGGGGATAACAGTGTCATATAAAGGCAGCCGTTTATTTCTCAGAGTAAACAACAGTCATATCTTCGGTATAAAACCAACAGCTCTCAGCAGAAAACCACCAAAGAGTTGTTTTTGTATATTTTTCTTGTTTACTCTAAAGTGTGAGCGCTTAAAGACCTCAGTGTCTTTAGAGGATGACACTAAGTCAACAGTTTGTGAGAGAGGTTTGGGAACACAGATAAGGGCCCGGATCCAGGGGCAAAGCGCAGGTGTCGATGAGATTTCAACAAGCGTCTGTGGACTTTGTTGCAGTACAGGACTCTTATAGTCGCTGGGTTATATTGAGAGTACTTAGGAGTTAACAGAGGGGGAGGAACCTGATGGTATGAATGACAGATGAAGCATTTAAACCACTTAGTTCAGAACACTCACATCCCATAAAACTCGTAAAAATAGCAGTCTTATATCATTCAAACAGAGCTGGTTGAGGATAAAAGTGTACACTTGAGTCATGTGCTGGCACTTAACTTTGTATGTTTATATAATATCATATTATTTTCACATTATTTTATTTTAAGTTTATCTAATATTATATTATTTTTTCATTTATTTTTACTTTATATAATATTTAATTATTTTAATTGTAATTTATATGATATTTTATTCTTTGATAATATTTTTGTTTGTCATATTTTATTCTTTTTGTCAAATATTGAGTTTGTCATATGTTATTATTTTAATTTTATTTTTAGTCTATATTTTATTATTTTTTTATTGGACATTTCCTTTAAAATCCTATATTTATATATTTTATTGTGCACATTTTTACTCCTTATGTTTACATAAAAAAAAAACTTTATTTAATCTTTTAAATATTTTTTGTTTCGTTTTAACCCAATTCCCCTCAGGACAATTAAAGTATTTTTGATTCTGATTTCATGATGTAGCTTATTTTAATAAAAGAGACCTCTCTGAAGCACTAGACACTCAATAAGGAACTACAAAGTACAAAGGACATCAAATCGTGCCATTATAATAATAGCTTATAAATGATTTCCCTTTTTGTTTCGGTTCCCCGTTCCTCTGCTGCCATTCATTTGACAGCCTTTGTCTTTCTGGAACATGCTCTCATATTCTCTGCTAGGCCGGCCTTTGAACAGCTTTCAGCTCGATAGATGAAAGGACATTGATTGAACTTCTATAACTATCATATGGAAAAGAAAAATGACTTCTAATGCCTCTTTTTAGTCCTGGATAAAAGTATTCTCAGAGTAATTTAAAGGGGACCTATCATGCAAAATGCACTTTTGTACGTCTTTTATACATGAATATGTGTCCCCGGTGTTCCAGGGAACTCACCAAGTGTCAGAAAACACAACCCTCTCTATTTTCCTCCATACCCAAATCTCTAAAAAAGGGGCTGCAACGGATCTGATAAAAACTGATCCAGATTTGAACACTGTCCTGACGTCAGGACGGTGGCGCTACGGCTATTGGGCCAACTCCACCAATCAGGAGGAGACAGCCACGGCCATTGCTGTTCGAAAGCGCTGGAGACGCTGTAGTACATATGCCAGGCCTGTAGATGGTGCTGTTCTCACAGAATCAGCCCAGAGCTAAAAAATGTCAAATTGAGCAAAATGAGGCATGGCTAAAATGCATGATCTGTTTGGTATTTTGAAAAAAAGTATAAATATGCCTTATATAGGTATGGTCCTACACTATATTATTCAAATATAGCATGATAGGTCCACTTTAAATAAAAAAACACACACTAAAAGTCTCTATACAGCCAACAATTGGTAGTGAAATGAGTACATTTATAAACTAGGTTATGGGTTCTTTGTTCTAGACCTAAACTAAATGAAAGATGGTCAACATGAGATAAATGTTGTAAAGCCGTTGTGTCCTTGGGCAAGACACTTCACCTGAACTTGCTCCTGTGGGTATTGTCCACAGTAGATGACCATTACATGTATGTATGATCTGTACTGTATGTGTAATGTGTATTTGTAAAGCGCTTTGAGAGTCATTGATAAAGCGCTAAAATAAATATAAGGATTATTATTATTATTATTATTATCTGTACCGACCTGATCCACCACTACACCCCTTCCCGCAGCCTTCGTTCATCAGAAGCGAACCTCCTCTCTATCCCCACACGAACCAAGCTCCGAACCTGGGGGGACAGAGCCTTCTCCATCGCTGCCCCCACCCTCTGGGGGGATAGAGCCTTCTCCATCGCTGCCCCCACCCTCTGGAACTCCCTTCCACAACACATCAGAGACTGCACCGACCCCCCCACTTTCAAAACACTGACCAAAACACACCTCTTCAGACTAGCTTTTAATTTGTGAATTATGTTGTGTTGCTGTTTTAATATTTTTTATTCTATTTTATCTCGTTTTATCACCACTGTGAAATTAAATGTATTATTATTATTATTATTATTATTATTATTATTATTATTATTATTATTATTATTATTATTATTATTATTATTATTATTATTATTATTATTATTATTATTATCTGCAATTGACTCTAATCTTTTCATCAATGATTTGTGTGCTTTGTTATTCTTCCCATGTTTCGCTGATAGTGTACAGTTATAATTTATGCAATATACAGGATCTTAGCAGGATTTTATTTTACCAAAGGCTATTCAAATGCAGCAATTACACATGACTGTCTTTATTTCTACGCTGTACTGGCACCCTAATACATGTGATGTTTTAATGATTTGACATTTAAGCATTTTGTTTTAGATTTTAAGTGAAATTGCTTTTTGAAATGCTGCTGTCAAGCTCTGCTGGGTGCAGGAAGTGACATTTTCTTCCACTGCACTCATCATCGAGCTGTCATTGACTATTTTCCACCTTGGAGTTTCTGATAACTGTCAGGTTGGTAAAAAGTTTGGACAATTTATCCGCCTGCTGTCCTCCCAGGAGCTGTGTCGCTGACAGGACCGCTGGCTCTCAGGACAACCCGAAGGGAGGTCGGAGGCTGATGTGTCGCTGATGTCTGAGAAGCTCCCAGCCAACATGTGAAATGAAGCCGACATGTCTCTCTGCTTCCCTACAGACTAAGGTCTCAATTTCAACAGCCATCTCAAAGGAAATACTTCTACCTTGTTAAAAATACATCCAGAATCAATGGTTCGGTGTACCAAAATGACGAAGAAAAGCTCACCCATGCTGTAATTTCCAGTAGGTTGGAGTATTGTAATGGCCTATTAACTGGTCTTCCCAAAGGGACCATTAGGCGGCTGCAGCTCGTTCATAACGCTGCTGCTGGAGGTTTATCCCGGACTAAGAGAACAGAGCACATTACTCCAGTTTTTAAATCTTTAACACTGGCTTCCAATTAGTTACAGAAAAGATATTAAAGTACTGCTACTAATCGAGCGGTTACCGCCTGTGTTGAAAAATGAAGCCAACACTAAAGCACATAAAGGTGCAGGAAGGAAAGGGAGGCTGGCTCCAAGAGCAAGTATTGACCAACATTGTTATTTTTTTTCTATACTACCTGTCTTATACTTCTCTCTTCACAAAATATGGAGTATAAAGGAATATTGTAAGCAGCAAAACATGTTTTTTTCTTATTGTTTTACACTTGACAGAATTCCTACTGTTGCAATGTTAGTTATTTATTTCTCACCTGTGCACAATGGGGTGTTATGTAATGCAGATGTTATATTAAAAGGATAATTATAGTGAACCGGTTATAAAGATGAGTTTGGTCTAATCCCCATGCAAATATATCTACGGCAACCCAGTAATTGCAATGTTAAGCAATCAATTTTGTGCGTAGAAGTTTGGTTGTTAATATATACATCTACTGCACATTAGAGGCTTACGTTTAA
This sequence comes from Trematomus bernacchii, assembly GCF_902827165.1. Lineage (NCBI taxonomy): Eukaryota > Metazoa > Chordata > Actinopteri > Perciformes > Nototheniidae > Trematomus > Trematomus bernacchii. The sequence continues at coordinate 7,582,821 of NW_022987588.1, read as the reverse complement.
TCATTTTATGCACAATTAACTGCCAGGAAATATGCAGCATCTTTATTTTGAGCGGCGGAGATGTTATGCATATTCTACAGGAACATGCTTTTTATGATACATTTTCCTCCGAAGGTAAAGTGGTGCACGGCTTTGTGTGCAGCTGAATGCACGGCTGTTAGTCACGCACCTCACTCTGTAACCGCAGTGACCGTTTGACACGTGGGCTTTGTGTTTCGGACGGATCCTGAATCACTTTTCTGTAAAAGTCACAAAGACAGTCTGACAAGATGGAACATTTCCTTAATGCTTCTAACGCATCTGAAGACAAGACTGAATGCAGGCGTTCAATGAGAAGTCTAGAGCATGAGCACATATGCACATAAATAGACATAGAGACATGCAATGCACATGTCTCCCATAAGTATAATTTATAATGCACACGGATTTTTTTTTTTAGTATCGTCTTGGAAATTATGTTATTTGAAAGATTATACTTATTAAGTTGCCTGTGAATATTTTATCACAAACATGCAAACTTTCTGCATAAAGGACTCAAAATCACAGGGTACACGCTCTTGGCAAGAGTCTGGAGGTCTGAGTTAGCAGCGCTGTGTTGGTCTGTTCTTTATCTGGTTTGCAGACCACCCTAAAAGCACAACTTGTGCCGCTAAGGTCCAGACGGTAACCTTGAAACGTCTCATCCTTCCCTGCTGTATGAAACTGTGTTAAAACCAATCACAGACATGGTGTTAGCAGGAGTCATAGGCCGAAAGGGATATGTTATGATCAAAAGTATAAAAAGTAGTTATATTTCTTCTTCTATACTGAGATAAGCAGAGTTTTGGCAATGTTCTAACAGTTAACACCTCTTTTTGAAGTTGAAAGTCATACGATTATGCAAAAAAGGTTATATTAAAGTTATACTTACATTTTCCAAAGCAGTAGCATAGCCTTTTTTGTTTTTTTAAAAGAATCATTGTTGTAATTTTAGGCTTATTTTGTGCTTCAAAAGGAAAGAGTCAACCTTAACTGACCCATGGCAGAGTTTGTCAGCAGTGTGTGGTCACAAGGGACATTGATTGATTTTCTTAGCGTTGCATAACCTTACTGTTGACCAAAGAAAAAATAAATACCAGTTAGTCATGAACACCTTTTTCTGCACATCTTTTTTTACACTGCTGGGTTCTTTTTGGAATTGATCACCATGACAGAGAAGAAGGGATTCTTATCTACAGTATAGATACATGTATTACATGTTTATATTCATGTTTATTATACAACCAGTCCACAAAGGTTCATAGTTACCGTGGGTAGAAACGGGCGTTCATGTTGCTCCGCCTCATGGTTTTGGCATTGTGATGCAATCGTTGAGCAGTGGAGCGGCACAGGAGCAGAATGATCAGCTCCGTCCTCCCCAGGAGAAGCTGATGACCCCGGAGTCAACCTCATCTGTCTTCCCCCTGTGGACAAACACTGCAGGGGCTCAGAGCCGCTGCTGCTCGCTGCTGTTCATGTATCACCAACAATATCTCCTTACAGAAGCCCCGGGCGCTCCACACATCACACCGTAAAGACGGCTGGGGAAAACAGCTACTGTGTCATGTACACCTGTAAGATATGAAAAGTCAGGTTTAAAAAGAAGGAAAAAAATGAAGCTGATAACAAAACTAATGGAAAAGAAAAACCCTCAAACGTTGAACTTGAAGTGTAGCTGGGATTTTATCAAACTCTTGACACCATGAATAGCAAGTATGTAGTGTACTGATCCCAGCGTCACAGATTACACCTGTTTCTTGCTGTGGGTTTGTGTGTGTGTGTGTGTGTGTTCGTGACACACACATAGCGAGCAAGAGCGCAAAACTACAGGTTCTCATTTCTCAAAGAAAATAACCAGTCAACACGTGAAAAACGATACTCCCATGATACGATTCTCACAAGGAAAAAGGCTCATATTTTCTTTCATGAATTTGAGAGGGCACATTAGTCATAACAAATACAGTTTCAAATGATGATCACTCAGTGAAATAATGTTCATAATGCTCCGATTCTCAGTGGATAGACCTGACGCCACAAAATTAAAAGTACAATAGTATGGCTTATTATGTTCTCTGGCTGTTTGCCAAGATATTATGTGACCTTTAAAGGTTGGTGCGAGCCAGTTTAGCTCCTGTTCATTATCTTTTCCTGCAAAGATGCAGAAGAGCAAGCTCAGCAGACAGCAGAGAGGAATAAAGAAATAAGAGGAGAAGAGAGGGGCGGAGAACCCATTAACAGAAAATTGATCAGGCCTGGTTCCACCCAGCACTAATGCCAATATTCTTCCAAGGCTGATGTCTTTGCTAACACCAAAACAAGTAATCAGTGGCCCTATTACACCGACTACAGACGTCTACAACGGCCCTCTAATGATTTTGTTTACAGACACAGAAGAATGATAATTGTGGTGCAAGCAAGCAGGTCTTTTAATTTATCCACGAAGGGAAAAAATCTGTTGGTTTCATTTATTCTCCCTTCAAAGTGAACCAGTGAGTCCCTTAATGTGCATTGAATTATCTAGAGGACATTGTAGTATATAGAATATGCTTTAATGAAGACTTGGTTTAGGTTTACATGCTCATCAGGTCAAAACATATAGATTCTGTTTTAGTTTTATAATGAAGATGGTTGCTTTAATGCCACAGACAGACAGATAGAAATACAAACCGCTAGTAAATTACCACATTTGTCTTCTGTGGTTGTTTCCGCCGCAGTACGAGTCTGCAGGAGCGCATTTAAGATGATTAAACGTACACAGACTCAAAGGTGAAATTATGCCAGAGTCACAGTTGCGGCTGGTAATTAATATAAGACTGGTCTTTCAGATCTGGTTATTAACAAATATATCAATTTGACGACGAACGACATGATGCAAAAACTAATTGGCTGATGTAAAACAAGGTGCTACCTTCATAAATAATAAAATAAAATAAATTGCTCTTTTTGTCATTTCACAGTACAGGTACTATGTAACAAAATTGTTCCTCTGCATTTGACCCATCCTAGTGTTAGGAGCAGTGTGCTGCCATTAAGTCCGGTGCCCGGGGAGCAGTGTAGGGAACGGTGCCTTGCCCAGGGACACCTCGGTAGCACTTGATCTTGCCGGGACTCGAACTGGTGACCTTCCAGTTGCCAAGCCAAGTCCCTATAGACTTCGCCACCACCGCCCATCAACAGTTGTTTATAGCCCTAGAGCTAAGTTATAATTTAACAGACCCTTCTTTGCTTTTGGGGGGTTCTCTTTCCTGTGTATGTGTATATAGGTTTTTGTGCATGTAAATGGTCTGAAAAAGGCTACAATCCCTGTGTTCCCTCCAGAGTTTCTCTCCCACATGTCTGAAACGCCTCCTTTGGACTCCTTTGTTTACTTCCGTGAAAAAGGGACATCACTATGAAACACACACACTGTTTGTACGTGGCATCACAAGTCCTTTTATTCACTTACAAAGCTCTACATCACCTAGCACCTTCTTATCTCAGCGACTGCTTTTCTTTTTATGTTCCAACAAGAACCCTTGGATCCTGCAGTGCCCTGCTTTTAGAAATTCCAAGGGTATCACACAAGAGATCTGGCTGCGTTCTGTTTTTACGGCCCTATGGAACAGCCTCCCCGTGGATCTCAGAACAGCAAACTCCCTTGAAATGTATAAAAGCAAATAAAAACCTAACTTTTTAACATTGTCCATGTTTTACTGTATTTTTTTCAGTTTTTTTTTTTAAATGTTTAATTTCAACATATTATCACTGTAGATGTTTTATCTTGTTCTGTATTAATTTAAATATTATTTCAATATTGTTGTTATGTTTTCTGTAAATCACTTTGGGCTGCTTTGTGCATGAAAGGTGCAATACAAATAAAGTTTACTTTTACAAATAAAGTGTATTATATCCTAACTGAAGGGGCTTCTCTGTTGTTGACCAATCACAACAGAGCTGTCCAGCTAACCAATCAGAGCAGACTGGGCTCTGGTTTCAGACAGAGGGTGAACAGAGGTGCTGCAGCACAGGCAGTATGAGAAAAATAAAGAGCTTTTTGAACATTAAAGCACGTTAACAGTATGTCACAGTAGAGACACAACATACAAATATGAAGCTGGAAATTAGCATAAAATGTCCTCTTTAAAACCAGCTGTTCTTTGCTGTATTTTTAAGGCCCCGGCTCCACGAGGACGAAAACGGGTTGAATCCGCATATTTCTCATGCGTATAGCCCTCTAAGCTCGACGACGCCGTAAGGGAAACGTAGAAACAGACCCCGCAAACGACAACGGGTCCAAAGGTGGATAGATCTGGGAACGGAGCGCTCTGGGGGGTCCAACGGGCCGTGGAGTTGCCTATACGGTCATTCGTTTTCATAGCCCCGCCTCTCCCCCGCAGGGTTGCTATCGTGCTCCAGTCGCTACTGACCATGCTACAGTTCTTTGTGCAACATCTACAGGAGCTCCTCCTTGAATTCAGATTATTTATCTTTATCTCGATATGGACATAAACGCGAGTGAAGTCTAATCTGACAGGACGGAGACACGCAGCTCCTGCCGCTGTGATGCAGCGGGAGCAAAACACACACTTCAAGTCAGATCATCACCCTTAGCTATTTTAATTACCTCTCAAACTACCTAAACTAGTTATAAATATGTTCATTTTTACTGTCGGGTCACTCATTACAGGATCAGCTGCTGCATGAGACAGACACTGACGCTGTCAGAAGAGAGGAAAAAGAGACAGCCTCCGTGTATTTGATGATTATATATCATGATATCGTCGTTATTCATTTGTTTTAAAGCTCAATAAATAACAATGAAGACCTTTGACCGGCACTTTTATAATTTTGTCCGGAAGATTTAAACTTTAACACACGCTGACCGGCGAAAAACTCTGCGCGGTTCCCTCCGCCCCCACCGCGGAGAATACACAGAAGTGCAGCCATGACAACCATTCTTCTTCGCTGCTTTTGTGGAGGAAGTTGCTGCTTTTGTGGAGGAAGTTACAGCGCCACGTACAGGTTCGGCATATGTACTGCAGCTTTTCCAGCGTTTGGATGTAAACGGAGCCGTCTCGTGGAGCTTGACACAATCCGGTGTATATTGCGTGGGGACGGAAGGTTTTTTGCGGTTGCATTTGCGTTACTCCGATGCGTTTTGCCGTATTTGTCCTCGTGGAGCTGGGACCTCAATCTCTTTGCAGATCTATGCAAAGAACGTCACCCATCCCCTGCAGGCTGCATCCGTACAACATTCTCTATGGCTATTGGCTCAATAACAGACATGCTGTCTTTTCATTAATATCTTTTTTAACAAAAGGAAAATAATTAAGACCAAGGTGACATGTTTATTTCACATCCTGAGCTCCTGTAAAAACAAATAAAGGGGCCGTGTGAAGACTGCGTGACATCTGTTGTAAATTGAAGCTTACCTTTATTTATTTATCTTGGGACAAGCAGCATCATCGTTGACAGAAAAGCAAGTATGATTTAATATTCACAACAGCATGCAGCATTTGTGATTGGTTTGTCAGGAACGTAATATGGCGCCATATTACTCACATGACAAACTCACATGAAATAAACTGTAGCTGATTGACACAACAAATAACAGTCTTTATAAGTCAGTTGTGAAATGAATAGCCAGTACAGAGTCTGTGTTTGTGAGAATGGGTTTCTGAAAGTACTGTTAAGAGAGTACAGTTAGAATATGACATCAATACGTATGAAGGCTTAAAGTGTCAAAACATTGCACTATGGGATTTAAAAGCAACCATTTTCTCCTCAGTCTTGACTATTGTGAGGTAACACTAGAAATACCCTGTTGTTTTGTGTAAACAAACGAGACACATTATGATGTGCTGACCCTGTGTTTTGCATACTGTGATTATGCATACTGTTTAAGAGCAAAGAGAAATGAACAAGTCTTAGAAGCAGTACGACAAGCTAGTAATCCAAGCAAAGATTAATGAAAACAAGAAAATAACCAAATCCTTAAGATTAAAATGCATAACGCAACATTATTTGATTATGCTTTGCCAAATAGTGTGAAATGATGATATGACAACAAAATGTTATATTTGAGACATCAATATTCTTAGTTAGGGTTAGGGTTAAGGTTAAGCTGCATTCACATGATACAAGATTTGCTCTTTGAGGTTGAGCCTTGTGGGAAAAATAGCTATTTCGATTTGTTTCTATGTTTACGTCCCCTGCGTGCCATCTTGCGCCGCTACATACAGCTGTCATCTGATTGATTGCGCCTCGAAAGGTCAGCGGTTAATGAGGTCAAAGTAGAAATTACTTGAACTTTGAGAGTAACGCTCAGCAACAATTTCATGCGATGTGCGAATCCAATGGTGGCACTTATGTCTGGTCCATTAAACTACAATGGCAACATCAGCACAGAGCCGTTTTACCGCGTATCATGTGAATGCAGCTTTAGGGTTAGGGTCAGGGTTAGTCCTTATAATTAGCAATATTTAAGAAAAAAACAAACAATACATGAAAATAACTTGCATGTATCCAAAATATGTGCAATGTGTGAGTGTAAATCAAAGAAAGGTGAATTTAAATCACAACAGGACTTTTTGTTAGTGCTTAAGGCTACAATTATCAAGATGGGTTATCTCAAAAGTACAGAGCCTATTTTTGAAGATTTTGAAATAGTTTGTATACATATTATTTATTGTTTGGTTGATTTTCTGTGTGGAAACCTGCTTGTTTAAAAATGACAGTTTATTCATTTGAAATGTTGCAATAATAATAGACAAGAGATCCAGCTTTCATTGGGTTGATTAGTGCTTTATACATCAACAAATAAGTAAATGTTGATACCACGGAAATCTCAACTTGGGTCATCTTGTCCTTTTAAAATTGTTTATCTGCAAAATATTTGTTTTTTAAAGGTCCCATGTCATGGCCATTTCTACTGATCATAATTCCATTGTTGAGGTCTACTAAAATAGATTTATATTGTGCAATTTTCCAAACTCACATTGGTTTCTCATACAGCATCTCTGTAAAGTATGTGTATTCACTCTCTGTCCTAAATGGCTTGTTGGAGCTCCTGCACCCCCCTCCCTGTGAGCCTAGTGTGCTCTGATTGGTCGGAACGTTGCGAGGCTCGCTGCTCAGTGAGCTGGCTTACTGGTGTAGTTTCCGGGTCGGCGATACAGCGGGACAGCGCGAAACTCATCCTGAGCACACACAAACACTCACAGCCGAAGTAAAAACAATAAGTGTGGCTTGATATTGAGTAAGAAAAAGGTTTATAAACGCTGTGAGAATGGGTCTGTGGAGAGCATTTCTCCAACCAGGGAGCTCTATGCAAGTCAATGGGACTCCCTGTTAGTTGAAAATGTATGCTAAAGCTCCTGGTGTGTGAGGAGCTCCGCGGAATGGTCCATTTTGGTTCCGGGAACCGCATGACGTCATGCGGTTCCCGGAAGAAACAAATGGAAAAAGAGAAATCTCCAACGAGGCGTTCTGGGGCAGCATAGACAGGTCTTTTCTGTGTTTGAGTTTTACTCGCTACAGGGTGTACTTTGAGGGTTTTTGACTCTGCAGACCGTTTATATGCAGAAAAACCTTCATAACACACAAGGGGATGGGTAATAACCAGAAAAGCATGACATGGGACCTTTAATTGATTTTCTGCTTGGAACCCTGCTTGTTCATATTTGACATTTTATTCATTTGTATTGATGCAATAACAATAAACAAGAGATCCAGCTCTCATTGGTTTGATTAGTGATTTATACATCAACAAACAAGTACATGTGGGTACCACGGTGGTTGGAATCAAAGAAAAAGCACGCCGATGTGAAAAACATGGATAGTCCACAGAGGCAAAAATACAATTAGTTGTGGTTCAAAAGGATAGACGACCATGAGAGATGATCAAAGTGTGAAGCCGAAACGCATTAGTTGGGACAGGAAAGGCTGCGGGGAGGTGCTGTTGGTTTCAGGGTAAGAGATGAAAAAGCTCTCTGTAGTTTCAGGCATCTTCTGGCAGCCAGAGAAAGGATGTCACATTACTTCTTCTGTGCTTTCCCAGCAGCTGCAGGGAGAATGTAGTCTGTCAACAGCTGCAGCAGCAGTCAATCTCTTCCCAAAGCCCCGGAGCGCAGACAAAGAAAAGGCTTTGGAGAGTAGGAGTCTGTGTGTATAGAAGCTTCATCAGTCTGGTTTGTTGTATAAAGGCTGTTCATGCCAAACATCTCTGCCAATGATGCTTGACATGTTCAAAACTCAAGGTTATTACAGCACACAATACTGACTGAAGGATTCACTGAGGATTTAGCACCTAATTAGGGTCGAGCACAAGACCCATTTCATGTCAAAACGGACACTGCTTTTATTCCTCATGAAAACTGCATTGCAAACAACTTCTGGCTGGGAAGTTAAATAGAGCCCAAGGATATAATACTGTTCAGAAAATCAATAAACTAAATAATAATAATTCAATAAATCTTAGTACAGAAAGGTAGAGTTAAAATGAATATGCATCCCTGGTATGTAAGAATAGAAAGCAAATTAAAATGTGGATTTAGTCAAAGCAGTTAAGCTTTTTTCTTTAAAGGGGCCCTATAACAAATGTGTATTCTTTGCCTAAACTGTGACATTTTGACATGCTTTAAAGTTCAAAAAGTGCTTTAAATAACCTCTTAGAGATGTCCCGCCCCCTTAGTCTATCACATACAATGTGTTGGAGCGCTAACCAATAGCGCGAGTGTTATGTAGTGATGTCACTATGTTAAAGAAGGAGTTCAATGGAGGTGTGTCAGCTAGCTCCAAACAAAAACAAACATAATGTTAGCCTTTGCAGACCACACAAAGCTATGTTACAATCTACAGGAAAGGGAAAGCAAAATAGGGCCTCTTTAAACCCTTTACAATTATAACACTAACTTTATCATTTGCAGGTTTATTAGGCAAACTCTTTCCTCTGCAAACAGCTACCTCAACCTAACCTAAGAGTCAACAGCTTGAGCATTATGTGAATATAAACTCTTATTTCAGTAACGAACAAGTACATAACAGTGACCACAAATATACACTTAAATAAACTCTTTTAATATCAGAACAAAGAAAACTAAAAGAATCAGCCAGTTATGCGGCACAATATTTAAATAACTCTCTCCATAAGTGCTGAGAGAATCACCTTCACTCCTCTTCAGTTCATCCGTTGAAAGAAATGAAGCCAGATGATGCATTTCTTAGTAAAGTAATTGCATGATAGACAGCAACATCACTTACAATACACATATAATGCTTATAATCATTTTATATTTGTTCCACGTCAGCCAAAGACAGCGAAGGAGCAGGTGGTTCAAGGAACACCGTGAACACCGTGTCCATATGCCTTTCACACATCGTTAGGAAATCTTTTGATGCACAGTTGTATGTGCCGGTGCGTATAATACACACACAAACACACACACACACATAATAGGGTAGATAGTTGCAACTGTTTGACATAAGTAATTTATAGTCAGAGGCAACATGCGGTTCTAATGCAGATCGGTGATGTGATGTTTATGCAATGCCATGTAAAGTGAAGCAGAGGAGGTCGGCGTGAAGGTTTTCGCCTTCAGCATCCTGGTTACCTGTCACGTGTCAAAGCAATTTAAATTCACAACCTAAACTTCATTTATTTATAAAGAGGACATCTCATGCTCATTTTCAGGAATCATGATTGTATTATGTGCCTCTACTGTGACATGTCTCCATGCTTTAATGTTCAAAAAGCTCTTTATTTTTCTCATACTGCCTGTGCTGCAGCACCTCTTTTCACCCTCTGTCTGACACCACAGCCCAGTCTTCTCTGATTGGTTAGCTGGCCAGCTCTGTTTTGATTGGTCAACCGCTTAGAGATGTCCCGCCCCTTAGCCTATCACGTACAATGTGTTGGAGCGCTAGCCAATAGAAGCGCAAGTGTCACTATGTAACTGAAGTAAACATAGGAGTCCAATGGGATTTTAGCCTTTGCAGACCATTTATATGCACAAAACACGACAAGAAAGGGAAACCCTAAAAGCATAATAGGGTCTCGTTGAAGGGCTTTTTGTGCAAGTTGTAATACAAAATGCTTAACATTACAATACAAATAGAACAATACAATCTACAAATCACAGTAAAAGAGGCTATACAACATATTCATACATATTAAGTCAATTAAGATCAGGAAAGTTATTGGGAAGAAATACTTTCTCTAAGTTTTCGTTTTTTTATAGATTCTGAAGACCTAAGCTTTTCTTTCAGGCTATTCCAGAGGCAAGGACCAGAGACACTCAAATCTGCCTTCCTGTATGTGTTTGTCCTCACACTGGGAATAATTAAAAGGCCATTGTCCGAGAACCTGAGGGATCTAGGGGGAGCAAAGATGGAGCGCACGTCTGCCAATTATTCAGGCACTAGCCCACAGAGTAGCTAATAAAACTGAAGAAAAGGTCTTAAACCAATGAAGGGACGCAAGGACAGATTCAATGTGTGCTATCTCTCTGCTGGTTTGTACACAAGCTGCTGTATTTTGTGTGATCAGTACCTTATTTATATCTTTTTTTAGCAAGAGAAGAAAGTAGAGCACTGCATAAATCAAGCCTTTAGTAATAAACGTGTGCATATCTCTCTTAAATCTGCCTGGGAGAGAAATGGTTACACTTTAGCAACATTTCTAAGGTGGTAAAAAGCTGTTTTCAATTTACTGAGGTGGGATCCAAAATCAAAATCCGAGTTCAGAAGCAAGCCAATTTTTTTTTATCTGAGGGCTCGGCATTTGGTGCCATGGATTTAAACTTAGTGCACAGCATCTGTCTGTGCACCTTTTGCTCTGATCATTAGAAATCTTTGTCACCCCATTGTCGACATTTGTCATGAGGGTTTTTCTGGGCAGCAGAGCAAGAGAAAGCCAAAACTGTAGACAGTGGAGGCAGATAGGGACAGTTTAGCAATTTATTAACCTAAGAAAAGATACCACACAGAACTTGTATTAAGTCCAAGGCATGGGAGAGATGGAGAATGAAAGTGCACTCAGGTAATGAGAGAAGCATAGATTAAAAATGCAGATGCCCCTGGGCAGAAAGTCTTGATGGAAATTGTAAGCTAAACATTGGAGAAATTATATTGTTAAAATAGATTAGTAATAGTGCAGCTAGAACTAGTACGATACCCAGCAGCAGTTTCCTGCTTCCTACAGATAAAAGAGTATCTTAAATGCTGCTGGTCTTGTTCAAGATTGAAGATTCAAGGATTGTGTACATGGCTACAGTGTAGATATATCAATGAAAATCTTAGGTCACAGGCTCAGTGCAAAAGTTGAGGTGGAAAAACTGAGCTAGTGGCTGCTTGGTTACTTTCCTATTATCCCGTATCATTGTCCTTGCCAGGTTTTCTGATAGCAAGCCAATTAAAAACCATGTTTGAGATAACCTTCCCAAAGTACAACCTGCTCAACTGTTATCTTGTCCATGTTTGTTAGTTAGCAGCTAGCAACGTTAAGCTATCATGAGTCAAACTGTCCAACCCTTGCTGCTACCGACTCTACGGTCAACTATAATAATGATAATAAAGGTTTATTTATATAGCACTTTTCACAAGTCACAAGTTAAAAGCAAACATCAAGAAATTCCCCTCAGATCATCTGCCAAGAACTTTGAATGTACATGCAGCGAAACATAACATCTGACCAGGCCAACAAAAACGATGTCAACATCTACGTCATCGTGCGGAGAGCAGCCATCAAACCAACTAAGGTTTATTTTGTCTTATTTGCCAAGACAAATATCCATTTAATGCAAATAACATCTGATTCTAATTCATGTTCTGTAGGCTTGAAAACTGCCTCATGGCAACCTTAATTAACTGAAGAATGGGGCTGGTATTTGTACTGCAGGGCTGATGAGGGTGAGTGGGGACAGATGTGAAGATGGGGGGTGCCGTCAGGTGATGGAGAAACGAGGGCAAGTAGGAGGGCACCTGGTGGATGGAGGAAAATAGAGGATACAATGAGGATACTGTGGAAATGAAGAGGAGGTCAAACATGACCGCCTTAACCAAGGGATTTTTGAGATTTATGGATTTTTTGTGTGCTATGTATCACTATGTGTATCATACTGGTGCAGATATTGATGGAATATCCAATTTTTTTATTTTATTTTACAAAGTCACAGTATAAGCACAAGTGTGAATAATGTAATTAATAGAGATGTAATCTTTCCTTTGATGGTTTATTAAATAGCTTCTTCTTCTAGTCATTTTTATTTTGTATATATTTATTATTTGACCGTTTTCCTTCATAACCACCACAATAAAAACATATATTTTAGTATGCTGATGTACCGTATGCCAAATTGCAATTCAAATTGAACATCAATAAATAAAATACAATCTTTACAAAACAAAAGATGGCTGAATTCTCTTCAGCTGTTTGGCATATTGTGCATTCTGGCTCTCTTTCATGCTTTTCTAGGACAATGAGATACAACAAGAGCCTGGTTAACGTTATTAGCAACACCTGTGCTTTTCCCGCTATGTTAAGTCAACATGCCTGCTGTGAAAAAAGGGTCTTTCAGTTTCCCTCATTTCCGGAGAACAAATATCGTGCAATCTGTTCTTCAGATCAAAGCGGCGACCTGTCGTCTAACAGGCAGCCAATCTCTCTGAGGTGCTGTTAAATAACAAGAAGATGGACAGAGATGGAGGAGCACAGTTCACAGGTTTCAGAGGACCCCACCGCACAAACAGCCATATATCATCATCATTATTTTGAAGGGCTGGAGATCAGTGACAGTGGGGCATACAGCCATATCACATTACAAGTGACATGATAACACAACAACAGAGAGAGGTCATCACAGCGGGGAATGTGCGCAGCTGCAAATGACCGTGCAGAATAAAACTCAAAATCATGTTCGTCTGATTCATAAACATGAATGAAACAATTAAATGTAGGGCAGTGGTCATGGGGCTTCAATAAATGATGTCAAGGATCTGGCAAAATTGCTTTTTCTTCTCATTTCGCACGGGTCACACATCCCACTTATGGGCTTTGATTTAATTGGACGGTGACAGCAGATTCAGGTATTTCTTTAAATATCTCCGGCTAACGAGACAAGGCGTGTGATGTGCGTCAGACAAAGGGCTGAGGTCGGCTGCGGCTGGTGGAACAAATTGAAGTAGGATTCTTTCATGAGCGGGGGTTTTTGATTATTTTATGTTCCAGTTATATACTGATATGGCTCTTTTATACCTCTTTTATTGAACCATACTGTATGTTCTTGAAATACATTTTTTTAGATACTGAGTCACTCCAATTAAATCTGTTTTTATTAACGTATTTCAGAACAAGGCAACGTTTGTGCTGGACTACAGGTCAATGCAAATTGTGTACTGTTGATTTTGCCATATTTAAATGACTGTGTGGGGCGAACCAAATAGGAGTAACTTAAAACTTTTATTTATTTTACAGAAAATGTCAATGAGAATTATTCATAATGAACGTCCACAATAACACACAAATACACTGTTTATTGATTCAGGGCTGTTAAACAAAAATATTTAATTGAATTATAGACTAACAGTTGTGTGCAGATCAAACACAGAGTATTAAGCGTCTTTGAGTTTTTAGAAAAGCCCTATACTGTATAAGTGTCATGTATTATTATTATTATTATTATTATTATTATTATTATTATTATTACTACCAGAAAATATATAGAATAGTTTTGTCTTAATATGTTTTAAAATGTTTAATATATGTTGCTTCTGTGAGTTTGTTAAGTAACTGGCAGCTGTGACGACAGACCAGCTATACTCTTGAGTAAGGGGCAGGTAAAATAAAAGTTTCAAAGTGTACAGGTGTTTTTTTTATCTACAATAAGTGGAACAAATACATGAATTAAAAGATAGTTTAATATATATATACATACCTCAACCTTTAATACTTGTACATGGCTCCTATAGTGCTAAACTGTTACTGGTAATGGATGGGTATTTTTTAATTGTGTTATTTATCTTATTTATATGTATATGCATGCTTCTTGAGTGGTACTAAGCTTTGGCTCTCTACTTGCTGTAACACATGTACATTTCCCCTATAGGACCAATAAAGGTATTCTGATTCTGAAATGAAAACATCAGCCAAGATCGAATCGAACATATCTGGAAAATGATCACTTATATATATTTGTATAATTCGCCATACAAAATAATGGCATGATTCACATTTTAATGGTTATATTCAGGCACTAAAGGCACTTGAATGAATATCGACACACACACAAACCAAACATGTGTGTCTGTCTTCAAGGTCAAACTCCTGCTTTATATGCCTTGTGTGTTGAGAAAAGAACAAATAGCACGTCTTTTATTAGAAAAGTTATTTCCACTGAACCAAATCCAGACACCAATTATGTTTCATTCAAAATGTATTTGGGAAAACAAATTATTAATGAATAAACATCATTTCTAGGAGACGGGGTTGCTTCCATGAGATAGTAAAAACGTTCTCCTCAGACGTTGTTCCTAAATAAATATGCTTTTTCAAACCATTCGCTTTGTGAATATTATGATGAAGGGGAAATCCAGGAAGGATGCCAAGCTGTTTGTAAGATAAAGCTTGTTTTTAATATTTTGTGCCTTGCTGCGTTCTCCGTTGGCTTTACTTAACTAGAATTACTGCCGATTTTACTGTGGATTTTCCAAAAACAGCTGCCCCTCTCGTCTGCTACAATGCAGATGCTTGAAATAATCCTCAGATGAGAAGAATCCATCACGGTGAATATCTTTGATCTCATCTCTTCTCTCTGATCACAAGTTTTTGAGAGTTATAGCTGCCGAGCCAGGTTGCATTGACTGTCTTCTATTTTCCTCAGTGAGATAGCATGTCAAAAGCAAAGAGCTGTTGTATTTCATTTGATATAGAACTCCTTATCAAAAGAAAACCCAGAACGAAAGAGAAAAATAACAACCATGTAATAACTCTCTTCTAATGGACAGGCTGGCTTCCAGAGTGTCTGGGGGCCATCCCAATGTGAGGAGCCGGAGGTGACCTGCAGTACATCTGCTCCTCTGCTAAGGCGTGGGGGCGGCCGAAAGCAACGACACCCAGGAGAGAAAGATAAGAGAAATAAGGAGACACAAATCCTCCTCTGCAGACTTCCTCCCAGGCAGCACCGAAGCCCCATTGTTTTTATCAGAAATGCTATATCGTACATCTGTAATTGGTGTATGTGTGCACCTAGGAATTTAAATGTAAGGCAAGGCAAGGCAAGTTTATTTATATAGCACCTTTCAACACAAGGCATTTCAAAGTGCTTTACAAAAATGAAAGACATTATGAAAATGGCATTTCAAAACAGAAAAAATACCTGAATAAAAGTTACAGTGCAGTTTAAGATATGAATAGTTCAATTAAAAGCAGCGGCAAAAAGATGTAAGTCATCTACCTTTCCTCCAACATCAGTGAACAATCCTCTGATCACAGTCAAGCATGAATATTATGTGTGAAAATAATATGACACACTTACACAATGTATTTTTATATATACACTCAAACATTTTAAATATTTCCATGAACAAAAACAAGAGAAAATATGTATCATTTTCAAATCTCTAAACTTATATGTTTTCATTACATTCGTATTTCTTCAATATTTGCTCTTATTTTTCTTCTTCTTATGTAAATGTCAGCTCCAGCAACATATTAACCTGCTAATATGTTAAAACCTACCTGGCATAAAACACATTTGTTTTACATTATTATTGGTCTTATTTGCAACTGTTTCTACTATGTCGCAATTAAAAATATTTATAAATATTATAAATTATTAGAATAGATGATTATGCAACGATATTTGCATCACCATTCATGATAGTGGTTGCAATTGTATTATTTACATTTATGACAGTTTTCAATTACACTGTAAGGACATTTTTGAGAAAATCTAAATTGCCATCAGAAATGTCATATCATATAGGTATTGTGTGCACCTGTACTTTCATCACCCTTTTCTCACACGTTCCTCTGATCACAGTCAGGCATGTTTGAATATATGACGCACTTGCAACATACGTACAGCATCTGTCTGTCCTGTTTCACACCTGCTTCTGCTATATCACACTAAAAATGTATATGAATACCTATATTTCATTATAAGAAAAGGTGATCATACAACATTCATTGCATCAGAATGCACAACATAGTAGTCTCAATTGTTTTTATTTTATTTATGACCGATTACAATTATAATGACAGTTTTGAGTATCCCTGGTCGACAGGGTTTACTGCGTCATAAATTCATCGAGGCCTTTATAGTCTTGAGACAGCATCACAATATTGCCGTCTGTGGTCACACCTTAATGATCTGAGTGCTTTCTGAAGGCCTCAGTACCTCACCACTCATCCGTCAGCATGCAGCATCAGGCTGTGACAGCACAGCGTTTCTGTTTTGAAGGTCACTTACCAGTTTAAAGTGACAGGGGAAAAGCGAGGGTCCTGTGTGTCATTCCAGGCCAACACCAGTTTGACATCTGCTTCCCTTGACGCTCAATCACTGTGATTTTCTGTTTCCCACTCAGGCTTTGTGGTCCTGCAGACCCGGCTCGAGCCAGGCAGGTGGGAAGTGATGAATGTGGCTCAGGCTCAAGCAGGAGGAAAATGATGAATGGCAACAATCACACCTGACCATCAGTGGAGGCTGCACAAAGCAGCATCACAAAGAAACTGATTACTGAAGGAGTTCCTTTAAGGAGTAACTCATTTATGATATTGTATATATATATATATCCCTTTTTCGTTCAACCTTGATGAACTTTTCACTTCTTCCTACTTACCTGGATTGTTTTCCCACATTGTAGTGTCTATATTGCCACTGACAGGAGGGGACGTTTTCGCAGTAAATCCAAACTGTGTTTCGCTCAGCAGAAAGTTTTGCTGTGTCCAAATAATATTGAACTCCCCATGATCTCTAGCCTTCCTCAATCCTTTGTTTTTTCTGGCTGTAATCATGTTGTGATGTGTGCATGTCCTGAAAATGCCTCTGGAAATTGTAGCAAAGCTTCCAAGAGAAACTGAAGTGTCTCAATGTAGTTCAAGCAATACAACCCTAAAGTTTTCATTCAAGTTTGTCAAATAATAAAAAACATGTGCAAACTGTAAATCCTTTGTACTGAGGACGTAAACCTCTCAAATGAGTTCTGAAAATCAAATATTACAAATTGAGTGGATACAAGTGACCAATAGTTTGAAATAATGTAAGTCCATTTTGGTCACCGTATAATTTGAGTGTTGAAAAGTTATTTATTATTACCAGATCTGGAAATATAACATTTTTCATTATGGCAACAGCAGAAAAAATCAAAATAGTCTATTCGCGTGAGAGCATGAATTTGCTCAGCTGTTGCTGTGTGCATTATGAGCCATCTTGTGTGCAACGTTTCCTGAGTTTGGCACCAGAGGAAAGTGAGTTTAGAAAAAAAAAATAGAAATGGAAAGGTTTAATTCTCCTGGCAGCATGAATGTGAAGCACACATTTACATCTTTGTTGTGTTTACACATTTTCGCCAGATGGTGCAACTGAAGAAAGATCAGGGAGTAACCAAAATCATCAGGGTTCATTCTCGAGGTAACAACAACTCACTGCAGATCTCATGGAAATCTGGCTGGTAGTTTTCGTATATACCTTGTTGTGAACCAAAGATGTGATAAAGGTGAGTTTCTGATCAGTTTCTGGAACCAAGAAAGGTTGTTTCAGCTTCTTGTGTAAACAGCAAATTAACTAACAATCTGCGTAGGAGTTATTGCAACATCATGCTTCAGACCAGAGTTTTCCTTAAGCTCAGTATCGGTAAAATTCAGTATTTCCGGTATTTTTTTCAAAAGCAGCAACATGAAAATGTATCTCCAAAAGCTATGCACATGATAACGGATTGCAGAGCCCTCCTCAAGCAGCTTTGGAGTCCCTTGAAAAAAGAGCAATCTCCAAATGTGTGATTATCTAACCCAGTTACAGTTTAAAATTCCACAGTCTCATCTCAATCTCCCCCAACCTGAGATTGATGCTTGCAGCAGGAGAACTGGCAGGACTCTGCTAGTCATATTTCTCTGGCATGCAAAGCAATGATTTATTTCCAAGGCCATTTTTTTCCCCGTATTTCACACAGTTTGGATCTGTTTACTGGTAGATATTTTTTGTGGCTCTAAATCGTGTAACTGCTTTAAAACTATTTATTGCAGAGTCATTGAGCAGTGAATGGTCATCGATGGAAAAATACATGTTTTTCACTTTCTCTGCATAAAGTTCCCCACAGTACCGCAGAATAAAACAACCCAGACTCACATTTACAGCAATTTCTACAAGTGATAGATGTAGCCCATAGCTGCTGAGAATTACAGTGTGGCTTTTTAGGGAAACACTATAAGTGTATGTCTTCAATAAGTGTGTATAAGTCTGGGAGGTAGTACATAACACCACATCCTTTATAATGAAAATACATTGTAAAATAACTTGTGGTAGTAGTATGGAAGAGTGGCACAAATTGCCAATTACTGTGTGAGATTCAATCGGAAAAACCGCCCCTCACAAATGGTGCCTTTGAGGGAGCTTAGTGTCTCATTCAGGGAAAGCTGAATTCACAGATTTAACATTGAGCCTGAGGACACATGTAAATATTAATCCTAACTATCATTTAGGAGTCTGGCACACTATAATCAATACTGAATAAATGACAAATTAGGGTCCCCAAACTAATTAAAATCCAAACAGCATAGATAGATGGAGAAGCAGTAATTCTATCCAACTCTTAGAAAGTATCATAAAATGTTGAGTCACTATATTTGCTCACAGCAACGAAAGCATTATTACGGTTTTATATGTAATCGTTTTTGTGCTCGAAGCATTTGTTCGAGTTAAATAGTCCCTGAAGACGCCCTGATAATCGTGTTGTTGTTTATCTCCATTGATTTTCTCTTGCTGCAGTGACGTACATGTGTCCTGATGTTGGGTGTGGTTACAAGTTCAATCACACCTATCATTGACAGTGGGTCTGGTCAAGGGTGATTTCACCCTTGACCAGACTAGTCGAGGTTAATCAGAGAACCTTATTTGGCCTCCTCGTTTCCCTCTCTCTGTCTCCTGTGTCCATCGATTTCAGAGTCAAAATCAAGGATAGAGGAGTCGAGGAGGACATTGGGATGAACCTTTGAAACAAACCAAACCCCCAGGAATTGAGGCACATTTTCAAGTGTCCAAACGGTGAAACTACAATGTTTGTGAGATCACCAGATAACCAGGGTATTTTTGTTCACAAGAGTAATTTTCACTTTAAGGTGGGGTAGGTAAGTTTGAGAAACCGGCTCGAGATACACTTTTTGTTATATTCCATGGAATGCTCTTAACATCCCGATAGCAATGAATATCTTAAGTGCTTTGACAAAAAATCCATAAAAAAATGTCATCTGTGGAAGCCGTAATACTGTAAAAAGCACGACCAATCATTTTAGCCGGCCCGGCTAAAATAACTGGATGGCCTACCTGCCTGTCAGCCTTCCATCTGTGCACAAACTTATCTTGTGCCCTCATTGGTCATGTGCGCGTTCTTGTGTGTTGGAGGAGGGGCTCTGTAAGGAAGTGGCAGATTTTCTCCGGTTGTTTATTTTCAAATTCTAGCGCACTCGAGCTGGTTTCTCAAACTTACCTACCCCACCTTTAATGCTCAACTAACTTCCATATAAATGAACAGGGCACACCGCCAATGCTGTATCACGTTCCTCCATGGGACCTACAGACAGGGCAGCAAAACTAGTGTTTAAGAGGCTCTATTATGCCATAATTATAAAAATAAATAAATAAGCATAATAGGGCCCCTTTAAGGTATGTAAGCATCTAAAGCTTTGTCAAGCATCCTCCTCATTCAGCTGGCACTATGCAAAACACATAGGTCTTCCTTCAATACAAATAAACACTGGCATTTAACATCATCCAGGCAACAAGATTGTTACACAGCATATTGACATTTACATTAATGCAGACAAACAAACAGCACAATTATTGTTTTATAAACGTCTTTTTGAAAAAGTTAAGATGATGAAAACAAAGGTTAGGGTTAAGATTAGGATTAGGCCCTTCATTGTGTACGTTATATATAAAGTAGAAAATGATTGCAAAGTGGGTGATTTCACAGCTCTGATGTCCATGTACTTTTTTTTTTCAAAACCTCATTATCTTTTCCTGAGTCATGTATGTGAACACATGCCGTTTCAGAGTTGTGTTTGCAGCAAATGTGAGCACGCCTCTGTCTCCTACTTTATTTCAGAGAACATAACTGTTTTGTTTCGATTCTATTAGCAATAATGGTACATTTATGCCACTTCATCTTAATTTGCGAGCCCTGTTATGCATATGATCCATTCAATATTCGTTGATATTTAAATAATTTTGCTGTCCTGTGTTTTCTTTAATTTAATCTCTTATATAAAGTGCTTCAAGCTATTATCTTGCTATTATTCTTGCTTAAGGTGGCTGTGGCTCAAAAATGGCTCCTGATAGATGTTTGTTTTGGATGTGAATTTTTGGCTTTGGATAAAAGCACTGCATAAATGCAAACCAGTTCTTCATCTATTTGGCTACATGAAGAGAGACATTGCTACACTATGTGTTTGACCCTGGGTTGTTAGCAACCAACCACAACGTGTCTTTAACTTGTGTTTCTTGGACACTTTTAAGCCTTTTTTGTTACTCATGACAGGTGGAAACACAATTGTAACTTCTTGCCAAAATGTGTACCGAAGTCAAACTGTGCCACCTGTTCTGCATAAACACAACATGAGTTACCCCCTCCCACCTGCCCAAGCAGTCGTGTTAGGAGCCAGGAAATTACCAAAACCGCACATTTAAATTGTCACTGTTTGTGCTCAAGATGAAAATACACTGGCATTAAAAAAGGTTCCCAAAAGTTTTCTGTTAAACTTTTTTCCATCCATCTGTTTTCAAATGTAATCTTATATATTAAAATAGCTATGTTTGAATATCTACAATAGAAACCTAAATGGCACCAAACTGTTGAACAAAACACAAGAATATTCCCGTTGAAATCCTGCGAAGATTGGCTTTAACGTATTTTGTTTATGAGACATGAGGGATTTCTGATTTGTTCTCTTTTATGAGCCAATTATAAGAAATCGCATGAAGCACTCTCGAATTAGTCCTGTAGTCCCACTGGCTCAGACAATGCATTTCAGAGTGAAAAACACCTTCACCCTAGTGAATGACTCAAAGCAAACACTGCAATTACACTACTGTTTCAGCAAGATGTGCCTCGCAGTACACCAGGACGATAAGATTGCTGTTTCTTGCTAAAATGATATTACTTTTTTTTTCTTGCACAGGTAATTTAACTTTAAGTGTCTGGCTCAGGCTAGGTGTGCTATATGATATGATACATGAGCTCGCTACCTTGGCTGGTTTTGGAGGTTATTGGAGTTTCAGCTCTGATGATACACCATTCTCATTGTACTCTTAGACATGGAGCACTTTGAGATTGAAACCGAGAGCTCCTCTGCAGTTAGCAAGCCTCACAATCTACAAGCTTTGCAACTTTTTAATAACATTTCCTACTCTGCAAGATGTGCAGTATTGGATAATATACCACCAGCTTTATCCATAAGAGGATGATTAAAACCTGCCGCGGGAGCTGATAGCATTAAGCAGTCACCACTATGATAAATGACCTTCACATCCATCCATGTTATTGTCAAAAAAAAGGGAAAATATTTAGTCATAATGTTATTAGCAAGGCTGAGAGAGGAGGATGAGACAATGCAGGAGCACGTCAGAGGGTTTCAATGGAAGCATTAGCAGAGATCCCTCTCGAAGGTCATTTTTGTTACATTGTATCTACAATTCAGAATAGTCAGATTTGTTCGTGATGACCTTCCCTTCATCATATTCACACCACTAAGGCACATTGATCTGAAACGTTGCACAGTGCACTGTCGTTAGATAAACGCCGACAGCTTACCGTGCTTTACTGATGATCCTCTCTTCACAAACTGCAGGCTCTTCACTTGAAAATACCAGATTGAATTTCTAATGATGAACAAGCACTACTGTGGACCTTTGGTGTTACCTTTCTATTTCAGAAAAATGGTTCACACAATCCCACAAAAGTGATGAATGCCATCTGTCATCCAAAGGAATTATTAACATGCAGGTATTGTAGAAAATAGCATCAAAGCTGGTATGACCGCAGATCCGTCGGTATTTCTTTGTGAACAATATGATCACACCAAAAGAAGTGTGACACATATAGATCTATCATAATTATCAATGTTTCCAGAACTTACTATCTATAATAGTCTCTCCCACTCTTCAAAGGGGAGTGAACATCTTTTCCACCTTGTTTATCCTGTGTAAGATTTTTCGAAAAAGATGAGCTTATCCCAGGTCATGCCCAGCTTGATTGAAAGGATGTGTCAACTCTGGGCAAAAAGTTTATTGGTTAAGACTCTAAGACCTTAACAAACCTTAACTTTTGTGTAGCAATCACAATGAATTCTGCTTTTGCTTCACCGCACTCACCCCGCTGTGGGATGAGTTCCTGACCTTAAATATTAGCACTGCTCAAAATGTTGTTCCAACTCCAAGTTCATCCAGAAACAACAGCTGGTCTGAAATACTGCACCTAAATAAATAAATCATAACATGTTTTGTATAAGTACTGGAAGGGAGTTTTGCATTATACATAAATGAATGTTTGGATTTAGTACAATTGATCGTTTTACTCTTTGGATTTGTCAGTGTAAAGGCGCTATGGATGTTAAAGTTTGATTAGATTTCAAAGTCACTTTTGTGTGACATTGGTCATTTCCAAATCTTGATTCAGTATTGACCCATTTCTTTCACATCTTTCAAGATCAAACAATGCAATGTCAACATTTAAAAAACCCTAAGAAGCAATTATTTTGTCTTTTCACTTACTCGTCTCCTATACTAAATGCAAGAGAAACCAGATGCTTGTGACAGTATGGAGAATAGAGAGAGAGGACTAGCAGCAGCCAGCGTTTCCCAAAGGAGGCGCACATCTCTGGAGAGCTGGTCACTGGGGAGGAAGCTGCTGCACATCTCACAAACTCTCATGCTTGTCCCTTCTGTATCAAAGGCTCCTCTGTTAATTAAACTACATGTATACTAACATTTGAAAGTTGTTTCAAGCAAACATAAAAGAAAATCGATGTCATTTTCTAATGTTAACCCTCCCACAACTGCACTCGGCGAATTTCGAGCATAAACTAATTGTGGTGGTCGGTGTTACTTTTCTTTGAGTTGTGGTCATTTATCTTATTGATTAGAGTTCACTGGTGACTAAATGTGATAATTCAATCACATACGAAGCTTTTTTTGAAAGTGATTGCCCTTTTTTTTAGACTATGTCTAGATAAGGCTTCTCAGATTGTTTCATGTAACCAGTGAACATCCTGTGCTTCAGGTTCAACTTTTTACGTTTTGGGTTTGCTATCAAATCAAATCAAATCAAGTTTTATTTATATAGCACATTTTTAAAACGATTTTTGGTCGAGCCAAAGTGCTGTACATACAGTAAACATACTTTACAATAAAGACACTTTACAACAAATACAACAGCACAGTTTGTACAGAATATCAGTATGAGAAAACGACACCCTCTGTCCTTAGACCCTCACATCGTACAAGGAAAAACTTCCAGAGAAAACCCCACAGTTTAAAGGGAAAAATGGGAGAAACCTCAGGGAGAGCAACAGAGGAGGGATCCCTCTCCCAGGACGGACAGACGTGCAATAGATGCCGTGTGTAAATCGAAAAGATAATACATTTTACAGCATAGGTAGACCAAATGTTTGGAAATGCATGTGTCTATAATAATAAGATGAATCCACGAGGATGTCAACAATCCTGTGGGAGCCATCAGGGAAGTAGTATGATGAGAGTCAGGCAGGACCACAGTGACAGGTTCAGCCACGACTCGAAGTCCAGGACTCAATCCAGAACTCAGGATACAGGATCCAGGACACAGCTATAGATGGACACTATTAACCAACAGTGCATGAAGGAAGTAAGAGGAGATTTGTATAGATGCAACTAATTGAAATAAAGTGAGTATGATGTTGCGACATAAATTGAAATATTGCCATACATTTTAAAACACTTTGTTTTGGTTTTGTGTTTTTTTTGTATTTGCAGTGGCTTTCCATCTTCACTGTTTGATACCTGTCGTCGCACAGGCTGGGTCCTTTAATTTCAACCAAATAATGTCTTAATGTTAAGGGGACACTGCTAACTAATATGCAACCATTTGAAGAATTGGGTGCAATAAGTGTTTTAAAAGAAAAGTTTTGGGTATTGGCTAGACGTTTAATGGCAAGTGCCTGTTTAACTACTTTATATGGTTGCTCAGGTAGTATCTAAATGTTTGAGTGTCTAAAGGTTTCGAAAAGTATGTTTATTCCAATGCTTAATTCCGGTGGAAAATGAAAAAGCTTATTTAGCTTGGTTGGTTTTTAGTTCAGTATGTGCTTTGTTCAGTGTTAAAGACATGTACGACTCGATCTTTAAATAGCATTTATGTTCTAACAAGTTAGAAAGTTCAAAGGCTAAAAATAATAATCACAGCTGCAATTTGCAGGGCTAAATTAAGCCCTTGTGGTTAAACACCTAATCTCTCGCTTATTTATTTTATGTAGTTGAGAAGCGCTTAAAAGAAGCCTGTTTTTACTGTAATGGCTGTCTAGTGTTTACATAATGAGCAAACAAAGCCAGTCATATTGCCAACTAACTCTGACAAGTAGACCACTGAGAAGAAGAACGGCGGTGCAGAGCTGATGGGAACAGGCAGTCAGACTGTTAGCTCTTTGTTGACTGAAACGAGACAATATGTCAGTTTAATTGTTATTCACCGAAGTGGAGTTATCATGATGTACAATTCCTTTTAAAAGCAAATTGAGGCTATTATTTAATCTGTACTATATGTGTGTGTGTGGGGGGGGTGGGGGGGGTATTGTATACACAGCTTTGATTTCTTTGTTTAACTTTACTTAATCTTCATATTCCGAGTTATCCTCACAATACCTTGCAGGCATGTGGCAGTTCTGAAGTCAGACAATGTCATGCAAGGTGCTCCTCAGAGGAGTACATTTGAAAAACGGTGTCTTTATCTTTGGAGACCAGACAAACAATATTTCAGTGTGGTCGTACCCAGCAAACTCAGCCACCTTCATATCTAGACTCTCTCCCTATAAACAGAGCTAGTTCACGGTAATGGCTTCCTGAGGGACCGATAGGAAACAGACCCTACAGAGGGAGATAGTCCTCCTCTCACAAGTCCCATCGTCTTGTAAATTTGCAGCCGTCTCAGCGGGGTGATAAAACAGATGCACAATTTACAAGCTGTGGGACAGTCACAACACACATTTGAGTTATTACAGAGAGCACACATTTGGAGCAGGAGTCATGTTTTATGCAAAAAGCTAACGCGACCCTGTCTACCTCAAGTATTCATGTTTGCCAATCCAAAGATACTTTATTGTTTGAGGAAACAACGCTGGAACAATAACGCCTATCATTCAGTCTGAATCTCTGAATAATGTTTGCTGTTTAAAGGGACATATTGTGCTCATTGTCAGGATCATATTTGTATTTTGTGCTTCTACTGTGACATGTTTTGATGTTAAAAAAGGTCTTTATACAGTATATCTCAAACTGCCTGTGCTGCAGCACCTCTTTTCACCCTCTGTCCGAACCCAGAATCCCGTCTGCTCTGATTCTGACTCTGCTGTGATTGGTCAACCACTTACAGATGTCCCGCCCCTTTTTATCATGTACAATATGTTGGAGCGCCAGCCAATAGAAGTGTGAGTTTTACATAGTGATGTCAAAACCGCTAAATTATCTTACAAAAGTAAATAGAGGCCAGAGAAAACTCCCTCTTTGGGAATTTAAGCCTTTGCAGACCATTTACATGCACACAAATATATGAAACATTACAGGAAGGGGAAAACCCAAAAGCATAATAGGGCCCCTTTGAGTCATGTCTCTGTTGTTATGTTGCTATCTGTCTATGTTTGATTACACTGACACTGCTATATTGAGCTTACCCGTGCTACACTAAAAGCAAATTCATCCGACCTTCATCTGGTCATTAATAAATGATTAATTGACTGATTGATTGATTGAATGGTCTAAAGTGAGGTTTAAAAAGTAACCTGTGTCTTAAGGTTGGCGCTAGAGGAAAGGCAATGAGGTCATTAAGATTACAATTCCTTAATGGGGTTTAATAAATGTGCTTATCAAACCTCACAGCAAACTTAAATAAAAGGTGCAACATAGTAAACTGTTAAAGTTGCAGGAACAGATAACAGCTGAGAGACAAGCTTCTAATTCCTTCTTGATGCAATCTCTCTTTGTGTATTAAAAAGTGGATCATTAAAAAAGAAACCCCATTAGAAAAGAGTGTTTAATTAGCCCAAAAGCACCGGTGCTTTGGGCTAGATGCTATTGCCAGCATGTCAACTTGGTCACAATGAAAATGTAAACACATCAATGTTTGTCCATCCAAATTAAATACATCTTACAGCTCTTCAACAGTCAATATATTGATTTATTACCTCTGCCAAGGTCTTGTCTTGTCTCAGTTTGTCTGTCTTTCTTTCAGCTGCATAACAGAAAAGCTATTGGAGTCAATTTAGATTATACTTGGTAAAGTCGTTTACCACGGGCTAATAAAGAACCCATTTAATTTTAAAGCGGATTAGAATCTGTGATTTGTACTGCATTCATATCTCGTCGAGATAATAACTTCATAAAAAACACGTTTTTTTCCTGTTACAACTTAAAGCTCATGAACACACTAAAGTCGGAAGAACAACTCCCCAACTTGGGAAATGGGACCTTAATAGTTATCTTAGTGGTATCCTTATTCTTCTTAAAGCAGTCCTTTTATGCTTTTAGCGTTTTTTACATCAGTATGTAGCACTCACACTTCTATTGGCTAGTACTTCAACACATTCTACGTGATAGGCTAAGGGGCGGGACATCTATAAGTGTTTGACCAATCACAACAGAGCCGGCCAGCTAACCAATCAGAGCAGAATGGGCTCTGGTTTCAGACAGAGAGTGAAAAGAGGTGCTGCAGCACAGGCAGTATGAGCCAAATAAAGCATTAAAGCACGTACACTTGTCACAGTAGAAGCACAAAATACTAATATGAACCTGCTAATATGAAATTAGAAAAATATGTACTCTTTGTCTCTATTTCTCTCTTTTATTGGCAAAAAGCACAGGCTGGTTGTTTGGCAGGTATTTGTTTTTATAACAAGGTACCTTAGAATTGTTTACCTACAATACTAACACCAATAATATCTGTGCTGAAATTCATTGCGATCCATCAAACAGTTGTGGAGATCTTTCTATATGGAACAACATAGCCGACTACCTGTCGACCAACCTTGTATAAAAGGGATGAGTGATAAACCTGTGACTGTCGGTTGAAGGGTCAGTTTTTATGTTAAGTACTGTGGTGGAACATTACGGGACATCATTCACTGTGGTATATACTGTAGCTTGTGTTGCACCACGGACCTGTTAGAGAGTGTTGTTGTCATTCTAGCTTGAGCAGCATATATGCAAGTTATTCTTCCCTTCTGTAAACTTAATGGAAAGTAAAGTGTGGAGTTCCATACTCAACACGCCGCCTCCGACTCCCATTCATCGGCTCTACACTGGTGACCCTGACGTTTTCGAGATAGTTTCCGAAGACTTTGTGAACATGGCTGATCGCGATGTTTATGTTAAACTGACGGAGTTTTGGGAACATGCCGCTACGGCGTGGTTCGCACATGTGGAGGCACACTTTGCCATCCGTGACGAGGACCTGAGGTATGTTCACGTGGTGGCGGCGCTGGGGAGCTCCACGTCATCCAGGTTGGTCTGATTTATCACAGATCCCCCAAGCCAAGGCAAATATGAGGCGATTAAAGCCCTTCTCCTTAAGACATTTAGCTTATCTGCTAAGGAGAGGGCTCGCCAGATCTTTGAGATTCAGGGTCTGGGGGACAGAAAGCCGTCCCAGCTCATGGAGAAGATGCTGAATCTGCTGGGGGGGGGGAAGATGCCCGGATTTTGTTTGTGGAGACGTTCCTGCACCACTTGCCGCCCCGGGTTCAGACAGCGCTGGCCAACACGACAATTACTGAACTCCGCGCCCTGGCTGAGGAGGCTGACCGTTTCTTCCTTGCGACCCAGCTGCCTGGTGCAGATGAGCTGGCTGCAACGCTCAGCGCCCCCTCGCCGGTTAGGAGGACTTGGGGGGAGCAGACCGCGGCGGCTCCAGGCCGGCGTGGGGACACGGGGGAGTGTTTTTACCACGCGCGGTTCGGGGCCAAGGCGAAGAAGTGCATCTCTCCCTGCAGCTACAAGCCTCTGGGAAACGAGAGGGCCGGCGCTCGGTAGTGGCCCTGAGCGTTGGCGTTAGCGACAGTGTCTCAGGTAGCTGGTTTCACTGTGACACGGGTGCTCAATGGAGCGTCGTTCCTGCGTCGAGGGAGGACGTCGCTCGGGGGGGGGGCACGGACCACAGTTGACGACGGCTAATGGCAGCCCCATCCGCACTTATGGCGTAAGGCCTATGTGTTTATGTGTTGGGGGGCAGCGGTTCAACTGGGACTTCGTCACAGCAGACATTTCTTTCCCCCTCCTCGGGGCAGATTTCTTATGTGCTCACGGGCTCCTGGTGGACGTTAAAAACAAACGCTTGGTTGATGCCTTGACGTTTTCCTCCCTTGTGTGTACGCTTGGCAAAGCAGCGTACAGCGGGCTGTCGGGCTCACTGTCAGGTGCGGACAAGTACCTCGGGTGCCCACCTTCTCTGCGCCCACCACCAAGCACGGGGTGGAGCACCACGTCACCACTGAGGGACCCCCAGTCTATGCCAGGGCCCGGCGGTTGAACCCTTCCAAACTCGCAGTAGCGAAGGCGGAGTTCTCGACCATGGAACGCCTGGGTATCATCCGCCAGTCTGACAGGCCTTGGGCATCTCCTCTGCACATCGTCCCCAAGCCTAATGGTGGTTGGCGCCCGTGTGGGGACTACCGTCGCTTCAACAACGCCACGACACCTGACCGCTACCCGGTGCCACACATTCAGGACTTTTCGGCGCACCTGGCGGGTAGGCTCCAAGGTGGACCTGGGGCGTGGATACCACCAGGTGCCCATGCATCTCCTGGACATTCCCAAAACGGCGGTGATAACGCCATTTGGGTTGTTTGAGTTCCTGCGGGTGCCTTTTGGGCTCAAGAACGGAGTTCCATACTCAACACGCCGCCTCCGACTCCCATTCATCGGCTCTACAGTACATATATTGTACCCCACTGTATCGTGTCATACCAACTCTAATGATTCTCCACATTGAATTATATCAAGTCTTCTCATTAACAGAGTCTTTCTTTGAGTTAGGGGGGATTGATTATCGGTAGCTCAATGAAAACAACTGGACAGGCACCACAACTTCAGTATCGACACTCTGGTGCTGAGATGAGCTTATTTCAAGTCAGAGTATTGCTCCCTGTCAGAGAGAGTGCTTGAGATTCTACAATCATTATTCTGGTGCTTTTGTTCAGTGTCTTTTAGTCCCATACTAGGAGGGACAGCATGTGGTGAAGGGACTCTTCGATAAGTCTGTGTGTTAATCAATCAAAGGATCTTGTGCTTTGCAAGAAGCTGATGGGTAATCTGGGCATGTAGATGTAAAGAAACAGGATTTCTTACCTGGTGCTGCACAACATCTTCACATTGCCTCCAGTATGTAACGATCAATATATATACAACAAACTTCATCAATGTCACATATGATTAATGCAAAGGGGGACATATACTCTGCTTTAGATTGACTGTTTTTTAAGTAGGACCCTATGAATACCATCACATTTTCCATCACTCAGGCTTTCAGACAGCATCTCTGTTTAGTTAGACACAACTTCCTTTGTGCCCATGTGTCTTTTGTTTATAAAACCTGGTTGGCTTATATACCTACAATGAATAAAGAAAATGAAAAAAAGTCACATTTACACCAGTGGTTTCGTTGCTTTCAAGGTCGAATTGAAAACTCCAAATAGAGCCCGAGGGCCTCCAAATGTTTCTTTCTATCATTACGCAGGTGGTCTCACATCTGGAATGATACTCAAACTGTCCCTAAAGGTACAATCTGTTCCATATGCATAAATCTCAAGCAACAACTAGCTCCTGTTTTGACAGGTTTGAGAATGTAGGTTGTGTTACTGTTGTTCATGTTAATTGTGGTTGGGTCTTTTCAGTTTACCACTGCAAAGATGCTTGGAATGAGGCACTGTTCTGCATTGTTCAAGGGGGATTTGCTGTAATTGGCTGCCTTTGAGTTTTGTAAAGATGACAGCTGAACGTGTGTTTTGTCTGTTTGGCTCCATTAGCGTAATGGTCCATTTGTACCTGTGATATGCTGATATGAGCACAGACAAGGTTTATGGAACATAACTTGTATTTTCTTGGCTTGTTGGCAGCATCCTACTGCTGTCATCAAAGGCACATATTGTACTTGTTTTTCAAATAATGGAAAAAAGAGAAAAGGCAAGGCTGATATGAAATTTCTAAAATAAATGCAATATTTTCACCCAGGAGAATGATATTCATGCCCTGTGTGACGATTTTCTCAACAGTACAAAGTCGTTTTTTTAGATTTTTGCTAAGTTTTGTTTCAACAATGTCAACAAAATGATTTAAAGTTGGACTGGTTTGCAAAACACATCACACAGGAGGAAACAATACAACTGTTCCTTCTGTTATTCAGGCTATTTCAAAAAGAGGATATAATGTCAAGTCTACTAAAGGAAAGCAAGGTGGATTTGGAATCTTTGGATCAATATCTTCAAACTGTGACAGTGAACAAACACTATATCTTAACATCTATGAACCCACAAAGAGTCTCCCAAACAAAATAAATCATTAGTCATATTAGCAAAACAACATATGTTTAAGAGTGAAAAGCCTCGGGTGGTTGTAGTTGTTATGATGCTAGCAAAGAAGGAGGTCAGATGAGGCCATTGTTGCAGAAGTAGGAGAATTAAAGGAGGATGAATGGGTTGGCTAAATTGGCTTTTGCTATCAGAAATGGAAGATTGGTGAAAAGAATAACAACGAATAAGAAAACAATTAGATGTCTTTTATTTTAAAGCTTTGTCCCTAACATAAGTAGTGCTATATAATAAGTGCTGACATATTGGTATTATAATTTTGGGAGTTAGGGAGGGATGTGTTGAAAAAGCCTGAAGCTAAAGTTAAAAACAAAATGGCAGTAAACATTAGCTTGCACTCTTGATTGTCTTGCCAATTAAATTCAACATAGAAACGATGTTTTTACATATTAAATATTAAAGTGGACCTATCATGCTATATTATAATAATATAGTGTAGGACCATACCTATATAAGGCATATTTATACTTTTTTTTTTTCAAAATACCAAACAGATCATGCATTTTAGCCATGCCTCATTTCGCTCAAATTGCACTTTTTCAGCCCTGTTTTTGCAAGGGCTGATTCTGTGAGAACAGCACCACCTACAGGCCTGGCATATGTACTACAGCGTCTCCAGCGCTTTCGAACGGCAATGGCCGTGGCTGTCTCCTCCTGATTGGTGGAGTTGGCCCAATAGCCGTAGCGCCACCGTCCTGACGTCAGGACAGTGTTCAAATCTGGATCAGTTTTTATCAGATCCGTTGCAGCCCCTTTTTTAGAGATTTGGGTATGGAGGAAAATAGAGAGGGTTGTGTTTTCTGACACTTGGCGAGTTCCCTGGAACACCGGGGACACATATTCATGTATAAAAGACGTACAAAAGTGCATTTTGCATGATAGGTCCCCTTTAAGCAACCTAGGTAAAAACAAGAAGGCAGAAAACGTAAAGCTTGCACGATATTTTTGCAGTGCTAACCCTAACCCTAACCCATGAGGGCTGTTCCCAGGTTCCTCCTACGCTATACATATTCTGTGTATTGTATTTTAATACACAGTTAATTATTAATGTTTAAATATCTTTGCTGCATTTAATTCATGTCAACCCTTATTCATAATTTGAATAATGCTCCAAGTTATAAACCCTGGGATTTCCACTCAATCTTTGTCGGTAACAACCTTCTTCACCTTGTGAGGTTTTATTCACTTTAACTTATATTATTCTGTGAGTTAAGAAGATCATTGAAACGGTGTCAGATCCTGCTGTTTCCCCTTGAGTTCTCCGGGGTCAAAGAGGTGTTGGAGCGTCCCCTCTGATCCAGGATGGCGGCTCACTGCGGGGATCTGGCAGCATGACCTGCCTGGCAGCCATGATAGATACACTGGGACTGGCCTGACCTCTCTGGCTGACATCCACAAGCTCAATGTGGCCCCGGTCATCATCTCTGGGTTATGGTGACTGTTTGTAAAAGGGAACAGCCCATTTCTGCTGGACTCCTGAATCTCTTCTTTGTGTGCCAGAAAAAGATGTGTGCTCTGAAAATGACTTAAAGTATTTCAGTATCTACTCAACATTACAAAGTCGTTGTTTGGGTTGTTGTTAAGTTTTGTTTCAACAATGTCAATAAAATGATTTAAAGCTGGACTGGTTTGCAAAACACATCACACAGGAGGAAAGAAAAAAACAGTTTTCTTCTGTTATTCCGGCTCTTTCAAAAAGAGGATATAATGTCAAGTCTACTAAAGGAAAGCAAGGTGGATTTGGAATCTCTGGATCAATATCTTCAAACTGTGACAGTGAACAAACACTATATCTTAACATCTAAGAACCCACAAAGAGTCTCCCAAACAAAATAAATCATTAGTCATATTTGCAATGGGAATGGCCCATTTTTGCTGGACGCCTGAATCGCTTCTGTGTGCCAGAGAAAGATGTGTGCTCTGAAGATTACTTAAGGTAACTCAGTATCTATGTGTCCAAAAGGCCACTGAGAAGCAATATGTCCCTTTCAATTCTGTGCATATGTGGGTCAAATGAGCAAAATCCAGCAAAAGGAATGAAAACATTCTTCTGGAAGATACGGTAAGATGAGAGCAGACCTCCAGCATAGACCGGAGGGAACACAGAGCAACAGAACCCTTTGAACCATGACGGTCTGCCCATAAATGTCACTGAACCCTCTTTCTCATGTGTAGTTTAGGAGTCTTCCTCCCTGTTGAAAGTCAATCAGTTGTGGCTCCAGGGATGAGTGTTGGTCCCTCAGTCCATCACTTCCATCACCAACAACAATCATTTAATGTTTCCCAAACAATGAATCCTACCAGCGACGTGCAGTCAGTGGAGGCAGGGGAGGCAGAGCCTCACCTGTCATACTCCAATGTAACGGAAAAACAACTAAAGAAAAACGAAATAGTAATAATAATAAAATGTCTCCAATGATCTGTGTTGTAAGTGTGATTTATGTATGATTCTAATCGCTTTTTATAGTCAAAATCAGCAATTTTGCCGAGCTCCGCTACGGGAGCGATGACAAGTGAGGCAGGGACGTGCTCTGCCTCTCGTAAGCCCACAGTAACTTGCTGGAGCACGGGCACTAATTTAGCGCGGGCACTTATTTTGTGAGCGCGCTCAAGCCAGTTACTGTGGGGTAAGGTGAGGCACAGATGAGATCTGCCTCACCTCAGAATGCGTCACCCCACAGAAACTGTCTGGAAAGCGGGCCCTAAGCGCATGCCTGTTACCATCTCACTGTAGGTCACCAATGTAATGTATGTAGATCCCTTTATTACATTTATCCTCGCCACCCATAGTCTCTAAATAACTTATTTCACGTATATATGATATTTAGGCTCCCTGGTCTCAACGGCAATGAAAATGCACCAGGGGAGGCAGCCATAACCTCTGCCGCACTGAAGGGGGCGCACGTGAGCCCACAGGTTCTTGTTGCTACTGTGATTCTACGCAGAGACGGTAGACGTAACAACAAACTAGACTTTTGAAACTACAGGAAGATAAGGAGGACTTTTACAAAAAAGTAATAGAGATTGTTGTCCAGAAGGATAGCATGGACTTCATCTTCAAGTCAAGGTAAGACCACATTTGTAATGAAAATGGGATCTTACTAAGAAAGAACAATCCAATATTTAGATTTTGGGTATCCTTTTGTTGAACGGTCTGTTTAAAATGAATCGAAGCATCAGACTAAAAAAGCTTTTGAAAATAACCGAATATTTCGATTAAGGTCAAAATATAATATTTGTAAATCTGACTCAGTGAGTCAGTGCCTCACCAGCCATGAACCTCACCGCACGTCACTGAATCCTACCTACTTTAGTGATCCTAGAGGTCTTATTTTGTCCTTTTTGTATGGTTATTGAAATATCTATAGGATGGTTCCCCATGGATTTGAGTAAAAAGAGTAATGTCCCCTTCAGAGTTTCAATCCTTTGGTGATCTACTGACTTCTCATGCAGCTCCATCATCAGGTAAACTGTTAATATTTGATGAAATACCTGCATATTTTTTAATATTACCACCTCAGCTTAACATGAATTAAAAAAATTAAACAATAGTAAAAAACAATGAAACTTTTGGCAGATCCTACCCTTGATCATATGCATTCAAATACAAATCAGTTTAGTCTTATAACAAAAAGTATAATGTGTGAATTCTGCATTCATAAAACTAAATGTATTAATCCAGTGAGAGGTTGAGTGAGGGGGCGGCCGTAGACTTTTGACTTTCTATTTAATAATTTGCTAATGCGTAGGACAAATGATATCTCAAATATAATTTGGGTGCCTTGTGGCAGTCTCAAGTGTGTTTCTGAGCGGAAGCAATGAACATTTATGAAAACAGATTCATGCAAGTGAAAAAATGGGAATCTAACAGATATGATGGACATTACAGTTGAATAAAGAGATGAAATATAACATATAAAATAACTACAATCAGACGCGCACATGTACAGTTATAACAATATTGAGAAAGTGAATGTCAACAGGAATGTAGTGAATGTGTGTGCATGATGAATGAATTAATCAAGTTTTACGTAGTGATGTCACTCTGTTACTGAAGCAAACACAAGTCAAATGAGGCGTTTCAGTCAGGGGGGGAGTGGGTGGGAGAGAAACCTCTGGAGAGAACACAGGGATTTTGCACAAAAAAACGATATATCATTACATGGGAAAGGGAAAAAAACCCAAAAAGCACAATAGGGCCTCTTTAAATATTAAACCTTCATCAATATGTTAACATGCTTGTTGTGTGCATGCTAACAAGCTGACATTAGCGTTTTCACTGCGACTAAGTACAGCATCACAGAGCGGTAGACTCTTTTAAAAGTAAAAGACTTCAAATAAACAATGAGCAGGTCCAACATTTAAAGAGCTTGGGGGTCATTTTGGATTCTGACCCGCATCACGAGAGTCACAAAAACATTGTTAGAGGTCGATCCTTCCTGACCCCCGGTGATGCAAAATAAACTAATTCATGCCTTCATTTCAAGCAGACTAGACTAGTGTGATGCATTATTCATTCACAGGCCCTCTGAAAAACTCTCCACCGTCTCTGATAGATTGCTAACGAAAACAAAAAACATGTCAAGCCAGTTTTGGCCAGGCTCCACTGGCTTCCACTCAAACACAAAGCTGTTAAGCTCCGTATTTCAGATTCTGTTTTATGCCCCATCATGCACTCTCAGATCATCTCTGCCAAATACTGGATATATCCACCACTCTCAGAGGAAAATGTCATAAATTATGCTTCGAAACAATAGAGCACTTTCTATACATCAAAACTTGTATTCTTATTCTTGGAGTTTACATATTTAATTAACTTTTCAATGTAATTTATATAGCTGTTTAAATCAAATGGACTCTTTAAGTGTATTATCATTATTCTCTGTGTTGTATTCATATTTGTATGTATGTATTACATGATTAGTGTGTTTATGACTGAACTGCATTCAGTGCACTATAAATAAAATGTAGACTGTTATTACTGTAATTACTTACTTTGATTACATTATAGCTCAGCTTTCATCCTTCACGATAGAGTTTGCTCCTGCCTCTCCACCTCCTCTTTGTCTTTGTCCCCTTGGCAACCACTTTCTGCTCTGTGGAACAAAGTGAAAATGATTGAAAAGTCAACAGTGGCTTTCTCCACCGTGTATTCAGGCATACTGAACACCCACCGGTCAGTCAAAAGCTTTGTTCTGCAGCCGACTCCCACATGCTGTCAGTGCCAGAAACACGTGGAAAATATTATAGGAAATGATACACAGACACTGGTGGATATCTAGGAAAGCACTCCACCCACCACAGGAACCCAAAGACCCTGAAGATGTTAGAATCATTTTGCTGCACAGCTCATCTCACACATGCACAATCTAAAAGTATTGATTCAGTCAGCCAGTCAATAAAAGACATTCAGTTCTCCTGCCGTCTTTGCTCTGCTGAAACATAAATGCTCTGGTTTCAAAGTAAATCAACGGGTGCACATTTATAACATTTTTGCATCTGGTGGACAATGCTTTTCCACGACATGTATTTGTTGCTATAACAACAATATACTTGTATACTTCTACTCCTATCATTCTACCGTGTTACAAAATGATTGATATATTGTTTATTTGCAACTTTCAACAGCATCTGAATCTCTTGGTCATGAGGAGGAAGGCAAATAGGGACATTATAGTGTGGGGTTTATAAGTTGAGCAAGAGAAGCCTTCAGCAAACTTGTTCTCTTGTGCTTACACTCAAATATAAACAAACAACTCAAATCATTCTGCTGGATGACGCATGAATTCAGGCTTTTTCCAAACACTATATTGCTGAAAAGCTACGTGAGGAGTTAGTCATGTCACTGTTTTTTCTACGAGACACATTTCAAGGTAAGACAAATGAAATGTACCAGACAAGCTGACTTTTGGGTTTTGACCTCTTTTAGTGGTGGGGTCCAAGCCCAACTGTACCTGTGTCGCCAAGTGTAAAGCTATAGTTGTTTTTGAAAGGTCCCCTATCATACTGTTTTTCATCAATATATTACAGGTCTCAGATATATACAAAACATGTCTCTGAAGTGTTTGTCTCCAAACACCAAACAGATCATTGCAGCATCCCATAATCCCCTCTGTTTCAGCCCAGTTTCAAAAGTGCTGATTCTCTGTCTGTTACTTTAGATGAAAATAAGGAGCCACTCCCCACGCCCCTCTGAGAGATATTTGGTTAAAAAGAACACAATAGCCGCGTTCACACCAAGTACTTTGCCGTATTTAGTGCCGGCACTCAGAGCCCCGGCATTTATGACCCCAGGGCATTTAGTACAGATCGCGTTCACACAGGAGTACTTTTCCCTGAGGGAAGATTACGCAAATGAGCTGCTGACGTCACTTCGTCTTCTTCTGCTTTGGGTTTACTGGCAGGCAGCAAACAACTTCACGGCGTATACTGCCACCCGGAGTCCCCGGCCGGAAGTCCCCGGAGTTGGGGACTGGCTTCAGTAGAAGCTGCTGGGACTCCCAGCAGCTTCTACTGAAGCCTTCCGAGTAAATCGCCAGAACGCCGACACCTCCTCATCTCCACCGCTCCCATGTTTTGTTTTGTGTTGCCATAAGTTAGTCTCTCTGCGTTTGTGCGCTGGGCGAATGCTAATGCTAATAATGCTAATACGAGGATAATACAATGGCGGAGTTGTACGAGGCGTGGTTTGAAATTCGCCCAGCCAACCAGAACTGGGGCACTTTTTTCCCCCACGAAAGTACGATCTCTCAGCAGGCACTAAAAATGGGGGTAAAAGTTCCCGAGATTAAGTGCTCTTTTTGGTGTGAACGCGACATAAGGGGTACTAACGGAACTAAACGCGAAAAGTACGGTGAAAAGTACTCCGGTGTGAACGCGGCTAATGGACTCTAGGAGGAGATTCAGGTGATAAGGTGTGGGGGGGGGGGGTTACCTTGGTTGGTGATTGGCTAATGGTTACACAAGCCAAAAAATCGTTATGACATCACAAAGTGGCCAAAATCTGATCAGCTCATTTTCAGACAGGTTTTTATATAAATGGATCAGGACAAAAAGAGAGAGAATCTTTTTTCCTGAGACTTTCAGAATATCTTTACACAGAGGGGGCACATGTTTATAAAAGACATGGAAAAGTGGATTTTGCATAATAGGTGACCTTTTACCTTTTTAGTTACTTTACTTTAGCTTTTTAACACATTTTTGTTTTTAGAATTGTGATCTGAAGGTGGAACATGTTTGGGTGCTTTCAGTGTATTTCCTAGTTGGTATTGGCCTGAAACTAACAACATTTAATTGCCCTAGTTTACTAACAACACAAACTTGATATCTGCTGTACAGTAAGTGTAACAACAATTAGAGTTGAAGCACCAAGCTGTCCTATAAGCCATCAAATTCCAATCAAAAAGTGTCTGTGTGCTAAAAGAAAGCTGATGTTATGAAGCACGGCAGTGAGAGTGTGACCTCTTTGCCTAACAGACAAGATCAATAAATATGTAGGCAGAAAACAGTCTGAGGATTAGTCTGTCTGCACAGAACTAGGAAAGTCTCATCCTCAGCAGCTGTGTATTTAGTCACTGCCCGAGATAATATCAACCGTGCTGTCATTCGGTTTGCCTTCTCTAATTCTCACTTCCCACAGCTTGGAAGGTATCCAAGGCAGAAACTCTCCTTCTTAATCCAGCAAAGCAGATTTGAAAGAGCATTCTCCATCAACACCTGCACAGCATTAGCAATTAATATCAATTTATAAGCTACAGTTACTATAAATATCATGTAAACTTCAAGGTTACTTTAAAAATGTATTCTGCTACAATTACTATTTACATGATAAAAAATATAATCAGTAACCTAATCAAAGATATTGAAGTGACTGTTATTTTGTATATATTGATTGTTGTGCTTGTATTTGTCTTAATGTGTGCATATGTATAAATGTGTCTTTTGATTGTGTAAGTATATACATATTTGTATACATATTTTTATATACATTTGTTTTTGTATTTAGTATTCGGTATTTCGATCTCTCTGTCTGTACACACAAACTGAAAGATTGACAATAAACTCTGACATTTGACGAATCTTAGTATCACTCCATAAAGTAACGTTACCTAATTACGTTCTGTACTCTTTTAGATACCTCAATATCAAATGCAATGCCAATAATTAAAAAAACAATAAATGTTATTGAGATGCTTTCCTTACTGTAAAGGGGCCCTATTATACTCATTTTCAGGCTCTGCTGAAACATAAATGCTCTGGTTTCAAAGTAAATCAACGGGTGCACATTTATAACATTTTTGCATCTGGTGGACAATGCGACATGTATTTGTTGCTATAACAACAAGATGCTTTACTTACTGTATAGGGGCCCTATTATACTAATTTGCAGGTTCATACACATGCATATATTTTTGTATCCTGATTGTAATCAGTTATTTGTAATACATTACTTCCCTATCCTGAACATGGTACTGACTACTGACTGATTTAATTAATTTTGTCCAGGATATATGCAGAGTTCAACCTTTTACTATCTAATAAAAAATGAAGCTGGTCCTACATGTCTTTAGGGAGGGTCGTGTTGGCATGGGTGGGCAATTTCTTAATGGACTGTGGAAAGACCAGATTAGTTCATTGACATGTCTTACTCGCTTCCTTAAATTCAATTATCTCCTCCCTTGAATTAAATTATCACCTTCTTGTCAGAACAGATGTGTTGCTGTTGTAGATGGAGAAGGTAAGGTGTAATTAGATGTATAATGTGTGTGTGTGTGTGTGTGTGTGTGTGTGTGTGTGTGTGTGTGTGTGTGTGTGTGTGTGTGTTTGAAGAAATTCAAACAAATTGGAACAAAAAGCACAGTTTTTCAGCCTAACTTTGGAGGTTATTATCCAGATGAAAAGGGGAGATTAATTCATTCAAATGTGCAGTTAAATAATTCAATTACTCTGGGATTAGGTAATATTTGCTTAAGATGTGGGCCATCTAGATATCCTGCATAATTAATTCTATGTAATAGAGGCTATTTTTATGGAGGTGACATTTGCATTTTGTCCTTTGCTGCCATGGAGTGCCATAAAGATTGACATTTTGAGCAGCTGTGATGCTTGAGGCAGTGATGGAGTGGAGCCATTTATCGTTGACTGTAGAGACAGATCACAGCTTCAGCCTCAAACTCATCTTATATATCTTCCAAAATCTGTATAAATTATATTTATTTTGAATATACATTTACACGTTGTTTTTTATTGAATACTGAATTAATAATTGGAATTGTTTAAAACTAAAACCATTGATTTACACCCAGGTTGGTGTTATCCGACACTGGTTTCAAATTGTATTTAAATTTGAAATTCTTATTTGAGATCCTTACTTATTTGAGATCCTCCTATTCTATTTGAGATCCTCCTATTCGGACTCCTTTTAAAGTGGACCTATCATGCAAAATGCACTTTTTGATGTCTTCTATACATAAATATGTGTCCCTGGTGTGTCAGGAAACTCACAAAGTGTCAGAAAACAAAACCCTCTCTTTTTTCCTCCCTACCCACATCTCTAAAGACGGGGGTACAACGAAGCTGATCCAGATTTGCGTCCGATATGACGTAATATCGGAAACGTTGCTATCAGAAACAATGCACAACGTGTTTTGGAAGTAATATGGTCTTTGTTTTAGCAAGCATCGCTAACACTCAGAGCTAACCTGTACTGGAGAGAGTATATGTAAAAAAGCAGGAAATAAAGAAAGGAACTCACCTTGTGGTAAACCCGCAAGAGAAAAAGCATTTGAGCTCCATACTGTTTCAGAGATAATCCTTGATGTGGTTTGGAACATGATGGCGTTTAATCACGGCAGAATTTAACTGTAGCTGCTTTTCAAGCTAAGGACCCAGATCAGCACTTCTCTAACAGGGCTGGAATAGAGGGATATGAGGGATGTCTGAAATGCATGATCTGTTTGGTATTTTGAGCAAAACACATCATAGACATGTTTTTTATATATTTGTATATATCTGAGACCCATAATATCTGCCTAAAAATAGCATGATAGGAGACCTTTAAGTCTGCTTCGTTCCCCAATACTATGTTTCATAACCCTAACATAAGTCTATATGCTCCCTTAAAAACAACTTAACTAATTGATATTTATCGATAACAATATTTCTGTTACGGTGGCAGTCACTGGCTGGATATTACCTATTTTTAGCACAACCAATATTCATGTAAATCAATTGTTGAGAGTTGTATGGTTTTAAATCTCAACTCTCTAACAGGTTGGTGGCAGAAGAGCACATAAAATAGCTCGGAAAAAAATGTTGTTGACAGGAAATTACTTGCCACAACTGTCTGTGCTGCACCAGTGATTTATGTCACAGGATATCCCTGAGTCAGACGATAAATCTTCATTTGATGGAGGGCTTCATGACACTCCGGTGTTTTACATGGATACCCGAGCATACTGCAGGCTGGGAGAGATATGCTTTATGGAGCCTGGAAGGTAGCATGAGGAAAACTAAAGAAATGTGTCCTTGAACTACAAAGTCATTCCTTTAAATTATTTCTTTCTTTCGGTGCAGATTGACAATTATCACTATC
Source organism: Trematomus bernacchii (assembly GCF_902827165.1). Taxonomy (NCBI): domain Eukaryota; kingdom Metazoa; phylum Chordata; class Actinopteri; order Perciformes; family Nototheniidae; genus Trematomus; species Trematomus bernacchii. Next base: position 7,541,197 of record NW_022987588.1, on the reverse strand, counting down.
TATAATGCATAATACATATTACACAATGTTGTTTTACAAGTGAAATCCAAGTATCTTATCCAAACAAAACGGCATTCAATCCAAGCTGCTGAGTTAGATTACATTTACTCTGTTACGACAGCTTTCATTGTTTATTTTCCACTGATTCTGGGTACACAATGTTATCCGCAAACATCACAGCTGAAGCACTGGTAAAAAAAATATATCCAATAGTGCATCATAACTGCATGCAACTTTCTATCAATGTGTACTTTTTAAGTATTTGTTATTTAACCCTTAGATGCATAAGTGGGTCTTTTTTGACCCGGTGAGGTGGTTTTCTTGAAGTATCTTTGTAATTGCATTTTTCTATCATTTCATATTCCAGCTATTCCTCAAAAAACATGTTTTGGACATCATGCCATTCAAATTTGAAATTTACATTTGACACATTTTAAGAAATTGTAGTTTATGTATTACTACCCCAAGCTTCGTGGGTCTTTTTTGACCCGGTGAGGTGGTATTCTTGAAGTATCTTTGTAATTGCATTTTATTATCATTTCATATTCCAGCTATTCCTCAAAAAACATGTTTTGGATATCATGCCATTCTAATTTTAAATTTACATTTTAAGAAATTGTAGTTTTGTATTACTACCCCAAGCTTCCATAAGTGGGTCAAAAATGACCCACATGCATTTACTATGGAATCCTATGGGAAAAGGTTTTTTTTCAAAATGTAAAAAAAATTTCTAAAATTATAAATAGTGAAAAATTAAATATAAAATATTTCTAGTGTGAACCAAAATATAATACTAAATATTATACAAGAGATTTTTCTTAACCAAAATGACAAAAATTGCATAAAAACACATATTATTCTAATACGGGTCCTTTTTGACCCACTTATGGAAGAGTGTAGGGTCCAGTCACTCGTGCATCTAAGGGTTAATTTATGGTTCATATTTGCATCCATTTTCAATGTCAATGTGTCATTGTGTCCGAATAAAATTGCAGAATTGCGACCAGATCAAAGTCCCATGTCTCATCTGCTCCTTTATTTAAAAGGAGACATATTCTTAACATTAATGACATTAACCACATTTGGATTGTACTTCCTGTCTCACGTCTTCTATCTCTCTTTGTCTGTTTTTTCCAGAGATCGTCTTTTCTGTATCGCTGTTTTAAACAATGTGAAGGCAGACGGTACCACGGTCGGCTGTGCTTGTTCAAATTACAGAGAAATGTTTCAAAGAGGCGGTTGGATCTACTGATGAAAAATTCACAAACATTCAGCCTGTGGCTTCAATGCATGTTTGTCTATTAAGGCTGCTGCTGGTGGAGAGATTGGCAACTCTGCCTCTTTGACTGCGGATTTCTCCCTGTGTGATTGAGTGCTTATGTAAGATGGCAAGTCCTGAATGAAAGAGGCTTTGCTCTTTAAAGGATTTGCTTTGGAATCAGGTTGTTGAAAAGCTTTCAGTCACATTACCTTCGTAAATAAAAAGAAATACACGACCAAACATCATACATACTGAATGACAGGTGCAGCACCCAAGAGCAGTTCTTCGTGTGAAGAGTCATGTATTCCTTCAAAGCAGATTACATAAGTAGTAAAAAGGGGGGAATCTCCATTGCTAATAAAAAAAAGGACAATAATAAAAGGTTTGGAACACCATTAAGGGAAAGTACATATTTTCCTGTGAGTGCCGAACCAAACCATAAAGTGTCATTGAAAAACCATCATGGCACATATGAGGAAAATAACTTTTCCATTTGGTGGGACTAAAGTTGCTGAGTGCAGTGTCGACTAAAACCACTTTCTGTTGTAGGGATGGCTCCAAATCTGCCCCTGCTTAGACGCACCATTTATCCATTTATGCCATTCATCACAGCAATTCATCATCGCCTTTAAAATACAATTCAACAATAGTGGATATCTAGCAGAATAGGACAAAAAGTGGGATTGGACTCAATGATAAAGATTTGACAAATGAGAAGAAAAGCTTTGGCAGGCAAAAATGTTATGGAATATCTCCTCTGCAGCGGTGCATTGACACAATCTTTAGTTGTGAAGAAGGATTCAAGTCTAAATGCTGCTCAGTGTACTTTATGCGGTTTCTCTGCATCACCAGAGGAAATGCAGAGTCAATTGTTGCCAGCGCTATGCAGATTTTAAGAAAAACCAGTTTGAGGTATCCGTCCAATCTCCTTTTAATAGTTATTGGATTTTTCAACCCATATTTTATATACAAAGCCAGCGCCAGTGCGGGAATGAGTCAGCGCTTTGAAAGCTAGGCTAAAAGGGGTTGTGGGTAATGGATGTGTGTAATGCAGTGATCAATTCACCACAGACCAGAGTTCATCTCAGATGAACTAATGTTGGGGTTTTACAAGCAAGATCTCAATCTTTTACACCCTTTTCCCTTACTCACCGTTTTGTTTGTTGCTATAGTTCATTCAAACTTCAATAGGGCTATTGCAATACTGTATGAAATATTTTGCAATTTAATTCAGGGAAAATGTCATAGTATAAAGATCACTATGCACTATGTGGTCTAAGCTAGGAAACAGCATTAAAGGAAGTTAAATCCAGCTCCTCCTCAATAAACAATGAAGGCTTTGCACATGCATTAGTAACAACCCACTAATGTCAGACTGAATAAGATACTAGTCACGATAGAAATGTAATTGCAAACCCAGTATTCAATTTTTGTATTCTTAAATTCAATTTGATTTTGAATGCAAAACCTTTTTAGATGTTCATACTTTTTCCACCACTGTTTAACTAACAGGCTGGGCTAGCAAACATGACTGTAAACATTGCAGGTGTCAAAATATTCAACTAATACAGTAGGCTTTAGAAATGTGGAAGGAAAAAAAAAAATGTGTTTGTTAGTCCTCAAGGATGCACACATTGAATTTGTGGTGAATAGCACTGACTGTAAACAGAAGTGTTTGTTTACAAGAACTCCACCATGTGGCTTTTTATTGCAGTTTATTTTTGACAGATGCCAGTCGACTTTAGCTGTGCTGCACACACAGAAAATGTAATAGACAGCAAAATAACCAACAACACAAGAGTTTGTTGATGGCGACGGATTCTCAAACGTGAAGGCCAACAGATGATAGAAGAAAAACGTGGTGACACATACAGTATGTTGATTTTATTGCTGCTGTATCATATTTTCCTCATGTGCTTTTTTCCTGCTTCTTTCCTATTTATTCATCCTTTTTTGTTTCTTATGCATTTCTTTCTTCTCTTTCAAATGTCTCTTCTACTCTTTCTACAGCTCATACTATTCTTGCTGCTTCTAATTTCACAGATGATTAAATACTAATTTGGTGCTCTCACTAATATATGCGTATTTCTTAAAAGAAGATTTTAAACTTTGCTCTAAAAACTCAGTTTGAGCTTGAGTTTATAAACCCTAATTGTGTCCGTATGAAGCCCAAACCCTTTTCCCACTTGTGGTTTGATCTGTAGATAGCTTAGATTTACAATCTAACGAGCTATATAGTTTACGTTTGCTGAATATCTATCCAGTTAGCTCGTGTAGAGTAGCTGCCCATGTAACAAGCTAGCTAGTGAATGTTAGCTATCCAACCAACTTTCCCCAAATTGGAGGCTCTCATAACTTTTATTGGAATTATTGTTAAACACCCTTTGTTTTAAAGTAACAACCTGTTCCTACCATTCAAGCAATGAGAGTAAATACATTGTTGATTTTTCTTTCAGCAGACTGGGCACTCCAAACATCTCTGTAAATAGTCCAATATACAATCTCATATTGGTGATCAAAATTGTGTGTTTCTTGCTTGAAAAACTGTTATAATTTAATAATAGTTCATTCATGCTATACAAAGTAATAGCAATGATGCCTTTACCAAAAATGTGATGACATTATACCACAATGTGGGAATGCCCGAGAGCAGGCGAAGCATAAGGTGAATAGTCCTGGAAATGTGTTTGTGTAAATCCTAATTTAACCAAATCTGACAAACTTTTGTTATAATAATCACTGTCTCACAGACACATGCTGAAGTTATGAGGTATTCTTGGTGTATTACACTACATGTGTCAGTAATTTATAGTATATAGAGAGGCCACCAGGGGAACAATTCAGTCCCTCTCCTGGAGGGAAATCTTCTGCGGCACAAAATGATTATTTTTCTTTCTTTTTCCCCATGTAGATTTTTAATTATTTAGACACATTTCTTTTGACATGCTGTGCTTCAGCTTGTTACAGTAAATCCATGAATGATTAATAGCAATACATTAATTATAGTGTTCTATTTTTAGTGAGTCCCTCTACTCAGATCACTGAAACACAAAACAGCCATGATAAAAGCTGCCATCACACATAGAAAACACTGTTTAAATGTTAAAGAGCTCTTTCCACCTGTCTCAGTACTATACTGAAATGTCTAAAGCGGCTGAGGCGAATGAGGAGGCGAATGAGAAGGCTTCTGTCGTTGTCCGAGGAAACACAGGAGTGAGTGTCAGGATGGCTGTTTATTCAGTGTCCGTATGCCAGTTTAAGAGAGATGCATTAACACCCCCTCTGGATAAGAGCAATTGCACTTCATGGGCTGAAAACACTACAAGGTCCACACCCAATGGGGAAATCAATTACCAATTAAATGGAAATGTTTGTCTTTCTCAACAAAATAACAAATATTTTTTTCTAGAGGCTCTGGCCATTCTGCTTGAACATTCCCTATAGTGTTTCTTTGTGTTTAACTTCCATTTGTGTTCGCAGTGCTCCTTTGGCTGTATCGCAGTATGTTAATGTTTTGTTTGTGTTTGTAGCCGTGATCCGCCTTCATTCTGCTGTCTGCCGGCTCGGCTCATCACCTCTCAAAGTGCGCTCACTCGCCTCTCATCAGCTTGCAGAATATGTACCCCAGCTCTTCAACCATTCTTCACCAGATTGAGCTGCCAAATCGCATATCTTAAAGTCGGGTGGGTTTAGATGTCCTTATTCGGCGGGGCAACATAGGGGTTTTGAGCTCATGGAAAATGTATCATCTCTATTCTTCCCTGCTGCCACCAGCCCTTCAACCAGATCGTCCTCTTCAACAAAAAAAGGAAATGAAGACCGCAAGATAGAAAACATGGATGTGAAATATGATTTCAAGTAATCAAAATGAAGTTGCACACCCTTTCGTCAGATGTTGTGTATGTAGCAGCTAGAATTTCTTTGGAAAACCTTTTTCTAAGTTAATATAAAATTCCCTCTTTGCCATTTCAAGAGCTGTGTTTCCTTCCTGAGGGATGGTGGACAGATACGTGCTGACAGTCATATTATGCTTTTACCTCTAAGAAACCTGCACGCAACTTCCCGGGCTAAAATACTGTACCTGCTCTTTTTGGATAACTGAGACCTTCATACATACATTATTTTGTGTGCATTGTATCAGCAAATTCAGTTTATATTGTTCTAAATATTGTTTTTGTCATGAATATTATATATTATCACACAGAACGTGAATATTATGCAGAGAAATGTAATTTAGCTATTGGGACAAATTGTTTTTTTTCCTGAGTCTTCGCACTGAGGCATCAACCATTCACGTTGTAAGGAAACAGCAACAAAACAACATTAGCTCTGTAGTCTAAACCTAGAAGGCAAAGTTGATTACTCTGTTTGACCTTGACAAAAGCAACGCATACCAAACCCTCCTTTTCCAATCTTACCTTCGCAGTTTAAGTCCTACACATATTCACTGCAAACGGGTTACCAGAGGGAACTGGAATTCAGACAATTTACTTCAAAAGAAAAATAGCTTAGAGTACCTTGCTGTGCAAGAATTTACCGCAACATGACAGACACGGCTATGCAGTTCAGTATGATCCTAGTAGTTTGTCAACAGACTGTGCAAATATATTCAAACCTTTATATTGAGTAAGTACACAAATTCACATTGCTGCCGGTATGAACAGTTTTGAGGCAAAATATTTGAAGGTGAGGATTTTGCATTTTGTGTCACGGCCCGGTGTGTAAAAGCCTTACAGCCTTGTATAAGCTTTTGATAAACTTTAGATTGTTTTTCTACAAGGAATATACTGTAGATTTCTTACTGCAGCCACATTATGAGGGATTGCTTCATGGTCAGCATAGAGAAGAGGATTACTTACGGAAACCAATAATTCTTTCAATGAATCTTGCCTTAACTGTAAACATAACAAATGATACTTAAAAAAACGTACATCTTTGACCTAGTGTACCACAAATAATGTTAAACTTCTGCTGTTAAACTGGATCATTTACTTTAATTTTGACTGTATTGTGCTGTGTAAATTGCTTTCACATATTAGACAGCTTTACATACTGTACGGCACCAAGTAACAACATTAAATTATGGCAGCTATGTCTGTTGGAATAGAGTGGTGCTAGAGTCCTAAAAGCTGGAAATGAGCTAGTTTTTTACAACTTACGCTTCCCTCGTCTCTATGACAAAAAGAACGTCAGTAAATACCCAATTGGTTCATATCTGAAGCTTCTTTGTGTCGTAAAAAACAGCGGTTTGTAACAAGTGACTGAATAAAGCACTCAACATCAACACGCGACAAGAGTCTGCCTTTAGCGAAGAGGTGGTGACACGCAGCCATGCAACCTGGATGTAGATCGTCTTAACGTTAGCTTTTTACTTCTGGCGATTGCATTTACACAATCTCAAAGTTGTGTTAATATGTGGAGATTATCATGCTGAACAAAACATGTTAAGTATCCTTAACGCGTGTTTGCCCCAGAGCTTATTTTGGCATTAGTGATTAGCTCTGTTAGGTTGGATGTTGAAGCGGACAATTATCCCATCAGCAGTGTTGGTTATGTGTGAGTTTGGCCGTTTAGTATGGATCACATGCTAAGGAAGCAGTTTAGTATTACTGGTCAACAACAAGAGGAGATGGGGTGGTAACATAGAGTGTTTTATATTTATTTTTCCTTTTTACAATATCATTAAATGGTATACTTAGTATTTTATCAACCTGGATCTTATTTCCCATGTTTTGGTGTCTAAATAATACATTTTGAAATTGGAGCAAGAATAGTTAATGGCAGCTGGATGCAATGTTATGGCTGGGAGCAATGGGCGCAAGGCCAATGTTTGTCCACTTAAAAGTGCTTGTTTTTCCCTCTGACAGGCTAAGATTTTTACAATATTAAGTGTCTGACAACATTATGGAAAAGACCTATGAGAAATACAAGTATTTTCTTCAACTGTTGCTATGTTTGTTATTGTGTTATGTGGCTTGTAGCCGGAAGACGTAAAATGTCAAAATGTGAGTGAGAGTTGGAAAAAGGAGGGCCAGTGGAATCAGTATTTGTTTTGTTCGAGTATAAAATCCCCATTGTAACTTAGTGTTATCTGAAATATTGTGATGCTGAATATTTAACTGATTTCAACAATGTGTATGCAATGTTAGACTTCAGAATGTGACCAGATTAGATGAAGTGGAAAGTGATGATGGTTTTGTCTGCATGTCTGAGGGAAATAATGATGACGGACTGGTGCAGTCATTGGTGTAAAGTGTACAAGAATGGGCTCAACAACCCTGCTGCGCTCGCTGTGAGGGGTCATCGAGGGTGATTGGGTCGCACCCACCCACACAGCGTGCAATCTGTCACTCAGAAAACTCTGCACGAGATTGATCAGATGGGGAGGGGGCTCAGCACAGCATCCTCTTTAGTAATTATGCTCATCTCTGACTATAAAGGATAAATCGTCTTATGCTAATAAAATAAATAGCTACTATAGTGTTTGATGTCTGCCCTCTGTGCAAGACAAGCAGATTTCAGGGCCAAATATATGTATGTATGTGGCTGAACCTTCCAGCATCTTCATGACATTAGAGTTTCTATGTAGTTGCATTTATTAACAGAAATATCCACACTTCTGAGACGCTTATTACAATAATGAGCAGAACGGAGATACTGATTTGCATCAAGCAGCTACCCACAGTGAAGCCTTTGAAAACAGTAATGCAGCTGCCTACTACAAACAAGCCGGGGTGAGGAGGGGTGAGCCGGCGAGGACAGCGGCACATTCTCTGCTCAGAGATGAAAGAGAGCAAAGTACCAAACTTTGTTTTGATAAATGAGAGAATGAAACCCCGGTAATCTGTGCAATAACTTATTCCGGTGATTAATAAAACATGTGAATTAGTTAGATGAAAAGAAAAGTCACATTTAAACATCGCCATATATAATGTAAAACTATATGCCCATATGGATAAATAATCCTTACTCCTTTATTGCTCAGAGAGAAGCGTTTTCCTGCAGGCCATGATACATCCTCTACCATATTAATGTAAGAAAGCTAACAAGGCTAATCATCCTTTTTTCTCTTTGATCTGTTACAGTATATTGGAATATTTAATAACATCATAATTAACACAAATTCCTAATTTCTATCATCTAATAAATATTAATATGTTAAAGTTGTGATTGCATAATATGTTGGTGCAAGTCAAGCTAGCTCCCACACACATAAGAGGTGTTGCTATGAGGCACACACAGTACGGTGCGATGGCTTTCTTTGTAAAGTCATGTTCTTGTGCTCAAGACTAATTAAGTCAAGGAGGAATATGAATCTTAATTTAAATGATGACTATAACTTGATTATGTATTCATCTTGGAGCTAAAAGATGTATAGATGTACAGTATTATGAACGATAGAGGGGAAAGAGTTGCAGTGAATATTGATAACTAACTTTAAAAGTTTTCCACACCAAGACAAGAAACATTTGATTTACTCAGTGAATGTTATTACAAGGCAGTTCACTTTTTTCATACTTTATTCCTCGAGTAGTTATATAAAAATGAAATCCAACCCAAGTCTGAGTTTCCCCCATGTGCCTGTTAGACTGAGTATAATTTTATTTTCCTATCCCATAATATAATGTCAAAACAACTCGTGGTACAAAGAAGCCCACAGCTAGAAGTGATGCAGTGTAGGTGATGCACCTGACAGAAATCAGAGATTACCGGGTGTTATTTCGGGTGTGCAGTGCCTAATGTGCCAAAGGCATGCTAATGCATTTTTTGTATTTTTGTTGCGAGAGGGTTACGCTCAGAACACGAGGTGGGATATGTCAGAATCCATTATCATACATTATTTAGGGTGTGTAGCCTGTTAAACTAAATCTCACCTGCTTCTTTTTAATCCCATTTTAAAGCATGTCCTCTCCCTGCCACGACATGCACTGACAATTTGGGGATTGAGTGCAGATTTTTAACCAGTTTCCATGAGAGAAAACTATTATTCTTATCTGGAATGTGCAGAAGTTGAAGTCACATTTCTGGCATTAATGAAAATCCGGCAGTCCAAAAAAGTTTATGATCCAAAACATAGAGCATAGATGGAAATTTACCAACAACAAAAAAACTAGGACGCTTTTATGTGAAATGGAACCAAGTCTCAAATATATTTTCAGCTGAATATACCGTGTGAGGATGGATGTAGCTCACATAATGAGTCTGTTTGTGTGGGGTATTGCAAGAGTTAAATGCATTCAGCTTCAAACAGTCTGTAGTTTGTAACAAGCTGAAACTCCGTGGCCTCAGATGGGCAAAGACCTTGTCACTCTTCTATTTTGGTGACAAACGGGGACATGCACCAACACACCATCTGTGCAGCATTAAGGCGCTATAGAGGCTGTCATGATTGACAAAACTGGTAACAGCGACACCCATTCCAAACTCCTGTCTGGCTTTGGGTCGCTGGAGATGAAGAGTGATGGCCTGTCACTCGGGCTCTCAGCACACGACTAGGGGTTTGGCGTCTGACGGAGAGGAAACAAGCTCATCTCTGATGTGGATGAAAACATGCCACATGCTTGATAATAGCCTCCTCAGCTCAGGGAATAAACAGAGGGATGTTTATAATGAGATTGTGCTGAAGGGCTTCTGATGGTCCCACGCTGCAGGAGTCTGAACACACCATTTAGTTTGCATGCTTGCACTATAATATATAAGCCCGAACCCTTTTTGAAGCTCTTTATTTATCTGCACAGAGAGGTATTACAGGGAAGATTGGAGAAAGTATCAGGGGGATAACATCAATCGAGGTGTGCAGGTAAATAAAGACGCATGGGTACAAGAAGTGAATGCTCAATGCAGAATCCCTGCGTTGGCATTTAACTATCGTCATGCTCTTTAAAACATCAATAAAGTTTAATAAGAGAGAAGAAGAGAGAGTTTGTAGAACTAGGAGAATAATTGTTGCAGCAGTGGCAATGGGAATTGCAAAAATATTTTAAACATTTAAAATATAATGGGGATGTTATGAAATATGCAACGTAAGTTTTATTGTAGATCACAGAGACGATTCTCTTTCTTCTACATAACTACAATTCCACAGATTTTCTCTTGGATGACACACAATAGGACTCTTTTGCTTAAACAGTTGCCTGGAATTTTAAAGCAAATAACTGATTCATAACTCTCTTTGTTTTCTAAAAATACTTTCTGTTAAACCTCGGCTGATTTCCTCATCATTCCAATTGGTTTAATCATATTACACTAATGAACTTAATTGGTTAGAGCTTGGGTTATGGTGCAAACAAATCCAATTTAAATAAGTCATCAAGAAATCTTAAAGAGTTCATGTTGGTTAGATCTGCCTGAGAATTGCATGCTGGGTTTTTTTTTATGGCAAATGATGATTAGAACGGACATTTCCGGAAACAGTATAGAACAATGACTTACTGTCATAACTAGAGTTCATGACATCCTACTGCTTATTGCTGCATTAGGTCTCAAGTGTTGTTAGATGATCTCTGCAGTGCTTTTGGTGATAACATGGTATCAGAAATGAAGTGACGGTCCAGTTCACCCAATATAAAATCATTTGATTCAGCAAATGCCTGCTAAATTATTCATATTCTCGTAGTGGGATGGGTCAACAAAACGTTTGATTTTGACCTGGGAGACTGGCGGTTGCTTCCTGTTTTTCTATAGAGAGTTAATATTGGTTCCGCCTAACCATCTTCACAATCCCCTCAACACTTACACACATACTTTCTATCTTGATTGTAATAGCAAACATAACACTAACGGTCTGTGCTTCAGCCGCTGCTCTCTTTTATCCCTTTTATTGCATTTTCTTTATTTCATTTCATTTTTTAACACAGACCAAACAGGGCTTTTATAAACTTCTATTGGTTTTATTACAGGAGTTTTTGAACAGGTTTTTAAACAAAAATACTTACCCGAGAGCCCGTGCTCCCCAAAACCTTAACCCGAATCTAATAATCTAAGCTATAAAGGAAACATTATCATAGTCAGATCTCAAAACAGTTGTATTTAAAGTAGAGTCATGACGAATTACATATTTTGTCATGTATTTTGAGGTTTGTTGGAAATAAAATACATTATTCAACAACCCTCTGAAAATGTTCATTTATTTGATGCCTTCCGGCTATAGTGTAACATTAACAATACATCAATTGTATTCAAACATGGGAGAATACAGTACATGTCATAATAAGCTTGAGTCACGTTTTAAAAGAAAATGTTCAAAAGGACACCACAAACTGAAAGCACATTTACAGAAACCACAATGCAATGTTTTGCATTTGTTCAAACACAGGAGATTTGTTGTCCTATTTACAGTATGGCACCAGAAACACAGTGAGTAGCATCTCTACACTGTTTCAACCCTTATTGTGAGAAATGCCATATGCATATCTGTCTGCATATGAATAATGTTGAAACATTTAATTACAACACCGAGGCGCCTTGGGATACACCCTGTACTTGTGTTTAAATTAATTCTTCAGATGCCCTCTGCTTGACATTTCTGTGAGGAGGCAGGAACCCCATCAGGCTATCGCTGTTGAAATCCGCCCCATGGGGCAGAGCCAGAGCAAAAGAATATATTCCACCAGCTCTACCCGCTCTTCCCTGTACCCTACCTGTAACAGAGCATCCCCAAGGTGTCCTTCTCCCTGTTTACTGACAGACCAGAGGCCTCAGATGATTAATCACTGCAGAGACACACTAGTTCACTAGTTAAAACAACAGCAGCTCCCAGCTCCTTCACCTCTACCAAGGTTAATTAGCATCAGTGTCTCACTCTTAATTACATTACCAGTTTCCAGGGAGCCGATAAGAATAATCATAAAGATCTCTGACAGAGCCAATTGCCTTTTAACTTATTCACAAATAAGGGATTGGCTTAAGAAAACATTCAATTATTAAGCAGGTGTCGCCTAAAATACTTTGTGGTTCTAATTTGCATGTGCTTGAGAATAATAGTCCCAAGATTTGTTATGCGCTGTACTTTAACGCAATTCCAATTCCCTTTACAAAGCGCAAATGTTTCAAAATATTGCACCTCTGTTTGGAGACTTTTCATTATGTTTAGTACATGCAATTCACGGTCCCCAGAGGATGAATCCAAATGTCTTTGGGAGCACACTGACTGCGAGGACTAGACGGTTGGCATTTGTTGGATTATAAAATGCCCCAGCCACTGTTAGATGGATAATCAGCCATTTAGTAAAGATATGTATGGTATCAAATCAGGTATAACATTGAAATTAATCCAATAGTGTGGACATACAAGATGTGGAAAAAAGTACTCACATCCTTTACTAAGGTAAAAGTAGAAACACTATGGTCCTTAAACACTCCATGTCCTGAACTCAAAATCTTACTTCAGTAGAAATGGAGAAGTATTATCAGCTAATTGTTATAAAGTCTCATAAGTAATTCTAATCAATATGCAGAATGGCTCTCTGACAACATTTTGTCATATCATTTTGTATGTTGTAGTTTGCTAAAGTGGAGCCAATCTTTGATACAGTGCAGTTTATCATGTGTTTGTAAATGCAAGGAGTAGCAATGACTAAATGTAATGGAGTACAATACATTTCCTCTAAAATGTAGTGGATTAGAAATATCAAATCAAATCAAATCAAATCAAGTTTTATTTATATAGCACATTTATAAATGATTTTTGGTCGAGCCAAAGTGCTGTACATATAATAAAAATACCCTACAGTAAAGACACTTTACAGCAAATACAACAGCACAGTTTGTTCAGAATATCAGTATGAGAAAAAAAACGACACCCTCTGTCCTTAGACCGTCACATCGTACAAGGAAAAACTTCCGGAGAAAAACCTACAAAATATGTAATACTCTTGCTGATACGGCTCTTTTTTATGGTTGTATAACTGTAAAAATAAGCTTTAATGGAAAAGAACATTTTCAACCATCAAGCATTTCCTGACATGTCAACTTATGTTAAGTTATGTTACTTAAATCTTAGAGAAGCAATGGAGAAAAAAACATATACAGAAATAATTTACATTTGACATTCATCAAACTGAACCTAATTGTCTGGAAACAGTAATTATGACGGTATATAGTTAATTGCCCATTAATTAGAATAACATTGCTACCAGCAACCCTCTCACCATACGTTCATGTGACCCCCGAGGGTGGTAAGACAGGAATAGATTAGAACATAACTTCACAGCGATCAGAAACTGCCGAAAGAGACGATTTCTGCCACCTTGCTCAGGCATCTCAGCTAAATGTCACTCCTGGCATCTGCCTGCTCTAAAAATAAGCCTTGCTTGTTCCCGCAGTATGAATATGAGATTGTCATATCACTACCCCTACCCATAACAATTAATCAAGTGATGAAATGATGTTAGCCTTTCCCCAGGAATCAGAATGGCTGACGCTATTGTGAGGAAATTGCCTTTTGAGAAATGGCTGTAACCCCCTCTACAATATCCCAGTCAGTCCTGAGAGGATCGTTTTCTCTCTGCAGCGGGGTTGTGCCAACAGATTCTGGTCGCATTTTCATTTTTATTATTTATTATTTGAGGGATGCATGTTTGCTGGCAGCTTGAAGAGGAACATAAACCAATGAATCAGCGCTCAATACGCTCACCATCAATCTATGCTTCTCGGAACCCTCTTCCTGTCGATGACTGTTTATAACACCTAAACACTAACTATTCCGGCAAACATCAAACAGCTCAGTGGTGTCACTCACATAACGTCTGTGTTTACTCCATGCGAGAGATAAAACAAACCTTACTAAGTATCTGCGACTGTGGCAATCTATTTGGCACAATTTGGGTCATTTAGCCAGATTTGTGCTAATTAACTGATTTTCAACGACTGCCCTTGGTGGTTTTCGTCAAACTACTTTTAAATTATATACAAGCATTGGATATCAGTGTGACAGACTTTAAATTGGATGTCTAAATTCAATTACAAAGACTTTATCCTTCTCTTTATTGCACCTTCTGCTGCTGAAAATTAGCCCTCCTTAGGAAAAATAAAGAATTATACAGCGATGTGCAGGGCTAATGCACATTTAGCCTTACCACACGTATTAGAATATGATTGACAGCAGGAAAGGAACGGATGTAGTGAAGAAGCCAAATCAAAGAGAACATGAGAGGTTGTCAGCAGCAGAGATTGCTAAAGTAAACAGTGACACTTGCGGTAATTGAGATGCATCAAGATGGCTCGTGAGATGATCTGTCAGAGATAAGATATGGAGGTTTATGTATCACATAGGGACGCAGTAAAATCCACATTTCCTCCTAGTTTGGTATGTGAATCCATGGAGGTATCTTGGCAGTCAGCAATATTCCATCTAAATGAGTTTGCTCTCCTCTCCGGGATGCCAAATCTATAAAGCAGTTACTTTGGCATTTAGAAAATCCATTTACCATGATTGAAACTATCCAGCTGAAACCACTACAGTCAGTCTTTTCATTCTCGAGAGCCGGTACATCTCACATATGATTTTGATTTTTTTTGAAGTACATTGAGAAGAGAGGCAATCTCCATATCAATACAAAAAATGTCATTGTTACTATTATGCCAACAGAGTATTGAATCTTTGATACTCGTACGCATGGGACTGCAGGAGTGACAGCGAGGTTTTAAGCACACGACTTAGTGAATGCATTGCCACGGCGACGCTCATTCTGCCAGGGAATGACTGCACAATCCGATTTTTTTGTGTGTGTTTTGGCAAGCGTTACCTTCTGCACAAAAACATCACTTTAATATTGGTAGGGTTTAGTAGAGGATTCACATAAGACTGCAACAGCAGATTATAAGAAATGTGGAACTACAGGTACATCGTGTGATTTTTATAATGGTTTGCGTACAAGTATGTATTAAAATGCAGATCAAACCGAGATTTACCTGGATTTGATTGTCCTATGCATAATTAAGTTGTAGTTTTAAGAGAGAAACCATTTATTGGTGTTTGTTGGAGTGGTGTGTTTAACGGTTTGTGATTTTAATTTCTTATTTGCATGTGCAACAGTTACATTAAACAGTCTTTGGTGTGAACAATCTCATGAAGGATCACATACGCCCTGTAAAAATGCTTAGAAAATGTATTTTTTTAAGAATAACTCGTGAAAAAATTAGTGCAGAAGTCATACTGGTATCAGTGAGTGCATGGACATATAAAGTGTTTAAGTAGATGACAAAAATAACATATTAATGACATTCAATTCTCCTGCAGATATAGAGGGGGTAGTATTGTCAATTCATTCATGAAAAATATTGTTTATGCCTCCTTTTATAGAATTGAATGGGGAAATAGTATAAACTGCAAGGATGGAGGGCAGCTGCTTGGTAGTAAAGGCTGTGATAACAGTAAGGCGTTTGATAAGAAGCTGTAAAAATTAACAACTTGGTGGCCTGCTGTTGTAAGCCTGTTAGCATGCTAGCTCTCTCAGTTTATGTTAACAACTCTACCCACGCCATTTTGTGTGTCTGCTGCTTTCCCCTTGGAATGATTTAAAACTTTCTAAAGTACTAAAATCCTTTCCTGTAGGATCTCAAATCATTGTGCAGTGTATTGATGTCTGATTAGCCACACAACTTATTTATGTGTTAGGGGGCCTGTTTCCTGTAGTGTGTTATATAGGTTATTTGTGCATGGACAGTAAATGGTTTGCAAAGGCTACAATCCCAGGCAGTATGAGTAGAATAAAGACCTTTCTGAACTTATAAGATTGTAAACATGTCACAGTAGTAGAGGCACACAATACAAATATGAACCTGAAAATGAGCATAACTAACCCAGTCTCACAAAAAAACGTGTAATAGCTACGTTGGTCGACAGGGCAAAACGTAGTATATTCACAAATAACCCTCTCAAGACGTGACATGGATACAATATTTTGTAAAAAAAAACATGGAGCTCAAATGATCTTCGTAATATCTATCAAACTATGGATCCTACACATCCACTGGACGTGGATTATAAAAGGACAATATAAACTTCTCGCTAGAAATGTAATCAAAAAGCATTATAATGGCCAAACTATCCTACAATTTAGGATTTTCTACAAAAAATAAATCGGGTGTCCGCCATGTTTTCTTTTCTCACTGGGAAAGTTTGCGATCACGTGACATGGACACTGGTCATTAGAAATGAATAGGAAAACAAATTACATCCATGTCACGTCTTTTTTTCCCTGTCGACCAACGTAGCTATTACACGTTTTTTTGTGGCACAACTTGTCCTCTTTAAAATGGCCTTCACGGATCTCACGTTATGTCCTTACGGTACCTGAATAATCCACAAAGCTTCTCTATGTTGTTTCCTGTGAGAGCATGGTCACTCATTTATATGGCCATGCAGACTGAGTGTTGTCTGTGAGTGAGATTTAAGGCAAATTGGAATTCAAACAATGGGTCAGAGTGTTTTGATCCGTCGGAGCAGGAGATTGATGGATAAGATGCTTGTTTTTCTAGGTCTCTTTGATGGTGTCTCTTTGTGTCTTTGCATTTGAAATCTGAAGTTGTTTTATTTACCATTTAAGTTGTTTCTCATCTATCAAGTGTTTTACTCTTTGAAAGGAAGGTGCAGTAAACAAGGTCATCTGGCTGTTAGAACTAAAGCTTAGCTGTCATTATGTTCCTAAGTTCACATGGTTTTCTTGATCTCCATAACGTTGTTAAGAGTGAAAAGTGACAGGTAGTTTATTTTTCTATTTTTTAAAGTTTGCATCTTTCTCACTATAAACAAGTTTTGTCTTGGATTTGAAACACAACAGCAAAAAAGAAGAAAAGAGAAAAGGATGTAGATTTGTGGCAAAACACATGACAAAAGCAACAAAGACATACAAACTCCAACCATGCTCTGTGTGTGTGTGTGTGTGTGTGTGTGTGTGTGTGTGTGTGTGTGTGTGTGTGTGTGTGTGTGTGTGTGTGTGTGTGTGTGTGTGTGTGTGTGTGTGTGTGTGTCTGGATGTAGGTTAATGATACATGGCTATTGATCTAACACTCCTGGAGCACATGTAACATCACAGGACAGAGCTAGTACCAGAGAAGGGTTAGCATAGCTGGCTGGACTGTGTGTGTGTGTGTGTGTGTGTGTGTGTGTGTGGCCTAGCATTACTATACTTGTGGGGACCTAAATGTTTACACAGTCACGTGTGGGGACTCGCCTCCCTTATGGGGACAAAATGGAGGTCCCCATGAGGGGAATCATTAATTTTAGGGTGAAGACTTGGTTAGGTTTAGGGTTAGGGTTAGGGTAAGGGTAAGGTTAAGGGTAAGGGTTAGGGTTAGGCATGTGTTGGTTATGGTTAAGGTTAGGATAAGTCTCCAGGAAATGCATGTAAGTCAATGTAATGTCCCCTGAAGTGATGTATACATGGTATGTGTGTGTGTGTGTGTGTGTGTGTGTGTGTGTTTGTATCTTTCTCTTATTTGAGAACACTAAACAGGTGGCATTCTCACGTGTGCAAACCCACAGTGTAAAAAAAGAAGTGGTAACAAAGATTGCAGATGTTACAATAAATGATTCATGAATTGGATGCACTTGATAAATAAATGAATGAATATGTATAACACCTGTTTTTATCAAATCTGAGCTAATTTATAATTTAATATTTTCAGTGGTGCTTTCATTTTATAACTGGGACAGTCTGCATTGATTTTTGGATGGTTTCATTTGGGGTAGATCATCAGAATTTCATAAGATTTGACTTTTGACTTTTTATTCTCTCACCACAATAACAAGGGAGGTTACTTGAGGTTAAGACTTGAGGTCTATCTGTGACTTACACTCATCTCTGCCTCTTTCAGTCATGGCCTGTATTGGCAAGCTTACTGTACGTAAGGTTCAGGTTCAGATTTGTATTTTGCGCCTTTACTGTAATTTGCTTTATTTTCTCATACTGCCTGTGCTGCACCACCTCTTTTCTCCCCATGAATGTATTAAGAGAAGCGGATACAGTGGTGGAGACTAGAGATGGGCGAGTCCTGATTCATCCGGATCATTAACCCGGATCCTAGAAATGAGCTGGTCGTGACGAGTCTCCCCTCTCCATTAACCCGAGTCCTTGAGTCCCACACTTGGTGTGACGTACAAATTAAAACTATAAATTGCGTCACTCGCTACTCTCTTTATAACATGTAAAATCACATTACAACCAGTGGCAGCCGGTCCATAGGGGCGCTAGGGGCGCCGCCCCACCTCTTCCCATATTGAAAAAAAAAAAAATAAATAATAATTAAAATTAAAATAAAAAAAAAAATATATGTTTAAAAAAATATATATGTTTTTATTTTTATTTTTAATGAACAAGGTAAATATTATATAATTGGTATCAGTAAAATGTATAATCTACAATAAAATCTCGTTTAAAATGGTGTTACGATGTCTAAAGTTACTGATAAGTCACATGTTTCCTGCCTGGCCTTGCCCATGCACCTTCTCTCGTCTGGGCGCTAAGAGAGGAGCCTTCAACCAGTGCAGCAGCAGCCACCAGCAGCTGACTGTTGCTATCTGTAACGTGTAAACTATGCCGCGAAAATATAATTTCAGCCAATCAGCGTCGTCAAAGATGACGGTCACCGGGCGCCAATGTCAGCGCCCAGTGCAGTCTGTGAGTAGTTTGGACAGTGACTCGTATCCGGTTGACGCAGTAGTTGATGAGGATGGCTTCGTGTGCAGGTGGAGTCTCCGGACCTCGGTCCCCGCCTAATTCTGTTCAAGAGCTAATCTCCAATCCTTTCGAAAGGAGAAGTTTGGCAGATAAATTGTTGCTTAAAGACCTTGCACCGGACCAACCCGATTTGAATATATCGCAGCAATCTCGTGAAAAAGACAACATTTATACACGAGGCTTCACAAGTAGCTGGTACACAAGAAAGGCTTGGCTAGCTGGATGCAAACAGGTAAATGCTGTCTTTTGTTTCCCATGCTTGGATATCACTTTATATGTAGAGAGGAGGTTTCCCATGGTTGTTGGGTAGAAGTTTATTAATAAGTGGGCATTTATCACAGAAGTGATTGTTCTGTCTCCACGTTTGTTGCATTGTCTGTGATGTATTTTCCAACGGTTATAGCTCCTGTTCTGTCCCAGCAACACTACACGGTTTGCAGCTCCACCACATTTTTGGTTTATCTTCGGTGTCGCTTAAAATCTGCTTCCCATCGGACTAAAACCTCCACGTAATCTGAAGACAGATACTTGAAGTTATTTAAACCTTTTGCAAACTTTATGTTCTTTCTTGCTCTAGCCTTGCCAGTTACATTGTACATAACACATATATTATCATTATGCTAACTGGTTGTTCGTGTTAGACGATGTAGCTTTTTCATTTCTGAGTTATTGCTATATGTAAATAAGCCTGTTTGTAAATAATCCTCAGAGAAACAAAGAAAAAACACAATTTATGACATTTTGTGCTGTGGTTATTTTTTTTAAATTGCATTTATTCACAGTTCAGTTTGAAATGCTGTAGTGACTTGTATTGAACCACTTAAATATTTATAATTAATGCTACTGAAAAGATGCTATTCATTTTATATCTCACATGCAGTTCACTGTAAAGCTACTTGGTGAAGGTGTTGGTTCATAAAACATGAACAGTTTTAAGAAAGAAAAAAACAGACCAGTTCTGAGAACACAAATTCCTGGTAAAGTAGTAGATGTTCAGGTTGATAAATAATATTTTCCACACTGAAGATTATGGAGGTATTGATCAGTCTTCTCATATTTTTAAGCCTCGATTTCTCCTTTCCCCCCCCCTCTAACATCACCAGAAGTCATCATTTAAGGGGTCATTTCTCGAAAAAAAATTCCGGACCCCCCGGGTAGGTCACTTACGGTACGTCAAGAGCCCCACCAAAAAAAAAGACCACCGGCCGCCACTGATTACAACGTACCCCAGTCCATCTGCCTACCCTTTAGCAAGTATACAGGATAGCTGCCAGAAGTTATCGTTTGGCTGAGGGGAGGGGACGCGGATCAGTGAAACTTCCTGCAGACTCGTGGGGACTCAGAGGAGCCGACGGCTCCTAACCGTAATAGCATAGCAGATCCAGCCCTCCATACTCGTCATGTGCACGAGCATAGCCCCTCCTCCAGCACCCGGCTCCCGCGCTATATTATGCACGAGCAGACTCGCTCGCAGACTCGCAGACTCGCAGACTCGCTCGCAGACTCGCAGATTCGCAGATTCGCAAATCCTGACTCGCTGCAACACACAGCGGATCAGACTCGTGCGGACTCGGAGCCGTAACCATATAGCAGCAGATCCAGAGATCCAGCAGACTCGTCGTCATGCACGAGTCCACAGCAGACTCAGATTCGCAAATCCTGACTCGCTGCAACACACAGCGGATCAGACTCGTGCGGACTCGGAGCCGTATATAGCAGCAGATCCAGAGATCCAGCAGACTCGTCCTCATGCACGAGTCAACAGCAGAATCAGATTTGCCAAATCGCAAAATAACCCTTTTTTTTGTGATCAACATTTTTTATTAAAGCAAAATACACTGTGTGTAGCGGAGGTTAATATAACGTCAGTTTAATAGATAGATAGATAGATAGTACTTTATTGATCCCAAATTGGGAAATTGTTGTTACAGCAGCATAAAAGGCATTTTACAATAAAACAAAACTACAAAATATACAAGAATAGAAATAAAAATAAAATATAAAATATAAAATATACATGTCGAAATAGAAAATATACATGCAGATATTATATATATATATATATATATATACAAATATATATATATATATTCAAAAGATATGGAATAATAATATGCTCGTGAAATGCATCAACTTTTCGGTTTCACCGATAGGATTTCTACGGTCTTGGTGATGCTGACTCATATGACTCAAATGACTCGTATGATCCGGATCTCTTCAATGACTGACTCAGAAGACCCTGAGTCCGTAAAAGGATCCGGATTTGCCATCTCTAGTGGAGACGGGGCACGTTCATTCCTATGAAAGTTGCTCAGTGGCGCATGAAGCTAAAATGGCCTGACTCTCGAGACAAACAGTACCCATATCTCGGCACATACTGTAGAGACTTGCGTTTTTCTTAAGCTTAGCCTCCGATCTCCCCCTCGAGGCTGAGTCCAATGAATGGAGAGAGAAACTGGATTCAGCTTTGAGCACGTTACAACTTTTAGAGCCTAATGATTTAAATAAGTGCTATAAAAGTGTTCATACTGGGTAGTTGATTTCGTTTTTTTTGACATCTATTTCCCGATGTAAGTAATTGTGAAAAATTATTTTTGGGCCACGGACTGACACATACATTGTAGTACCTCCGTTTGGCCACAACGAAAATGTGCCTTATCATCCGGTGCCGAAACCAGAGCCCAGTCTGCTCTGATTGGTTAAGTGGCCAACTCCATTGTGATTGGTCAACCCGTTAGAGATGTCCCTCCCCTTAGCCTATCAGGTACAGTGTGTTGGAGCGCTAGCCAATAGAAAAGTGAGTGTTACATAGTGATATCATTATGTTACGGAAATAAACAAAGGAGTCAAATTGAGCCATTTCAGACAGTGTGTGGGAGAGAAACTCCCTCTGGAGGAAACTTGGGGATTTTAGCCTTTGCAGACCATTTAAATACAGACAAATATATATCACACGCACAAAATAAGCAAAATATGGCTCATTCAAGTAACAACTAATTTCTAAGTAAGAACTATTTTGCATGGTTCAACCCAGTTTTAATTAACTGACACACAAACCGCCATTAGTTGTGACTAGACTAACTTTGAATTACAACGAGCAAGTGCAGCTGGCAGCTGGCCCATTGGCAAGTATAGCTCGATGTTGCCGAGCAACAAAATCATCAGGAATTGTCAGGTACAGCTTCTCTTTTTCATGAAGGCCAAGCAGTTTTATTTATAAAGCATGTTATATACATAGAGGTACTACACTGCTTTACAGAGAAACACTTAACACAAAAGTGCAAAAAAACTAGTTTTCACGTAAACTTTCAAAGGGTTTGGAAGATTACTTTCGTTAGAAACTAGTTACATGATAAAATAAATTGTATGTTAAAGTAATGTAACGTGATTACTTTTGGATTACCTTATTATCAAATTCAACACAAAAAAAAACTACAAAATAAATGTCAGATTATGTTTTTTACTGAGGTGTATTATGTAAAACAACAGAACAATGTAACCTAAGAAAAGAAGAAACCCAGACACTGCTCAGAGATTTTAATAATAGGAAATCTTGCGTTTCATTAAGCTATATTCAGGCAGCAGTTTATATACCAACAATGAAAGACATGAGCACACAAATATAAATGGAAACTGAGATAACAGAAAATGCCCCGTTTTAGTTTTAAACAAACAGTTAAGCTCACACACAGTAAATTATGAACATAGGTTCACCTTCTGAATTAAGAACAAATGAACCAAAGAAAGAAGAAACCATGAAGAAAATTCAGATAGGCATATAGATTGACTCTTAAAGTAATAGCCTAAAGAAAAGTACAGTTTACAAACAAGAACGAAAATCTGCTCCTTTAACAACATACACAATATATCCTGTTGCTCCATCACTCCCAAAGCTTGAGGATAGGAGACATTGAGATACTGCCTATTACTATGTCTGACCATGCACCTGTTGTACTTATACTAATGAGATACGGGCCATAGACCAACCTCCAATCAATGTAGACGTAATGCATCTCTTTTTAATGATAATAAATCTACCTTTGTCATCACAGCAGAGCTCAAGAAATACTCAGATACCAATACCTCGCCTGAAATAACCCCTCTCACTGTGGGAATGTGCTAAAGCATACATTATAGAGGCTGCATATTCATGTACATGTGCTGGGGGAAGGATGCTAAAGAGCGTGGATTGGGAGATAAAATAAAAGAGTCTGAACATAAACATCAAAAACCTGAGTCGACCACTCCCATAAATAATCTTCACTGAGAGTTTAATAGTTTACTATCAGATAAGATTGAGGAACACTTAAGATTTACTAACCAAATATATTATGAATATGGCAACAGGGCAATCGACTTTATTAGCATTTAGATTGAGAGAACAGCAGTCATCTAATATAGTTCAGAGAATAAAATCCCAAGACGCCTTTGTCAGAAAACCAGATAAAATAGTGGAATGCTTTGCAGCTTTTTACATATCTTAATATAAGAATATGAACACTTCAACGACTAAAGAGCTGGATAAGCAAATAGAGGAATTTGATATTAAGCAGGTGATCTCTTCAAAACAATAAAAGCCCAGGGATAGGTGCAAATATTCATGAATTCTATAAAAATATGTGTTTTCTCCTCTGATATTAAAAGCATACCATTATGCATTAAACTTTGATAAAATGGCAGCGTTTCTGGACATTCATATTACATAAAGAGAGAAAATACCCCACTTTGACGGCAGTACTACAAAGCCAATATCACTTCTAAATGGGGATTTATATATGCTAACAGCAATTTTGGCTTGACGAGAAAATCACTCAAATGATTCATCCTGACCAGATCTATCACTAAAATATATTATAGGGATAATCTACTTAACATAATATTATATCATAAAGGTAAGAATCCCGAATCCATGATTGTATCCCTCGATGCTCAATGGGCATTTGATCTGGTATCATGGCAATGTATACACGGTTCAGATTTGGTCCTATCCAATTGGATACAGTCTGTCTCTGCAGGCTGTCAAAGTCAATGGTTATAGATCAGAGAGATTTAAATCGGATGAAAACAAGATGTCTCTTTTTCACCTCTGCTAATCACTATCAGTGTCGTAACTGTTGGCATTAGAAATTAAACTGGTATTAAATGAATTGTGATAAATAAAGAAGCTTAAATTATCATTTATGCAGATAATGTGTTGTTATATCTGTACCTACGTCAATAATCATGCATTCAAAGAGGCTTATTTCAGAATGGGTATTAGTAAGCATACAAGGTTTATTTTTAGGAGCAACCTACAAGTATCTTTGAGGTCATTTTTTGCATTTCTATAGTGAAATAAAAGATTTACGGAAACATGAGAAATAAGAATGTGCAATAAAGATAAAATAAGATGTATAAACAAACACATTTAAAACAAAATGTTCGAATAAATAATAATTATAAAATATTATTTAAACATAAGAAGTAAAAAGAATGTCAAATAAAAGGTAAAATAAAATATAAAGAATACAAAAATATATAAACATAAGAAGTAAGAATTTGGGGGAAAAAAGATAACATGAAATAAAGTAAAATACAATAAAATTATAAATAAAATGTAGAAAACTCATATAATTGATCAAATATTTAAACTAAAGAAGTGAACTGCCAACTATTTTCTAAATGCCCATAAAAAGAGTTGGCATTTGGACTAAGATCCCTTAAAATCTGATATAAAAGGCAGACAGCTTTTGGGCTAAGCTCATTATTATTGGTATTTGTTTGGGGAACTGTCCAATAAAGGCAGAGATAATCAGAATAAACAGGCTTTGGATTTTATGATATATTTAGATATCCACTTTAGAAAACGGTGGGATCATGGTCTGGTCTATGTTCTCCAGTTACACAAAACACACCTCATCTCATGTTGGAGAAACTGTGAAACATACCGCCAATCACTCCCATATACTGTGGTTATTTCATAAGCTAAGTGTATTCTGGTGAAAGGTATTTCATGCCCATCATGAATTCCCCCTGACCTCACAGTGGTTCTCCTGGGGATAATACCTAAAGGCCTGGACAGGAGGGCATAGAAATATCTTTAAATATATTCCTCACAGCAGCCTTGAAGTGAACAGCCATTACTGGGTTGACTCTCCTATATAAAATACATGGCTTTGAAAAAGGAGGCACCTTTATCAGATGGAGCAATTACATGCTTATTAAGGCTCCAAAAATCCACCCTTACTAAGCGATGGAGCCCTGTCATGGCTTTAATAATAAGAAAAGAGAGTTATTGATGCTCTGCCCTCCTGCCTGTACATTCTCTATATACACTCATCACATACCATCCTTACCTAGAGCAAATATTGCACCTTTTTCCTATATACTATGCTTATATACGTTTAACTATAGTTTTAAAATCCTTTTTATGATGGTTGCCTTATACATACATACATTTTGGTGTGGATATGTATCTTTTTATTTTGTTTAATCTTGTTAAGCTTATTATATGCATACAAATGAAGAAAGGGAATATATCAAAATGCATATATTGTGTTTGATCAAATAAAGTAGATACACCTATATAGAAAATAAAATAAAATAAGAAAATCTTTGAAATAATGATATATTATTAATAAATAAATATGATAGGGCCTTGGGTTCATACATTTCAGGCATGCACAATACGATTTTTAATTTAGTTTCATAACCTGCAATCGCTGGGTTAAAATTAAAAAAGCAAGATTAAAAATGTGGCATTTTAAAAACAAAAAATACATTTGATTACAGACACCATTTGGTTGCCAGTTGAAAACGATGATATCTTCACATTGGCCTCACCCATCAATCATGGACCATTCAACTTGTCAGGAAATATCCCTTAGACCCTGTATAAATAAAGGCCAAATAATAAATCATTATCTTGCAGATATTAACAGTTGAACATTGTGCTTCATTAGCAACAACTACTGGCAACAGTTCCACCGAAGCTCAGCCGACGTCTTGTTACATGCACTGTTTTGTCACATTGGAAAATCATTGGCAGGCATTTTCTATCAACCTTATAAATACCCTTGTTGGGCCATTATCTGCAGCACTCCAGTTCAATCAGGAGAGACTTCATTTTGTTTAAAGAACATTTATTGACACATGTCATATGATAAATGTAAAATCTTTGGCGATTAGACCCCGATCCTGAAATCGTATATCTAAAGGGGGAAATGCAGCCGTGAGCATATAGGGAACCCCCCCGGGGTCTAGACACTGGTGATGATGCTGAAGATCTGGATTTGATGAGGAGATGGGATGGAGAGGAGGTGTGATGAGGTCTTTGGATAAACTCTCCTGGTACTGATGAAAGGAGGTGGATGGAAAGGAGGCGGGCGGCGGCACGAAAACCTGAAATCACAGCTGACTGCAGGAGAGAGGAGAACCATTTTAAAGATTGTCTGCAACACAGTGATTGGCTGCTGGAGAATGAGGTGAATGTACCCAGTCTTCTGCTGATTATATGCAGCTGCGGAGTGAATGTATGTGTATGTATGTACCCAGTCTTCCTGAAAGAACTTGCGCTGAGCTTCATTTGTTATTTCCCAACATTTCGTTTTTTTCTGCAGGGGAAGGTCAGGGGATGAAAATAGCTGGAAAGGGTTACTGCAGAGAGAGCTGCAGCAACATAATGAGTGAATGGATCTGGCTGCAGTCATGACATATATGGATATAATGTGTTCACTGGGGTTACATTTTCCTGACATGAGGGATAATGTGACTCATTTTGTGAGTCAAATTTTTTTAATCGTATCAACTGCACCGTGTTGTTTACACTTTGATTTAGTCATGTCATTTCTGTTTTTTTTTTTTTTAACCCTGGCCTGTGTAGATATGTAGTGTTGATACATGGGTAGTGATAATCTCCCCCTGACACCAAGCAACCCAACATTACATGAGACCCTCTTTTTGTGGGGCAAACTGTACGAACCAATGTCACAATTTAGCAGGAAGTTGGACCCAAACGCAAAAACACAAGGGTGCAGATAAACCTTAAAACCCTTACTCACCATTGCTCTTCGTATGCTTTCCATTCTACGAAAAAGTACGAGGACTTGTTTTTACTAACTGTCCCAAAGGTCCACACTGAGCTGGGGGAAAGAGCGTTCAGCCATGCTGCTCCATTTGCTTGAAACCTGCTGCAATATTAACTGAAACTCATTTGATCTGATCTCCCTTCACGGTTTTAAAGTGCTTCTTAATGACCGAGAAGCAGACAACTATGTTTGTTGATGCATTGTGCATTTGTTGATGCGTGATGATGTTGTTGATTGTGATATGTTCTCTGTTTTTTTTGTTTCTGTTCTGCAACTGTGCTGCTGCTTATCTTTGCCAGGACTTCCTTTCAATCTCAATGAGACTTAAATAAAAGAAAAAAACAAGAAGCAAGCTTTAATAAAATAAAGCTAATAACAAAACAAAATGTAAACCACAAATCAGAGACAAAGAAAAATATAAACTGAATCAGTAACAAACCGAAGGCACAAGAAACAAGGACAGCAACACAAGGCAATACCATTGACAAATAAACATGCATCAGGCAAACATTTGTACGTGTCCATATTAAACACAAGTGTTAACGTGTTGACATTGAAGGCACTAGTAAAGACACAAGGGCAGCCGATTGATTACATACAGATGGAAATAATCAGGGTGGGGCAAACAATTACAACAAGTGGGAAACATCAACCTCCATCTCAACGTCAGCAAAACCAAGGAGCTGATTGTGGATTACAGGAAGCAGCAGAGAGAGGGACACGCCCCCATCGCCATCAATGGGACTACGGTGGAGAGCAGCTTTAGGTTCCTCGGGGTCCACATCACTGAGGACCTGACATGGACTCTTCACACCACCACTATCACCAAAAAAGCTCAACAGCGCCTCTTCTTCCTCCGCAGGCTGAGGAGGTTCAACATGGACTCCAGGATATTTCGCAACTTCTACAGGTGCACCATAGAGAGTATCCTGACTGGCTGCATCACGGCCTGGAACGGCAGCTGCACCGCCCTCAACCGTAAGGCTTTACAGAGGGTGGTGAAAACCGCCAGACTCAGGGACAGTTTCATCCCACAGGCAGTACGACTGTTAAACACTTGAACTGTTGAAACAACAGCCACAATATTCATCTGGCTGCTACTTAAAAATTATTTATCTATTTACCTAATATATCATATTTCAATGACTTGCATATAGACTGTTATTGCACTATTTCACTTTTTTAAACTATTATACTTCTTGTGTTTACTATTTACTATTTACTTGCACTATATTTTTCTGTTTATCTGTGTTTTGTGTTGCACTGTTGGAGAAGCCTGTGACAGTAGATTTTCATCGACATAACTACACTGTTCGTTAGACAAATAAAGAACCTTGAACCTTGAACCTTGACAGGAAGTAAAAATAGATGGGAAAACATGTTTACAAATAAAACGCAGACAGATCATGAGAACCAAGAAGGCTTAAATACATTCAAACATATTTCAATTTGATTCTGGTAGAAATCAAGTTCAAACAAGTGTGTTGTTCTTTGAGATTTGCATTTTGTTTCACTTAACTTGATGAATACTTTTAGAAAGTCAGGAGCTGAGTGAACAGACATTGTGATATATATAACATATAAAAACCCTTCACAGTGAAGTCTAAGGATTACCTGGAGTTAGAAGGCCATTGTGACTTCAAAGACTAGTTGCTGTCAGCTGCTGTCAAGTTTTACAAATGTCATTCTCCTTGAGATGCACAAACACATTTCCTTACACCTGCTCCGTAATAGGATGGCAGCAGAAAATTCAGACACAAAACACCAACAACCTCAGCGGATAAAACCTTCTGCACGGTTATATACGACTTGACAGAAGTGAGGAACATGTTTTTTGTGATGTGAGTTAAGTAGCCCCTTCATAGGCAAGGGGAGCAGGGGACCAAACAGCTGCAGCACGCAGATTAATATACATACAGTACATGACTCTTCCCTGCTAAATTGGATTAGTAATTGCAACTTTCACTCTGACTTGAAAAGTACATGATCTCCTAATAGCTGCTCAAAGTGGCCTCAGTGGATTAAGTGGTAAATATGGCAGATGAAAGGGAACTGACAGAGTCCTTTCTTTAATTGGTCAATGAGGTCAATCGTCATTATTTTGCCACACATAAAGGAACTCCCTGAGCATGGGCTAATTTTGTATGTCGCAATATTTTTTTTGTATTAGTTATGCTGGGAAAATACGTTTCTTCTGTGCAAATGATTTGCCCGTGCGGTACAGACTCAAGTTTGACCCTCATTAAGCACAAACCTACAGACACCACTGGAGCTGTGTGAGATTTTAAACAAATTAAAAATAAAATGGTGCATCTTTGAGTAGCTGTATCTAAAACATTGTTGCTGGTCTTGCTGTCATCCAATAGACATGCACAAACAATAATTACTCCCGTGTTGTTTTACTTTCAATTTCATATTATTTTTGTAAATCTTGCTCAGACGGTTAAACAAGTTGGAAGTGTTTTGTCACATACAGGAACACGGTAGACATTTTATTTATGTTGTGGTTCAATGGTGCCTTTTTTACAGTCTATATTTATACGTACACAATAGTTCTAAACATTCCCTACCTTTCTTTGGTGGAGCTTCGTGTCCTTGTACTTAACTGTCTTCTTCTGTGTAAGTATATTGAAAGCAGGGGGGAAAAACTGCGTGAAAGTATTTGCACACATACTGATTCTATATCAGAAATCTATATGCAGTATTTATTAATAATAATAATAATAATAATAATACTACATTTACAATACCCTCTTCATCTTCTTCTTATATATATATAAACCCATTCTATTTTCTAGCTTTTGGACTGTCTGACTGTATTATCTTCTTCATTAAGATGGCGTTTTATAGGGTTTCTTGCGTTGTTTTCCTATTTACTGTGGGGTTACTTGGGAAACACCCTTTTCACCCCGGTTTCATTTGCCCTGTACGATGGGCGCTGTAACGGCCCGTCCACACAGCGGCGTGCGTTGTCGCTTGCCGGCGGGCATGTCTGAAGCTAGACCAACAACCAATCACCTGAATCTCCCGCCCCGGACACACAAGCAGCGGTTTGATTGGCTAGAGGGAGGGAGGGAGGGCACCGGTACCGACTATTGTTGTTGTTAGCATCTGGTGCTAGCTGCGTTAACGGATGTAAGAAGATGTTTCTACAAGAAGGTGGAGGACAGTCCTCTCCTGTCAGACTGAGAGGCTGATAACTACAGCTCAGTGAGGTAAAGGACTCTGAGTGTATATGTTTAGGTAGTTAACTTTAGTCTAAGTTATCTCAGTGGGTCTCAAACGTTTTGATCACAATTTATGTAAACAAATATTTCCAAGGCACACCTTTATAATTATTAGGAGAAATACAAATCTCGCTTAGGGCAGCAAATTGGTCAGAACCGGCCCTGGGACAGAGGGTGTAATATTCGGTAGGCCAACAAACTGTAAAGCCTCCTGAGACAAATGTAGAGATGTGTGATATTGGGCTATATAAATAAACTTTAATGGATTGATTTAATTTATACAGTGCTTTTATAAATAAGACACAACAAGATACAATACAATTGTGAGAGAAAATACAAATAAAACCATAGGACAGAAAGCAGTCAGGCTGGTTATGACGTGAGGGGTGACATGAAGGAAATATCTGTAACACTTTATTTTAAGGTACACAACTTCGCCATCAACTAGTTGTTAATTAACATGCATATTAGCAGTATATTGGCTCTGTATTAGTCATTATGAAATGCATATTAATGCCTTATTCTACATGACCATATTCTAAAAGTACTAGGACATTAGTTGAGAGTTTGTCCTTAAAAGCCTTCTAATTAGTGTGCATTTATTGTAAGTAAGGACGTTGTTGTACATGATTTTGGGTCTTAATATGCTCAATGAGCCTAATAAGGCATTCTCTCATAATAACACCTAACAAATATGGTCTATGCTTAACAAGACATTAAACTACAAGTGTTCATTGTGTCAAAATAACTCAAAACGTGGTATTTCTAACTCAGAATATGTTCCCTATTTTAAAGTGAAGTCTTGTTCATAACCAATAAGCTATAGTTTGACTATAATATGTTAATGATGGTGAATATGTGTACCTTAATCTAAAGTGTTACCGAAATATCCATATAGAGCAGGTCTGAAGAGGGGGGGTTTGAGGGCTTGTTCGAAGGATGGTAGGGGTGTTGACTGTCTAATGTGATTTCAGAGGGAGGCTGAAGCTACAGAGAAGGACCTGTCACCCTCTGTAGGGATGTGACGGTGGAGGAGGTCGGAGAGATGGGGAGGGGTCAGGTTGTTCAGGGCTCTGTAGGTGGTGAGCAGCATTTCGAAGTCTATCCTGTATTTGACTGGGAGTCAGTGGTGTGTGTGGTTCTGGACATATTGAGGTTTATTGGTGATTTTGTTTGGTGATCCGTATAGAATACTATTACAGTAGTGGGGTCTGGAAGTGATGCAGGATGCATGGAGGAGTGTTTCTGCAGCAGAAGAAGATAGGGAGAGTCGGAGGGGGCCAATGTTCTTAAAGGTCCCCTATTATACTGTCTTTCATCAATATATTATAGGTCTCAGATATATACAAAACATGTCTCTGAAGTGTTTGGCTCCAAACACCAAACAGATCATTGCAGCATCCCATAATTCCCTCTGTTTCAGCCCTGTTTCAAAAGTGCTGATTCTCTGTCTGTTACTTGATGAAAATAAGGAGCCCCTCCCCACGCCCCTCTGAGAGATATTTGGTTAAAAATAACACAATGGTGCTCTAGGAGGAGATTCAGGTGATAAGGTGTGGGGGGGGGGGGTTACCTTGGTTGCTGATTTGCTAATGGTTACACAAGCCAAAAAAACGTTATGACATCATAAAGTGGCCAAAATCTGATCAGCTCATTTTCAGACAGGTTTTTATATAAATGGATCAGGACAAAAAGAGAGAGAATCTTTTTTCCTGAAACTTTCAGAGTCTCTTTACACAGAGGGGACACGTGTTTATGTAGAAAATACATGAACAAGTGGATTCTGCTTAATAGGTGACCTTTAAGATGAAAACAAATATATGATATGTGACATAATACTGTATGGATTTTTCTGTACCTAAATCACAATTCCCAACTTTAGTATTTGAATATCTAAATAAATATAATTACATTTAATAAAATATATGACAAAATGTTTTGACTTAATTGAAAGGTTGAGTGATTGGGAATCAGCAATCAGTCCTTTACCCAGTTAATCAAGATTGAATTATAGGGCTCTTTTACAAAACAAACAACAAATCAATCTAATATCTATTCATATATACAGTATCTATACTGTACAGTGTATATGAATAAATGAGCCTTTATCACGCTGAGGGCAGGCAGATGGGGAAATCGCAGATCGTTTCCCAGTAATAACACTTCCAGTAATGGTCGAGAGCCAGACACACACAGGCTAGGATTTAATGCTCAGGATGAAATTCTGGGCTCCTGGTGTGACGTTCTGCCTCATCTATTGTGTGATGAATCCATCACCCATTTCCTGGCTCAGTGCTGTCATTTCAATTCATACAACATTAGCATAAAATGTTTGTAGGAACTTTAAAGGGCCTCGACAATCTGCCTTGCACTACTGAAAAAACTCACAGCATTTCTCCACAGTGATCGTCAGAAATCTAAAGCATTACCCAAATCTCCATCAAACATCACACAGAGATACGGACACAGTGACATTTTTGTTCCGTTTCAGAGAATGAGCTGTTAATAACTCCTTTTCATGCTTTACATGAATCCAACTTGACGGGAACATATCCATACGCTCTATCAGCTGGCACAATGTGTGAGCATTAGTAACACCGGTGCTTCATTTCTCTTGGTTCTGTTTTTTTTTTTGTATTTGCAATGAGGCCTCCCACTGCTTCCCTTTAAAGCTGTATTTCACAGTCATGAAGTCACTCTCAGTTGGAAAAGTATTTTCCCATCCAAGCTCAGCAGAGATTTGAAGGACAGTTATTTCATGTACTTTATCGTCTCATTTCAGGCTGCTGATGCCTAGACAGTGAATATTGGTTGAGGGTGGAAAACATGTTATCTGGGAGCCTGTAGCATTCATAAAATTACCCAACCACTCAGGGTCCCGTTGCACTGATCTTACCCGGTTTTTCCTTAAAGCAAGGTGCTTTAAGAGTTGTGTAAAACCCCTCTGCTGCCTCCTGAGATGCGGGACAGATTGGGTTGCCATAATGGGCCAGAGAGGCTGAAGACAGCATCCCTTTGTTATCTGTGAGCATGAGGACACTGTCCTCTGAGAGGATGTGGCTGCTGTTATCTTTGTCACCTGACACACACAAACAGCTGTGATACATCACCCTGCTTTTATCATTGTGCTTTTTCAAACATAGTGGCCAAATCTGGCCCATCGCAGCTGTGAACAGCACATTATTGTTTTCACAACACATAGGAATCAGATAGCAGAGGCTGCCAGTTAGTGATTCATTACCAAAACATGGAAGCTTATCATCAACAACAAAAACATGCTTATCATCGACAACAAGGAAAATTGGAAAAGAGGAAATATATCTGTGTTTACATGTATTCATTGACCTGATCTGGATCTAGGCATTTATCAGATGCCAGAATACACGTTTTTTTTTTTTACATGTTGCACAAGGATGAAACAGCAATGTGTGAAAGCAGCAGGCATGTTTTAGAGAAAGAGCTCCATATCTCTGCATGAGCCATTGCTGTGGAGGTTACAGCGTGTCCCTGAGATGATGGGTCATTAACAGCTGCTTTTTTGATGCCAGCTGATGGCAGCTCCCCCCCCCCCCCCCTTCACAGTCAGGGAAACAACAGCGTCCTTCACTGTGGCCTCCACCCTCTCAAGCACAGAGACAATGTCTCTGACTTTAACTGTAAGAGAAGGAGACATGGTATTTCATTTTCTTTACAATGTCCATAAAGCTCCGCTAGAAGCCAATGTCACAGTGTTTTTTCAATTGATGCTGGTGATACAAGTGACAATGTGATCAATTACATCCTGCAAAGTCTATTTCTGAAGAATCCAGGTCCACAATATTCAATAATATAACAAAATAATCAGCCAGTGTGATTTTGTGAATTGTGTTTGCACTGTACACGATTTTAACAACCACGCAATGTTGCTGGAAATGCAGACATGTTCACACCTCATTTGTGAAAGATGAAGGAGGAAACATATCTGCAGCATAGTGCTTGTAAACAATAATGTCAGACTAAGAAAAATACAGGGTGAAATCGAAGATGAGGTAGACATCTTTTACAACAATAACTGTGAAGAGAAATCACACAACAATTACACCTTGAGGTGGGCAATTAAAGAATGACATCATTTAATTTATTTCAGGTGCTGCACCTTTAACGTTGATTTATCACGCTATGTACGACTTTACTGTGCTGAAGATTCGTGAAGAATGCTGACCTTTATACATCTGAGTAATATGGACGTACTTGTGAAGTTTTAATTGAAAAATGTCCATATTCTTGCATGGTGACGGAGGTTTAACAGGCGTTAGTTTGCAGAGCCGTAAGCCTGTTATAGAACTATAAAACACTTAACTTGCCACTGCCGTTTGGAGCCATTAATGCAGCTGGAGTGGTTCTCTGTGGATAGAGGAGCTGGTTCATGGTGCTGCACATCCACAATGTGTTGTATTGCTTGCTCCAACCGGATCGGACACAGCTGTGCAGGCAGATGTTCAAACTGGGGATATAGTCCTCATGTGACATGGTACATTTCTCAATTGTGCGGTGATAAACAGAAACAGTAATGCTTCATATTTAAAGCACTATGAGGCATTACAGTCAACCTAATAGTACAGTAACGAGGTTTGCAATTTGTCACCCGATAGAAAGAGTACAGCAAAGCTATCATTAATATACCATCTGTGTTGGAGAGAGAATACAGACTGTCTGCAGCCTGGTACTCTAGGAAAGGTACATACATATATATTAACACAAGCAATCCATTGATGGAATATAACAAAATAGATGTATTTAATTACTCTATAACAAAGTACCAGGAAACTGCAGGTCTGCTGCAACTCTGACTTCTTTTAAATAGAGACTAAAGACTTTAATTTGCTCCCTGTTATTAAATCAAATAACTATTCACATCTTATTGAACTGTTACTCTTAGTCTTCTACTTTACACCGGTCTTATTTTGTTCATTCAATGTATTTAAATATCATTTTATGATCTGTTTCTTTTGCACTATTATGCTTTGACCCTTTGTTAAAATGTGCTATTTTAATATGCTTTGCCTTGACTTACTGTATGGTATTTAACTGGAGTATTTACATTAAAGGCTACTTTATACTACAACACCACAACCTTTTTAAATGTAAAAAAAGGTAAAAAAGTTAATTTCCAATTCACAGATGAATATATAAAACATAAATAAATGTAAATATTATGAATATTGTTAATAATGGACTAAGCAAGACAGTATGTAGTTAAAAGTACTCCTGTTTACCAAATAAAAATCCAACACTATAATATACATTTTTCTAAAATGTCCCATCCTTTTTATTAAGTTATTTGACTCAAGACACTTTAAGTATACTTGAATGCTTATTCTTGTAAGCTGTATTACTGTAAGCTTCTGAATGCAGTGCTTTTACTTGTCACAAAGTATATTTACACGGTGGTATTGCTACATTTTAATTAGGTAAGAGATCTTCCTACACCACTGAGAAACTGTCCATTTTCTTTGGTGTACTTTATTTAAAGGGCCACTTTAAGGGATTTGACTACGCTCCATAGCTCAGTTGGATATAAATGCAAAAGGGTGAGATACTAAATTAGAAATTAGTCTGAAGTATTTCACAGCAATTTGGAAAAGGCCCTCAGCTGTTTCACCGTGATAATGCCTCTGCACAAAGTCAGGTTCATACAGAAATGCCTGTGTGTACTGTAAGGGTCCTCTTACCCAGCCGTGTTGATTAAACTGCAGCACAATGTTGGATATCCTTAATTGTTTAATGAGAGTGATAATCAAGAAGCTGAAGAGCCAGCTGCTGTCAAACAAGAACACAGAGAAGTGCCACAAAAGCTTCAGGAAAATGTAGGTAATAACATGTCAATGTGTTAATTGAAATCACACGTTTGCAGACACAATTTGACGCTTATCATTATTTCTTCAGCTG
This sequence comes from Trematomus bernacchii, assembly GCF_902827165.1. Lineage (NCBI taxonomy): Eukaryota > Metazoa > Chordata > Actinopteri > Perciformes > Nototheniidae > Trematomus > Trematomus bernacchii. The sequence goes on along the minus strand of NW_022987588.1, from coordinate 7,505,034 downwards.
TGAAAACAAATTCAGTTTTACCTGTAAACATGTGGTTAGGTTGGTATATAAAGAGAATATAATGAGGGCTGTGATTGAACACTTTAGGCCGTGCCACATATTCTGAGTTGAATTGAGGTCATTGTTGTTTTGGAGAGATTTCTCTGTGGCTTTTTTATGGACTCGTTGTCTTGCTATAAAAATAAATATTTTTCCCAAGTGGCACATCTCTGTCAGACTGCAGCAGGTTCCCTCCAGGTTTGTTGTCAGTGTTTTTGCTAGATTCATTCACCCACCATCACAATGCCTCCAGGGCCTGCAGCAGGGAAGCATTACCACCCCAGCATGATGGCGCATTTATCTGTCTTTTTGAGGGTATTTTGCATAGACTTTATGAAATATTGTCACCCTGGAGTCACCTATAGAATAAGATTAAAGCATTGTTTGGTTTAGATTTCCCTGATGGTCACCATATCAGCTACACATAACACCCAACTTCACAGTGGGAAGAGAGGTTGATCGTAAGTGATGCCGAAATGGACTTGGTTAAATCAAAACAATGCAGCCAGTCAAATTTGCTCTGCATCGGCCAATCAGCTCTTTACTTTCGTACTGCAAATGGGACCCAGGTACTCTTCAACAGCCTTTTATCTTGCCTGCTATCCTGGCTCCAAAATGGTGGAACGAGCTCACCCTGTGATATCAAGACAGCAGAAAGACGACATATTTTCCATCTTTAACTGAAAATCCACATGTTTCGACTGCTCCTTGGCCATTACACTTCAAATAAAGAAAGAACTTTAGCACAAACAAGGAAGAAGATGATACACCAGATGATACACCAGCACTTACAATTGTTTGGCTAACTTGAGGCAATTATACCTGCTGGTTTCTTGCTGTTCTGTGATTGTATATTCATGGTTTAATGCACTTATTGTAGGGCACTTTGGTTAAAAGTAGCACAGACAGCTGGCTGCTAGCAATCTGATACAGCACCCAACTGTCACTCTAAGTGGCCACTACGTTTAGAACCACGTAACTTTTTTTTTAAAAGTTTTCTTTTGGGTAAACAGCGCCTTTAGAGATAGAATTGAAACGGGAAGACAGAAGAGATGACATGCGGCAAAAGGTCCAGGGCTATAATTACACAGGTCCTCTGTTTGGGCACTAAGCCCCAGAACTTGGGTGAATTTTGAATCATAATTTAATGTCAACAGGTGGGTTGTATGAAAAACTGGACAATGTAAAGCGTGTAAAGTTGGTAATCGATCATGGTGATTGACTTTAGAGCCACCCTCCAGTGGATATTTGAGGTTGCTTGTGTTTGTTTATACGCAAACTACTGTCCCCTAGATGAGCTTGTACACTGAAAATGTGTTTGGCACATCCGCATTGGCTTCATTGTGAGCATCCGACCAAGGGCAAAAGTGTTTGAGCCAGTTCTGAATTGCCCACACTTGAGAGCGGGTCAAAAAGCCTGGCATCATAAGTTGAGAGAGACACAATGAATCAGAAACATGGGGATAATCCTCAAAGGCTTTCATGGTGTTACATTGAAAAAGGGCTGAAAGTAGTTGTGTAAAGAATGAAAAAAGGAAGCATTAACGACATTTAAACAGGGTGAAAAATGACTCGGTTTAATTATAGATCATGAGGAGTTGTTATTTGTACAGATCATTCACAATATATATATATATAAAAATTACATATATCATTTAAACAACCTCCAAATCCACGAACAACGCATGACATGCCTCTTTGAAAACGGGGTCTTTGAGAACACACTCATTACCCCCTCACACACTCATCAGGTCCACAGCTGTGGTTTATCTCAATTGTTTTAATCTGTATTTGTAATGAGGGACTGTGCAGTTGTCTACTCTAAATTATATTCAGTGCTTTGACTTTTTTATTGTATTTGAAGTTTTCTTTGTTGATTAGTTTCAGAATGTTTCTTTGTCTTCACAGTATGGTTATTGACAGGGGATTGAATAACCAGCGGTTGAACTCTCAGATCCAGTGTGTTCAGCCACTTTCAAATTAAATCCAGTTTTTTTTTACATTGTTGTTTCCCCCCACAAGAGAGAAGAAGAAGAAGAAGAGGAAAAGGAGAGGAAGAGGGTACACTCAAAAAACTAAAACGATGATGTACTCAATTTAATTGGTGAAACATTTTTACACTTAAAAATATTGAGTCAATCTTAAAGCTGTGAAATCATTTAAATTTACCTTATGAATTGAGTAAATGTAAGTAAAAAAATCAAGTGGGTCTAAATAACTACATTTAGTACCATAACATATACAATTGAGTAAATATAATTAAAATCCTAAGTCAATGCAATAGTAACCCTAAGCCAAAACCACTATTTCTTTTTAGTAGATATCACTTAAATGCTAGGTAGATGTAACTGAAAAGGAGACTATTATTTAACAAAACAAATGTGTGAAATGTACTCGATGTTTTTAACTACATTTAATTCAAACTGGACTATTAATTATATAAATATATGTGTTACATTTACTTATTTTTTTAACTGTATTTACCCTTTACTCCAGGAGTGCTTTACCTGAGGTCAATACATCTAATAAAACCAAAAGAGCAATTGTACACATTGACATTTTAATTACATATTTATTGTTCAAATTTGACCAGTATAACACATCACATTAAGTCTCAACCTGGTTTAGTTTGCATATTACATTTGTAACAATTAGGGGCTGTTCTTGACAAAATACATTCTTAGTCGACTAACACTCGTACACATTTGATGACTAATCGATTAAATCAACATATTCTTCACAAAGAATCACACAAAAACACCACTTTAAATCCTTGTGTTTACCAGAGATATCTATGAGGGTCCGTTAGGGACATTATTCAGAAATAGCATTCACATACACATGTGAAGCACTCTCACACACAAACAATCTCTTATACACAAATTAAACGCTATCATATACACATGAAATGCGATTTCGATATGTTGTGTGAGAGGGATTTCAGTTGAAATGGAAGTCGTTTAAAAAAAACAGCGAAGAAGCGCAAATTTAAAAAAAGCGAACACAATATTATGTCCGTTTGCGATTGTTCCATCATGTCTGCTCAGCAGCATGCACAAAGCTGAGGCAGCAGCGTTGTTAAATAATATCCTGGCCTCAACACCATGCATCGTCCCTCTTCCCGTCCCGCGGCAGGCAATGGCCCACTACAGCTCCCCTTAGGAGAGACTGTGCACCCCGCTGAGGCCAGGATATTATTTAACAACGCTGCTGCCTCAGTTAAGCTTTGTGCATGCTGCTGAGCAGACATGATGGAACAATCGCAAACGGACATAATATTGTGTTTGCTTTTCTGAAATCGACTTCCTTTATCAACTGAGATGCCTTCCGTTTCAACTGAAATCCCTCTCACACAACATACTGAAATCGCATTTCATGTGTATATGATAGCGTTTCATTTGTGTATAAGAGATTGTTTCATATGTGTGTGAGAGCGTTTCACATGTGTATGAGAGATTTTTACATATGTTTGTAAATGATTTTGGTTTCAGTTGTGTGTATGAGAGTGCTTCACATGTGTATGTGAATGGTATTTCTGAATAATGTCCCTAACGGCCACTCATAGATATACGTTTCTTACAAATAAGTCATTCACCATGAAAAAAAATACATTAAAATATTACTAATTGACTAAAGAAATCTTCATCGACCAAAACCACAAATAAAGTCAACTAATCGACTAAGAAGGGAGAGCCCTGGTAACAATGGCCAAGCTATAAAAACGATGAGCTGAATTGAGCTCTGCATATAACTAAGCGGTCCTTTTAAACACGGGTAAAATGCAACAAGACCAATTGCAGCAGAGACATCTTAGCATCAATGGAAATCTCAAATTTGATTATTTAGCAATAAAACTTTTAGGCATTTTATCTAGCTTAACTTTCAACCAGGTATATTTTTGCCAATGAGCATGTGAACATTTCCATTGAGCTATGGGAGCAACGGGCTGAACTGAACTCTGCATATGACTGAAATGCACCAAGAACAGTGACACTTTACAACAATACCAGTCCAAAATGCAATTCAATCAATGGAACTCTCAACTCGTACCTTTTAGCATCTTGCTGAACAGTAGTCGGCAACTACATATGTAGGCAATTTTTCAGTCTCTGAACCTTGGTTGAAAGGTTGCCAGGATCCAGCTCCAACAGTAGTTTTTGGAATACCTCAAAACTATATTTGAGATTCTTGGGGTATCTCAGATCCAAGGCATAGGTTAGTCCCAACAGATAGCAGCAGGCTCTGCTAAGATCCCTAAGACTTCTGAGGACAGGGATGCCCTCAATCACAATCCCTACATCAGTAGGTTCATCGACTGACCCATCTTGGTTCTGCAGCAGGTACATCTTCATCACCTCCTCTGCCAACTCCTCTTGTACACTGACAGGTGCATCAGCAGCATCCTGCAGACATTGAAAAGATAACTGGTTAGTGCTTACTTTCAGCCTGCATGTTACAAGACACACAAAGAGCAATTCCTCACTGCTCACTCACTATGTATGTTCATGGTCATCACAGTCATCCATGATTACATTATTTAAAACTTCAAAACTAACACTGTTAAAAATCCTGAAAACTATTGTACTAACTAGGGCTGCAGCTATAGAGTATTCTAACGATGAATTCATTAATCGGATAATACATTATTTTGCTTTATTAAAAGAGCAATAGTAAATATAGAAAAGAGAAAATAAGACCGGCCTCTCAAAATGAACAACAACAAAAATCCACATTGTTATTGTTTAAATTGCATACAATAATATGTCAAAACTATTTTGCATTTAGTGCATTAAGTTTTAAAGAACCCATTTTCTGAAATGCAAAAACTAATAATTATTGTTTTTTTATTTCAAAGAACTAAAAAAAAAAAGGGTATACGTCTTCTGGGCTACACATATAAGGGTACTATAATTGTAACTGATCACTGCACATCTGTATCGGCCTCGGTCTTACCTCTGTGCCACGCTGTCTGTCTGCTTGACTGAGTGCGTGTATGTCTGTCCCACTGCCCGATAATTTTTAGTAATCGAGTTACTTGAGGAATCATTTCAGCCATAGTACTAACCTCAAAGTCCTTGATCAAGGCACTCGCATCTTCTCCCAGATTCCAAAGGTACCGTGCTTCAATCGATAGTGCTTGAGAAGTGACCCTTTCGCTGAAGCCACACATGTGCAGAGCTTACATTGCCATCCCATAAGCTGCAACCTAAAAAAGTGAGGATAAATAGTGTTATCACATGGAGCGAACAGACTGGTTTAATGCTACTTCCATTTACCTACATACTTTTTGGACTAATATGTTTTATCATATAGAGCTTTAAAAATGACACCCAATTATATTTACTCATTGATGCTAATAATTACATCTACTCCAAACTATAGTTAATGGAACATCTACCGTAATTGCACAAACATTTGGAAAACAGTCAATAAAAACGATTGCAGTTGCAGTGTTCAGAGCCAGGATCCTCAATTGCAGGAGTAGTATATAATAATAATAATTAGTAACAGTTTGTATTATCAAGTCCTAGATATTTGTATATAGTCACTGTTTATGTTTCTAACAAGTGCTTCCTGGCCTTTGCACTCAAACATGGTCGAAATCAAGGTGCAACTCATTTAGCTTATTCACCGATTTCTTAAACTTGTATAAAGCAAACTAATATGTTGGCAACGTTGTTTCAGTGTTTAATAAAATAATGAAATTTACCTCCTCTGTTTTGTTATCTTCGTTCAACTTCTCTCCGTTAGCGCAGTCGGTGCTGTGAAACAAATATTGAAAATATTTAACATGCTTCACAAAATAATTCAACTTTACTTGCTCTAGCCATCATCAAGTGTTCCCTCATAAATATGACAACACATAAGTTGGGCAGGTAGGCCACTCCTCTTAAGAAAATGCAATGCCTTATTATAATAAAGATGAAACAGTTTCATAAGCATATAGGCAAGACTAGTAACAGCTGCTGGGCCGCGGATGCAGTAGGCAGACGTTATCTGAAATCACTCGCACGATACAGTAATCACCCAAATAAACTAATAGCCACCTTACACAAACAAGGTGCATTTATCTTTGTATTATCCATACTTTTATCGGCGCTTCTACAAAAATCAACAATATAAGTAATACATTTACACAAACAACTAATAGTAGATTAACTACATTATTCAAAAATGTACAGTAACTTTGGATAATAACACGGGAGAAATAAACAGGGTGCTCTCTTTTCCTCTCTCCCTCTCCTGACAGCCCGTCAGTTTAGTCTCATGCAGCTCGCTAATCCAGTAATGAGTGACCCAAAAGTAAAGAATAAACATATTTATAACTAGTTCGGTTACTTCCAGAGGTAGATAAGATTGCTAAATGTGTTAGGTCTAACTTGAAGCGTGTGCTCTGCTCACCGGTCCCCTCACAGCGGCAGAGCTGCAGGTGATCATGCAGAACTGCGTGTCTCAGTTTGCAGAACCTGATCACTCTCCCGATTATACTTCACTCGTGTTTATGTCCATATCGATCAGATCTAGCTAGTTTTAGTTAATGATATGACTGCCTCCTTATCAGGGATACCTAAACGATAAGCGTTGCTTAGTAACCGGGTGTGGCGGCAAAGCCCCCTTCACAGCCTGTTCAAGGCGAGACTGTTGCTCCGTTATTCCGGCATGGCGGGACATGCAGACACACATATTCGCCGGCGCTGTTGTGTTACAAGTCAGGCCGGCATGCTGTCTAATATCACACACTGGGGCAGCATTATGCTGGCATTGTCTGGTTAAGTATTAAAAAGTCGACGTAATGGCGGATCTTCTTTACTACAGCATTTCTGAATAACAGTGTAAAAGGGGCTTAAAACAAACAGCTAACTATGCTACATACAGACAGCTGGTTGATTAGGTACTTAAGACAACAACTGCGGACAAAGCAGGTGCTAATGTTTCTACTTTTTACTTGAGTAAAACGTTAGCTTCACTTCACCTGGTTGACTGTGTCCACCATGCGTGTGTAGAAGCGGACAGAGAACTAGCTAGACCTATGACAGCATGGCTGCAAGTGTGACAGTATTTAGATAATTACACACCATAAAGTTGTATATGCACAAAGTCAGGGTCAATATTTCATTAACTTTTGCTAGCTGGCTACTTACCAGGATTTGCAGGGAGTTTTCCTGGTGGTTCTCGTCGTGGTGTTTCCTTGCTTGTTGCAGTTGCCACATGTGGCGCAGATAGAAAAGTAGATTTCCCATGAGCACACTGCATTTGCGCGCGATTGTTAATGGGGTCCACTCATGACGTTTTAGTGTAATTTACTCAATTTCTTAAATTGTTGTTAAAGATGAAGAATATTGATTTGGAATGAGTAATAATTGCTGTTCCTGAAACTGATCAGTATAATTAGCCAATTCTCAAATATTTTGACTGAAATTTGCCAAAGATATTAAGGATATCTTAAAAATATAATTTGTTAGTCAAATACTCATTTATTTTCGTGTCATCAACTTAAATGATAGTAATAATTTAAGACAAAATTAACTGTTGGATTTGTAAGCATTTATTTTGGTATGTCCGACTCAAACAATTACTTTGGTGATATTTAGAGATTTTATTAAGGTAATATAGCTTTTTATTATTGTGATATCTACAAAGCCAATGATTTAGTTTTTTGAGTGTAGGAAAGCCACTTTAATCACTGTCAGGTGTCTCTTTTTCCAACTTTCATTAACTTCAACAGCTTTACAGGATAAACATCTATTAAAAAACACTTGAAATTCGGCATTTGAGCAATTAAAATAGAAATTCAATGAGATCTATAAATATCCGGTTATTTTTAACTTTGCTTTGCGATTCAATGACTGCATTAAACACTGACGCTCTCAGCAGCATGCTCTCTCTAGTGTACCAGCTGCCAAATATAGTCTGAGCAGCACTGCAGCTCTATCAATAACAGTCCTATCATGTTGGAATAGATGTATACATATGATGCAAAAGTATAAAAACGTATTTACTTTGACACACAGATGAAGCTTAATCATTACACCTTTATCGCACTGATGATCACCGTGCAACAGCACTTCTAAGACAGGTGGCTCCACCTGTGATGATTTAGCTGTGTCATCGAAAGAGGGTAAGTACTTCTAACTATTTACATACAATCATTCATTTGTTTTTTTACCTCTCCCAGGGATTATATGCTCTTACCTACCCAGGGTAAGAGATATCACAAAAACAACAGCGATGTTAGTGAACATTTGGTGGAAAATTCAGCCATATGGAGGGGAAGAATTGATTAGTTTGGGATGCTAAAAGCTCCTTCTTGAGTCCACCCACAAAGCACTTTCCATCTCAGCAACCTGGCTACTCTAAGGTTTGAAAACAACAATATTCTTCAAATTAAAGAGAGGGCTATTTTGCTTTTCTGGGTTTTCTTTTCCTGTAGTGTTTTGTGCAGGTAAATGGTCTTCAAAGGCTAAAATACCTTCTAGATTAGTCAAACCGCAATTTACTGGAATTAGTATATAACAAGTTTATACATGACAGTAATGGATTACTTGCCAGTGAATGGCCACAAGCCCTTGGGGGAACTGGACATGAACACAAGTTAAAACGAGAACAAGAAACAAAGCTGTCAAGTCAAGATTTATTTATATCGAAGAGGCTTTTTTCAAAAGGCACATCTCAAAGGACTGCAGAGAGAACAAGTCCACCTAGATCTGAAACTTTGAATGAGCAATGAAGTTAAAAAGAAAATCATAAATATTCCTTTCAAAGGACCCACTGTAATGTCTAACATTAAATAAGTGCATTTTTAGACCTTTGTTCAAATTCAGGGATTAATTTGATTCAATTGTTGCATTTTCCCCTTGCTTCATTGAGGCTCAAAATACTTTATCTTTTCCTCTTAATTATAGAGCACCCGCAGTGTGTATTGCTTATTGTTTTCATTGTATACACGCTTTATATAACAGTGTTTATTAAATGGACAAAATATCCAGCTCCAGCGAGCATAAACTGCGACTACAAAACATGTCCTGATGCATGTTATTAAAAAGCTGTGCCGCCTCAAGAGTTTGACGTCAGAGACACGCTCTGATGGGTGCATACCGCCACACACTTGCATGTCAATTGTTCAAAGAAAAAACTAGAGTTAAGTCGAGCAAAGACCATCTTCTAGGCGATCTCAGCCCACTTGTTTTGCCCCTAATATCTGTGCAATTGCTGTGTTCACATAACCAAACCAAAAAAAAGCCAAAACAAACAAAACCCTGTGCAGAAACACTCTATGTGGAAAAATGCAATATACACTTACTGCATGTTAAATATACACATTGATTTATTACAATTTAATTACAATTTGTAACTGACTCCTTCCATAATATCCATTTCTTTCTTTCAAAATACTGATAATTGTGTTTTGCCATGTTGTACTTATTTGCTTTATTTGTACTAATATGTGCTTGTTTTTTTTACACAATAGGTAAGTCTTCTTGTTTTTCTTTAACCCTTGTCTGCTCTGTAACGCTTTACATTTCCCCACTGCAGAAATAAGGCTGTACAAAGGATTTTTTATTCAGAATACACCCTAAATAGATCAGAAATGTAGAGGTTTATAATATATATATACAATAAACAGAAAAAGCGGAGGCGTTTTCTAGCTGTTGGGTTTGTCAGGAAAAAGAACCAGATTGCTGCCATATTATGCTTCAACACCTGTGAACGGTGATCATGGTTCCTCCACCAGCACAGATGGTGCTTTGCACAGCTCACCTCACATTCCCTCGGGTACGTGTTGGCAACAGTCACTGCGACCATTTCCAATACATCCCTTTTCCTACCTGTTTTGACATAATGTAGGTCTTTGTAACCTTTATGTCATTTCAAAGGTATGATTAATGCCATGTGGGGCAATTAAAGTCCATATCTTCCTTCAATTAATGACATGTGAAATAATAAACAACAGACCCAATTAGTTGTCAATGTCTCTTAGCTGTGATTCATTTAATTAAGCCATATTCACGTTCGCTACAGTATGTCTGGCATATGCCATAGTAAAGCAAAGCAAGTCAAGTTTATGTACATAGCACCTGTCAACACAAAGCGATTTAAAGTGCTTTCGAAAAACACATATTGTCGAAGTAACTGACTAACAAACATTCACTTTCACCTTAAAAAACGACTTTTAACATGTGCACAATTGTATGAGACTGCTTAAGCCCTGAGCCTGTTTTTCAGGCCTCAGGCTAAAAATGACATTCCCACAACAAATTACTATATCTTCACTTCTAAAAGGGGTAAATTCATAATTCTTTTTTCTCAAAGCAATGATAAACATGTGAGTTGGATGTAGAAAAGTCAGAATCAATATAGAATCTTTTTATTTTAAAGTAAATTCAGATTGAACATAGTAAAAAAATGTAAATGATAGTGTCCGTCCATTACTTATAGTGAAAACCACCCTTGAATGATGGGATAGTAGACTAAAGGCTTCAGGAATCCAAACTATAACATATAATAAGTACCCTGTATCAAGATTGATGCAAAAACAAGTGACATTTTATATTTATAGAGAGGTTTAGCAACAAAAAAAAACCTTCTGGGGTCATTTGGGTGGATTTTCCATATCTCTGGCCCCCCTCGGTCGATTTTGCTTGATATGAAAAGTCCATTATTGACATAAAATGGAATGATGGATTATCAGTAATAATTTCAAAGGGACACAGACACATTGGATTAACCTATGGATTAACCTTCAGCAACGCTTTTATCATTTTAATGCCATTGAACACGACTTTTGATCAGAACAACAGCAAAGGTAAGACAATGTCCCGTTTTTGCTCCATTAAGCTCCGTGTTGTGATATCTTGTTTGTGCAGATCCGATATGTAATAAGGGCATGGGCGTAGGAAGCATCCTGAATGTGGGGGGGACATTTTTAACGGGGGGTGAAAAAATATATAGATTTCCTGTATTCTGGTGCATTTTAACAGGTGGTTTGATACTTTTATGTGGCTATACTAGCATGAGGAAAATGATGGGTACATTTTGTAATTTCATGCAGTAGTAAAGAAAGGAAACTTTGGAAAGTTTGATTATTAATTCAGAGCTGTCGTTGAATTAATAAAAAGCAATTTAAATGCCCATTTTTTGTACATTTATATACAACAATAAATATGTGTGAGTGCATTGAGAGATATTGTTGTGGAGAGTCATTTATATATAAATCGCAAAATGCATTTGTGAATCCTTCTGTGAGCATTTATTAATATTGAGACTGATCTGACTCCATACGGATGTTAAGTTCAACTAGGAATGATATCATTGACTTAAATGTTCAAATAAATGTTGCTCTTCTGTCTATATTGGTCATATGATGCCCCTTGACTGAAATGTTTCCTGTTCAATATCCCCACTGATTTCCTTAAAATCCTGGGATGAGAGTCCACATCACAATTTACTCTCAACTGTCATTTCCCTTTCATCCCTCACCTCAGCAATGGACCTCTCTCCACTGTCCCTGTATTCTGCCTCTGACTCACTCTCAAGTGCCTAGATGTCAAGAGAGGTGGTGAAGTGATAATTATTTATTGAGCAGTATACTCTTTCACATTGAATCATAACAAGTCATACTGAATGTAAATACAACTGACTCTAAAGTAAGTCCCAGTCTGTGACATTGGACATTTTGAAGACTCAAAGTCCCAAGCAGTAGGTAGAATAGTCTATGTAATGTGCACAGAAAATAAATAGTTAACTGAATACTGGGATGGAAATAGCCTATAAGCACTCAGTAAAACATAAACACACACAAAAAGCTTCTGAATGATAAGAAGTATAATTAAAACATAATGCACATTACCATTTTGAGAGAGAGTACCTAAGTTAAAGAACTCAGAAAAGAATCTCTTATCGAACTGAGGCTCCAGTAAAACACACTGACTGCGTCTGACATCAGTAAGCCGTTTATGAGTATTATCCCGGTTATGATCATATTGGGGATATGGTGTTTACATGAACACAGAGAGATCGGGTTATTCATGTTCCCCGTTTACATGATAAATACTAGTAACCTGGCATTTCGATGCCTTTTCTCATCTAAACTATTCAGTATTTGTATCTCTCTATCATGACATAAAGACGAAACTCCTCTGCAGAAGTGAGACGACGGCATCACTGTTAACTGATTAACTGCTATCAGCTGATGACTTACTTTCCTCTTCTTTGAAAACAATTTTCTTATGTCCATGTTGTCTGGGGGAGAAAACATATCAAACCAAGAGATCGTCAGCTTTGATTTTCGCTGTATTAACCATTTCCTGAACATTGTCTAAACTAATCATTTGAAAAAGTGGGGGGGACTTGTCCCACCCTCATATAATGGCTGCGACGCCCATGAATAAGGGTATTTATACCTAGAGTTCTGTGCTAAGTCTGTTAGCATTTTTTTGCTCAGGGCTCATTTAGACACTTCTTGTGAGACTTGTGTTTTGTTTCGGTAAAAATGGTTCATATCGTCAGTTAGCTGAGTTTCTTCCTGTTGAGACATTAATAGGTTTTTAAATGTTAAGAAGCCCTGAGACACAGTTTCGTGAAAAAACAACCTGCGGGGGCCTCCGGGTTGAACAGGTTAAAGGGCCCTTATTATGTTCACATTCAGGTTCATATTTGTATTTAGTGCCTCTGTCTCCATGCTTTAATGTTCTTAAAGCTCTTTATTTTTCTCATACTGCCTGTGCTGCAGCACCTCTTTTCACCCTCCGTCTGAAACCAGAGCCCAGTCTGCTCTGATTGGTTAGCTGACCGGCTCTGTTGTGATTGGTCAACCACTTGGAGATGTCCCGCCTCTTTGCCTATCACATACAATGTGTTGTAGCACTAGCCAATAGAAGCGTGAGTGCTAATAGTGATGTCATTATGTTGCGGAAGTAAACAAAGGAGTCCAATGGAGGTGTTACAGGCAGTGGGGGAGTGTGTGAGAGAGAAACTCCCTCTGGAGGGAACACAGGGATGTTAGCCTTTGCAGAACATTTACATGCACAAAAACCTATATAACACACTACAGGAGAGGGAGAACAAAGCATACTAGGGCTTCTTAACAGCTTAACCCTGTTGAAGTTATGTAATGCTAACAAGTGAGTACTATAAGTAACAAATGTTACTTGTAAACTGAAATAACTTTTTACATTTTTTTAAATTTTGAATATTATGTGGATGCCCTTTCTAATAGTGTTTTATCTTTATGTCTCTATTTTCACTTTTGCTGTAACAATGTGCATTTCTCCTCTGTGAGACGAATGAAGATATTCTGTTCTGAAGTAATAACCATTTCAGTGTCCCCTTGACCTTGATGGGTTGACAAACTCTACAATGATTGAGTCTACAAACAAACAACATAAATTGCTACTTCTTTCAATGATCATTTGTAGTATTTCTTTGTCAGAAACAGTAGAAAAGAAAAATCCATACATGAATATCAATTAAAAACAAGTTTTCTTGATTAAATCGATGATGATCGTGTTCTATTAAACAACAAGGATTTTGTTAATAATTTAAGTCTCTCTAATTAAACCTAACTCCATCCATGACCCAGATTCAGCCTTACACTTTATCTTAATAATATATTCGCCTTAAATGCTGACAAAACATTTTAAATAAAGAAAAATAGATTAAAAATCCTGGTCTTCTCTTGAACCTGCTCTTTCCATTTATCCAAACGATAAAGTCTTGTGTGGTGCAGTGCTACTCCCCCGGCACTGACAGTGACACACAGAATATTTGACAGCAGAAGAACCATGTCCTCACCTTGATAAGAAAAGCACAACCTGAATATTACCTATCCGCCTTCTCAAAATGCAACAGTCTGAAGTATACTGAAATATAAAAACACTTAAACTCCTCCACACTTGAAACTGCTCTGTTGTTAATGATGGTGAGATGCTTGAAGCTTGCATTATAATAAGTGTTTTTTACACAGCTTTGAAGGTAACACTCCAGTCCTTCTTGTCCTCCCTTTAATCCTAATGGTACAATTTCACAGAGGCCTGTCACAGAGGTGCATAATGCACTGATAAACAAGACACCCAGCGAGGACAATTTTCACCTGCGGTCCTCTTCTCCTCAGTGCTGCTGTTATTATATCACTTTTACACATTGCTGATTCAACTTTTATCTCTGGCAGAATTGCCTCCATATGAAAGAAAAACACTCAGGTAGTCACACTTTAACACAAAGGCATAGGTTTTTTATTTACTTCAATAAAAAAGTTTGAAAAAGAGCATATTTGTATTTATTGTGCAGACAACAAAAGAACAGATGATGGTCAAATTTTCCAACAATACAAAAACAATGAATGTGAGCCTCTGGATTGTTACCTTACCCGTATTGTTTTATATTAGTTAAAGGTGGGGTAGGTAGGTAAGTTTGAGAAACCGGCTCGAGATCGCTAGAATTTGAAAATACACAGCCGGAAAAAATCTGCCACTTCCTTATAGAGCCCCTCCTCCAACACACACGAACGCGCACATGACCAATGAGGGCACGAGATAAGTTTGTGCACAGATGGAAGGCTGACAGGCAGGTAGGCCATCCAGTTATTTTAGCCGGGCCGGCTAAAATGATTGGTCGTGCTTTTTACAGTACTACGGCTTCCACAGATGACATTTTTTTATGGATTTTATGTCAAAGCACTTAAGATATTCATTGCTATCGGGATGTTAAGAGCATTCCATGGAATATAACAAAAAGTGTATCTCGAGCCGGTTTCTCAAACGTACCTACCCCACCTTTAATAGATACCTAAAGATTCGGACTAAAAATAGAATAAAATAGTTTGATTAAAATAGCCCAAATAATCCAATTACCTGAGTATCCTCTGCTGTTATTTTATCACATTTGCACATTGTTGATTCAACTTTCATCTCTGGTAAAATTATCTTTATATAAAAACTACACTCAGGTCACACTTTAAGACAACGGTTTGAATTCTAACTTATTTAATTGGAAATAAATAGAAATTGTGTACGTGTTGTTCAGTGAAAAATATACAAACGATGGTAACATGTTGTGTTCTCAACATAACAAAAAGTAGGAATGTTATCTTGACCTCTGTTTTGTTCCCTTACTTGTTTTAGTCCTTTAGATACCTCAAATGTTCTGACAAAGGATTAAAAAAGATCATAAATTAAATTAGGAAAAAAAAGATAGAGAAATATTTTCCACCAGAAATCCCTTTTTTGTGCGACCCGAGTTTCCTCAGCAGGTTTATAGTTCAGCTTGTTTATTGCCCCAACAACCTTCACCAAAAAGGTACGGCAGCCTGTAGAGTCCAGAAATGTCCCCAAAGCACTCGCCGCACATCTTGCTGCTGCTCATTAAAAGCTTCTGGAGATTTCTTGTAAACAAACAAAAGTAATGTTTACATTCAGGGGTTCTCACCTAAGTGCACTGTGTTTATCCCCGAGCTCTCACAAATGTGTCGAACTTGGCTCTTTGCTCATGAAACATTTACACAGCTGATTTATAATAGACATTTTTTTTATCTGACATTGTTTCTGGAGTCTAATAATGTCCGTTAGCTAAAGTAAACACGTTTCAAGATTTAGATATGACATGAATGCAGATATTGATTACAATAACAGCTTTTAATGACATTGTTAACATCTAACTTGGTAAAAAGAACAGTGTAAGCTTCACAAACACTCACCCGAAAGTTAGCATCACAAGGCTCCCTCGACAAAAACCAGTGGGATTTTTTCTATTAGATTTGTGAATAATGCGAATATCGCCACATATTAATAACACTTTTATTATTTTCGAAGTCTCAATTAAATTGCAATAAATAAGAAGCTAATGTTAATTTATATGGCAACTACTATATATCACCGTCACATAACTTCACGTCTCCACCGCTAAGCTAAAGGCAGCTAATGTGTGCCGTGTTGACGTTTAGTAGTAGTTAGTCTCATTCAGTCACCTGTTAGCAATGTCCAATTTTAGTGATTCGTGAATCTTTGGACAATCACTAGTGGTGTATTTACTGAAGAAAAGAGCATATGTTGAGCTTGTGTTAACCATATACCTTGTTTCAGGCAATCAACCAAAAACATATAGACATTTTTTTAACTTAGGAACAAGGGAACCAGAAGTGATAAAATACTAAATCATGTCCATGTTTTTGGACTCATTCCTGCAGCACTCTATTGGTTTTCTGATGAAAGCGGGTAATTTCTTTCCAGTGAAGATGATGCTTTATTAAACCTCCATTCAGCCATCACTGTGCTCATCAGCAGTCCTTTCAGCAGCTCAGTTATGTGTCAGTGTTACAGTGAAGGCAGCAGCTGCCGTCAAACCACTGTGTCTTTACCCGGGTGATGTCAGAATAGCATCTAAATTATTGATCCGGTCTGTGGACATGACAGTTTTCAAGAATAGTACATGTGTACACAGGAAGAAAAGGGGGTGCTGTTTTGATTCATTGATTCCATCCCCAGGGCTTCTGTCAATAAACTGGAAAGCTCTTAGTGAAACTGTGGAAGCCTTGATCGATTGCTGTAGATATAGTTAATTAGAAAACTAGAAAAAAATGGAGGCTTATCTGTTCAGTGCGAAGGACAAGTGACAAAAAAAAAAGAAAAGACTCCAGACCAGCCAAACACCTTTATATAATACTGCATGTTTTTTCCCGGATATTTTTATCAGGACTGGCAAACCTTTTTTTTCAGGAAGTGTGATGTTGTAGGATGGTGAGAGAACAAATATTTTTGAATGTTGTCTTGTCTCGCGTGTTGTTAAATTCAGACTGTGCTTTGGGGACATTGTGGTTTTGGACAAAGGTTTTAAAATATACATGCCCTGACTCACTTCAAAATTAAACCTTTTAAAATTAAAAACATTACATTAGATTACTTAAAATAATCTTTCTGCTTGTATTCCAATATTCAACAACAACAATAATAAGCTAATGTTTAGGTCCTTTCTGGGATGGATTGCTTATTTTTATAGATTTTTGTATATCTATAGACTTTTTTCAACATTATCCAGTCACGTGTTTTTTGCACAAGCTCTGTGGGTTCACTGCAGATGTGGTCTCAATAAAACCATAAACATTAATTCACAATCCGAACATCAAATACTGTATTTCCACAAACATAAACAGCATTATCATAATAAATCAATACTCCTACATTATAATATGCACATAATTATAAACTCCACTTGTATTTATAGTCATATTTGATACTTAAATTCATCACACTTGTCACTAGTCACTAGTCACCACATACGGGTATTGAAAGAAAACTAATTAAATGTGTTGACAGTAAAGGTTTTGCACATATCTTCATTGAAATATGTCCCCTAGATATATTCTGGTCAACAATGTATCTCTTTAAAAAAAATGTATTTTCTGTTGTGAAATATAGTATATAATTGTATTGTCTTGGAGACAGGGTTGCAGATGAAACGCATTGTGTTTACTCTTCTGGCAAAATCCAGCAGCATTGCCGATCATTTTTATTTGCAACACTATTAAGGCATGCTATTTCCAAAGTGTGAGGTCGTCTGAAAATAACACACACCATAAGCCAATTACCACTCCCCCTATATCTGTTGCCATGATGTAAATCCATACAAACTTGTGTAAGAATATTTATTTTTGAAGCAGGCGTTCCCAAAGGAGAGCCTCACTGTGTGGCTGAATTACTGCTCTCCAGCTCTATAGCATCACAGCCCTGCAGAACAAAGTGTCTTTGGCTGCCGTTGATTGGCAGATTCTCTCCTCCCTGCAGTTATCTGATCTCACAGGCCAGGCTCTAACCGACAGTCAGTCAGCAGCCGTGGAGGAGGAATCGGCAAAAACCCAACCACTTTGTCATCCAAGACGCCTCTCTCAAGTTCTTCATCTTAATCACATCTTGTAGCTGGCGTTCGCTTTTCTGATAGCACATTAGGGATTCTGCACACATCCCGGGCCATTTAGTGCACAACAAAACCCACAAAGAGCAGAGCCTTGGTCAAGTGAAGTCAGCCTTGCAGAAAAAAACACGCTATACTTTACAGTACCTTGATGAGAAAATGTGATCATTAAGTGCGTTTATGCAAATGAAGCTGCTTTGTTAAAGTGGTGGCGGGCAGGGATCTGCAGCAGCATAATCAGGCATGTAAGGTCATGAGAAATGATGGAGCAGCAATTCTCTCTCACCCCTCTCTTTCTCTCTCCTCTACCGGAGAATAGAGCGTGCCACCTGGCTCATCTATCACAGCTGGAACTGCTGAGACGGTGAGGGCTGCCAATAAACAATCCTCACAAAAATGGAGCACACAGAAAATCCACTTACAAGCAGAGAGAGGGCCTCTGTGGCTCCCATAACATTGCATGTACAACTACCTCTACACTGCAGTCATTCACAGGTCCATTAATGCATTGCAGTGGTTGCGTTTTTAGCTCTATCAAATAAGGGATGTATGGATTTAAAAATATACAGCCTGTGACAGTTATGTTTTTTACTTTATGTAGGCTCTCTTTTGTGACTAGGGTTTTTTCTCCCTAAAAGAAATCATAATGCTTCAGCTTACCATGATGTCGTAGATGCCTGACTTTGTAGCAAAGGTTTGGGGAAGGCGAGTTACTATTTCCAGTAGTCAAAAAGAGAGTTCATAAATGTTTTTTTTCTGAGTTTGGTGCAGAAGAACTTCCTCAAAGAGCGCTGATCTAAAGCCCATTGAACACCAGGCCTTATCACCCGATACCAGTGCCCGACCTCACTAATGCTCTCGTGGCTGAATGAGAGCAAATCCCTGCAGGCGGGTTTCCAAAATCTTGTGCAAAGTCTTCCCAGAAGAGTGGAGGCTGTTGTAGCTGCAGATGAATTCCCATGGTTTTGTAATGATATGTTAAACAGTATGGGTGTAATGTTTGGGTGCACACCAATTGACCATGTTGTGTATGTATAGAATTCTCACGAATATAATAATTATGAAGGGGATTTGCGGTAATTATGTGTTATATAATAGATTAGCCTTGAGTTTATAATACTGGTAAACCTAATTTAAAGTGAAGGATTTTGTCAGCAAACAGAATGTAGCTTGCTCTATACTTGGGGAATGGTAAATGCACTGAATTTATATAGTGCTTTTATCCAAAACGCTTCTATTTCACCCATTCCTGTTGCCATATTCTCTGAAGCTTTAGGGAACAATGGGCGTAACGGATATGCTGCATCCCGTAGCAATTCAACAGAAACACCCATGAATGAGAACTCTGTGAAATAGAACAAATAAGATAACACGGACTGCTTCTCACACAGTAGCAAAGCTGCTGTTGCAGGTCAATGCTTTTAAATTATAAATGACCTCATTAATTGATTTTGTAGGAGAGTGTGAGGAGTGTGTCTGGTTACGTCTGACATTCAGGTCCTACAAAGGTGTATGAATTCATCCTTGGTTTCTAAAAAAAACACTCCAAGACAATTAGTTTTCCATCCCATTTTTGGATGCATCAGAAATACTCTGTGGATGTCCTTGTAGAGAGGATCAATGAAAGAAATAAAGGATTTTCTCTCAGGAGATGCTGTTAGTATAATGTAAATAAACTATGTTCTCTTTACTTAACCTAACTAAATGGTTGTGTTGCCTGAACATTACCAAACTGTTTCATTGCGCTTTGTTATGTGTGTTACAATTTACAATGTAAGTGTTAGGGTTAGGGTCTGTAATAATGAGAAAATAAGGGAGGGTATCATTTTCTTTCAAATTGTATTGAGAATACATTTTGCTCTGCTTGGTTAGCTGGCCGACTCTGTTTCTATTGGTCAACCGCATAGAGAGTTCCCGCCCCTTAGACTATCTCGTACAATGTGTAGGAGCGCTAGCAAATAGATGCACAAGTGTGACATACAGATGTGAATATGTTCTTTCCTCCCTATGGAGGGAACTTAGGGATTTTAGCCTTTGCAGAACATTTACATGCACTAAAAACTATACAACACACTACAGGATAGGGAAAACCCCCAAAAGAATAGGGCCCCCTTATAATAATTCCTGCTGTTTTTCCATTGTTAAAGGAGATGCAATCTAAACAAATGTGATCAATAATACAATGTACATTCTGGTAACAGACCAGACTTCAGAGATACACACAAGAGGGACATCAAACTACCATCTGCCTAATGTTCAGTAAAGGATTAGTAAGCGATGTTCCTTTCCCTGATGTTAAAGCTCCTCCCCTTCACAAATCCATATGCACCTTTTTCTTCCGTTCCATGAATACATCAGTTGGTAGCGTTCTCTAATATATATGGGATCCCGTCTTTCACACCTTACAGCCCAACCCCTTCCTCCACTACCACCGTCCTGATCCTCAAATTGGGATTCAGATTGGAAGTTCAATTTTCCACCGACTGACTTCTCCTACCACATTCCCCTCCTGTGTTTAGACTCAAGGGGATCCTGTCCTTTTTTTGCCTCATTTAAAATGTTGTTATGTTAATACAGCCTAAATGCCACCATTTTTGTTATAGATGTTTCCATCCCACTCTCTTGACAGAATGTATCTCCAGGATTTAAATAAAGTATTATCAAGTCTGATTCTGAATGTTGAATTTGCTTAGAAATTATT
The DNA here is from genome assembly GCF_902827165.1 of Trematomus bernacchii. Classification (NCBI taxonomy): domain Eukaryota; kingdom Metazoa; phylum Chordata; class Actinopteri; order Perciformes; family Nototheniidae; genus Trematomus; species Trematomus bernacchii. The sequence goes on along the minus strand of NW_022987588.1, from coordinate 7,484,393 downwards.
TAATCCGTCAGACTGAGTCTATATGAAAGTATTATTCTTCTTGAAGACAGCTCTAAGAACTTGTCACTTAAAATTGTCTTTGCAAGACCTCGTGCTGCCAATCTTCATTACTTCATCAACAAATAAAGTGTTGGCAGGTGCAAACGCGGATTGCTTGTTGAAGTTCAGGGAATTATAAAGTTGGCAAAGTGTCACTGCCACTGAAAACTTCAAATGTAATTTTTCTTGGCCTTTTTAACAATGTGATCACATGAGTCCTTCTGACCAAACACTATACAAAACACTATACTGACAAAACACTTTATAATCCCCGAACGTCAACAGGTGCTCCGCTCCCAGCTGTGTGCATCACTTTATAGTTGTGTTTTGAGATTCTAGCCGCATTTTGTATTTGCTGCAATTTGTATTTGCACAGTTCGTTTATGTGTTTGGATAATTTTATAAACTGCAGCACGTTTCGCCTAATGTGAATGTTTGGGCCGCTGTAGCGAGTATGCACCTGTCGGCCCGTAAGTTACCTGAAATATATGACAAATGTCACCTCAAATGTTTTGCAAGACTCATACTGTCTTTATCACTTAACAAACTATATGTTGTTATCTTTTAACCCTAGCTAGCTGCATCACGTATGACAAACTCCAAACAAGATCTGAATCGGTTTGTGTGTGGAGTTTGTGACATTATGCGACGTGTTGTTTACTTAGCACCTTTAATGTGGTGAGAGCGATTCCCCATGGCTGCCATTCCCATCCTCAGAGTTTTTCCCTGCGGTCAGGTCAGCTCACCTCCCGCTTTGATGATCACTCATCTCCAGACAGTCAGTTTCAATGCCGCGCAGCTCAGCTTCCTAACACCTGTTGGTTTCAATAAGTTCCCCCACAATCGCGACCTGACCTTTTCAATCCAAAGCTGTGTTTGAGGTGTCCCAGCTCACTGTCATCTTCATCTTAACCCGGCACAGCACGTCTCCACTCTCTTCAACCTCTCCAAAGCGGAGCTGCCTCTCCCAGCAGACAGTGGCTCAAAGACTCCTTCAAAAACAGGGTCCACACAGTTGTTTTGATCCTCACACTGTTATTTGAACAGTTACAAATAAAATGGGGTTAGAACTTTTTTGTTATTGTTATTGCAGGCCGACTGAACAACTCCTGTCAAAATTCTTCTTCATATACAATTGTATCCAATGAAATAAAGGGGGTCAGTTTGAGGTCAGAGTATAGTTGATTACCAAGATTGGGAAAAAACAAGAAACTAGGTCAAGAAATGTCTACGGTTACAGAGTCAATTTTAGTTATTTTGCATTGAGTTTTTTCTTTTTTTACTTATTACACATGTATTTATTTATTGTATATACAAAATGCATTTTATCTTTTCTTATCATAATAATTATTAAAAACCTAATTAAAACGTTTTTTTTCTCAAAGTTATTCAAGAGCTAAATTAGGCAAGATAGATAATAATAATATCTTTTTTAATAATAATAGATACATGACAACATATTAAACCAAATACAATAAATAGAACAATAAATTAAATAATTGTGATTACCTTTCTGAACATGTCTTCTTTATTAACATCTGATGCAAGGTTTTTTCCCCATATTTTTGACAAATTATGTTATAAAATATTAATTGGGTCAAAATCAGTCATTTCAAAATAAAAGGGACCTGTCCCCAGCGTTGATATGACACCCATGGTATGGATGTAATACATGTGAGTTACTCAATGTTGCACCACCACCAAATACAAATAAAAAACCTGAAATAAAACTACCTCTGAATTTAAATGGTCCCCAGATTTTGACTGCTGCTAGACTTATGCTAATGAAGCTTTAAGTTCACAAAGGAAAACAATTATGGTTGTAATTCATCATCACACTGGTGCTCTAGTTATTAGTCACGGTTTTAATGTTCACTGTTTTGTTTTTCACTTCGCCCCATCCATCAACACCACCTCCACCAGTGTTAAGGTCCCATTAATCGCTCACTGGGGGGATCTCTGTTTAGCTTACAAGGCTTTGTCCTTATAAATAACGATGGGGTCAATACTGAATATCTTTATTATTTAAAGCTTTTGCCTTTTTTTATTCAAAGCTTCTACATTGCTGTGCATTTAACTTCTGTTCTCTGAGTTTTGTGACCCCTTTTTCCTTTCCTCCCCACCACCAGAACCAAATCTCTAACAGTATGAACGTATCAGAAACAAAAGCACATTGCGTTCACACAGCACATCCCCAGAGAATTAACAATTTCCATATTGGAAACCCCAGGAGCTGTCTCCCAAGTCTCATTGAATTTACAGAATAGCCTACATACATGCTTTTCATTTAAATGAGACCATGACCACTTAGTTTGTAGTTTCATACGGTGCATATCATGACAATGAAAGCAAGGTGATCATTGCAAGAGGGTTGTATCAGTTTGTAAATGGATGTCTTAGACAGATTGCCAATATTGACTAAACCCCCATTTACTTCCATTGATGCACATTTTTCTTAGTACTTTTCAATCTAGGTTTACTGTAGTAGGTAGGTCGGTAACACAGGGTGAGTAGTTGATATACAAATGATAATTTAGTCGGTGAGATAGTTATGTAAGTAACACTCACTGGTATCCTACCAGATTTAAAATGACACTGTTATATGATCCATTCATTTAGATATGTTGTTCATCAGGGAAGACTGCCTTTAGTGGCACATTAGAGTCAGTATGTAAGAACATGTAGGAAATAAGCACACGATTTCATTTCATTTCAAACCTTTATTTACAGTATCCAGGTGTATCCCATTGAGATCATTGATCTCTTTTTCAAGGGAGACCTGCTCAAGTAGGTTCCACATGAAACATTAAAACATAAACAGAACAACAAAAAGGACATCATACAGAATCATTACAGGGATTACAAAAACGATACAGTGACTTCCCTACACATGGGGGTTGAAGGTCGGCTACATACGCTGCTGTCTACCTAAAATATAATTTGATGTATTTATAAGGGTTTTCAGGAACTCCATATTAACCCTACTCCCAGACATTGACATTTGGGAAATTCAGGTTAGGGTTAGGGTTAGGGTTAGAATAACCTGATGACAAAACTATGTTAACACCCATTGCCAACGTTTAGAATATCTTCATATAGCAGCAGCAATGGTATGGTTTAGATTTGTTAAAGATCATAATGTTATGGAAAATAAGCATAAGGTGTATGCTTATTTGCCTAAAGATCTTTCTGTGAATATAGCCTGCAATGTTCAATATACACACTTTTTTGGCACTCTACTTTGCAATCATCACTGTTTTTGTGCAATGCATACATTTTATAATATCTAAACACCTTTATATGTTCATTTTAAAAGGCTGCTTCTTATTCTTATGTGTGCTTTTATCTATGGTATGTTTGTTTACTCTTTTTTATTGTTTGCCTTTTCTCTGCTGGGTTACTTTTGCTGTAACACTCTACATGTATACATACATATATACAAATAAAGGATTTCTGATTGTTATTCTGATTTTAAATAGCTCTATATCAATTGCACATTGCAGATTCAGATGATGCAAACTCCGGTTTCTCCTTGAACAGTTTGAAATGCTACACGCTCATCCAGCAGACCGACCTCTGCACTCATCACCAGAGCCTTGCCACGTTATGGACACACTTCTTCCTTCATTGGCACAGGTACACTCTGAGGTGTGAAATTGTCCAGCGCAAACATACTGAGAAGGTTGTGTGGTCCCGACACATCCTTGCACCAAGCTAATGTGAGGTGTCATTTAAGCATTTACACAAAGTCTACTGAGGCTAAAAGCTGCCAGTTTCTGTTGCCATCTGTCTTTGCCAGTGGGAGACAGGCTTGCAAATAAAAAAGATATGAGGAAAGGGACTAAATATTATCCAATGACTGACTCCAGCTGTGCTTGGTATGATACCAGAGGGGATGATTATCTGCACCCAAAGGACCATCCTCACTCAAAGCCTTGCCCAGCTCCTTGGCAAAGACAAACTGCAGTGATATAGCCCTACAGAGGGTTGAAGAGCTAAAGAAGCATACTGATCTGCAGCTCCAGAAGGCTCTTTTCCCAACTCCTTTTGAAGCGGTGGTAAATTAATTACGAAAGCTGTTTCCCTCTGTGGACACTGTTGAGCCAGCATCACATAATGGTCAGCTTAGAGGTTGCACCAAAACAGCCACTGATGTTTATTAGCTACTGAGTCCAATTAATCAAAAAAAAAGGCTGGGATGCTCTGCTTGTAAACTTCTTGGGTAATTGGATGACACTATCATCTCAAGTTAATTTCACAGACAGAAACAGAGCAAAACAAACCAAGCCTTTTATCAGCGCTTAAGTTCTGGGGCTAAACAAATTGTGCCCTAGTTTCCACAATTGGCAATGTTTTTCTGCTGTCTTTTTCAGTCAATCCCTTTGAAAAGAAATTCTCTTTGCTGTTTTATTTGACAAATCTTAATGTTTAGCATCCAGGCGTTTCCATCTTTAAGCTGTTTCCGTCAACATGTCACTACTTCCAAATAAATATGGAAGTGGGGCGGAAAGAGGAAATTGGATTTTTGTACAGTAGGCCTAAGTGACAATTTGTCAGATGTAACCAGATCGACTGCCAAGATTGGAATTGTACTCTTTACTTTTGAAGATTGCAGGTCAATGTGAGTCCATTAAAAGTGCATGGTTTTGACATTGGAAAGCTCGGATTGTTCAGTCTCTGAAAACTTTTCAGCTTTTGCTTTATCTGCACTGGTTGTTATTGTGTCCAACAAAGTCTCGTTCAAAAATAAACTTTTGTCACATCTTCATTGTCTGACAAAACCAGCACTCTTCTTTTCTCCTCAAGTTTCAACTTCTGTCTTTCAGGAACAACTCAGATGACAATAACATACATACATAATGGATAAACCAAAAGGTATAGAAAAGATATGAAGGAAAGGTGTTACATGTTTCGACAAAAATATTAGCCTGACAGTGGCAAAAACAAGCACAGCATTTTTATCATCTGTCCCACACATTTAGCCGATGTCCCGCATTTGATTGACAGTAGCCCATCTTAAACAAGGCTTTTATGGTTATAGTAAGCTAGCTCCGGTCATTTTTTTCTGGTCATTATCATTTGTTATGTTAATTCCATTCAAAACAAATATATTTAATTCCTTCACTTGCATAGTTTGTGCAAACAATTCAACCGAAGTAAAGCGTTGTTATTAACAATTGTAAGCTTATAGTTTAAAGGGGACCTATCATGCAAAATGCACTTTTGTACGTCTTTTATACATGAATATGTGTCCCCGGTGTTCCAGGGAACTCACCAAGTGTCAGAAAACACAACCCTCTCTATTTTCCTCCATACCCAAATCTCTAAAAAAGGGGCTGCAACGGATCTGATAAAAACTGATCCAGATTTGAACACTGTCCTGACGTCAGGACAGTGGCGCTACGGCTATTGGGCCAACTCCACCAATCAGGAGGAGACAGCCACGGCCATTGCCGTTCGAAAGCGCTGGAGACGCTGTAGTACATATGCCAGGCCTGTAGGTGGTGCTGTTCTCACAGAATCTGCCCTTGCAAATCCAGAGCTAAAAAATGTCAAATTGAGCAAAATGAGGCATGGCTAAAATGCATGATCTGTTTGGTATTTTGAAAAACAAAAAGTATAAATATGCCTTATATAGGTATGGTCCTACACTATATTATTCAAATATAGCATGATAGGTCCACTATAATAGAAATGTTTATTCTTTAGGGTTAGATAGACATTATATAAACATCTAATCTAGCTCTTAGCAACACAGTAATATGTCCCGCATTGTCCCGCAAAAACGTCCTATTTGTCCCACATGTTGCTTGTTGGCACCTGGTCATTTAGTAGACATGGTATATTTGATGGACGGTTTAAAATCAGTCGGACACAATAACATGGGAAAATTGGTTCCAGGTTGAAGTAAGCCTTTAAGTCAGGGGTAGAACATAACTGTATAAGGGCAGAGCATGACAAGCTCATTAAATCATGAGTGACAACCGTAATGTCACGATCTGTCTGTGTTGTGTTTTGTCTTGTCTTTTTCTGTCTCTGGTTCCTGTTTTGTTTTGAAATGTTTTCCTCCTTGTGTCTTCTCTGTTCCTTCTTCCTGTGTTTGCCTTCCTGTCTTAGTTTCCCTGGTGTGTCTGATTGTTTGATTGTGTTCACCTGTTGCCCTTGTGTTTCTGCCTCCCTTACCCCAGCTGTGTCTCGTCTTGTGATTACCCCTCCCTGTATTTAGTCTTGTCTCTTCCTGTGTTCCCCTGTCGGTTCATTGTTGGTTTTTCCTGTCTTCCTCCATGTCAGTCTTGTTTGTTTCTCCTGTCTCCCACCTTGTTGGTCACGGTCAGTTTCTATAGAACCTATGTGTTTCATGCCATGCTATTGTTCAGCTTTAGAATAAAGCTCGTTTTTGTTTCGAGACCTTGTTACTTTACTTTGTAGTCTGCATTTGGGTCCTACCCTTTCCACGCATTCCTTACAGAATGAACCGACCAATTATGGACCCAGCGGATTATGTTTTTGATTTTGATGCTGAATTGCTTTCTCTGGATTACTCCCTTCGATGTCTTTATACTGTGTGGAGTGGAACCTCGACTAGCAGGGAGAAAGAGGCTGTCCTGAAAAGAGCACAAATGGAGGTGGATAATGTGCCATGGCTGAGGAGCTCGTTGCCTGAATTTCTCAGAGTTTTTTCGCGTAGCCCTAAGTGCCAGTCTCCATTCTCTGATCCTTTTTTGGGATCCCGCCTGGCGTTTGGAGGTCCACGGAGCCTCCAAAAGACCTCAAAGAGACGCAAGTCCAGGATTCAAGCCGTGGCCCCAGCAGCCATGGTTCCAGCCCCAGCAGCCATGGTTCCGTCCCCATTTCCTGCTCCTGTCCAGGAGCCGTTCTCGGGCACTCGTCTGGCTTTTGGAGGTCCACGGAGCCTCCAAGAAGCTCATAAGAGGAGTCGCAAGTCCAGGCTAGCAGCCCGAGCCCCAGAAGCCATGCTTTGGGCTCCAGTGCAGGCCCCAGCAGCCATGGTTCCGGCCCCAGTTCTGGCCCCTGCAGCCATGGTTCCATGCCCAGCAGCCAGGGTGCCTGCTCCAGTACCGGCCCACACAGTCATGGTTCCGTGCACCAGTACCGCCCCACACAGTCATGGTACCGTGCTCCAGTACCATCCCACACAGCCATGGTTCCGTGTTCCGGTTCCGTGCCCAGCAGCCAGGGTGCCTGCTCCAGAACCGGCCCATACAGCCATGGTTCCAGCCCCAGTTCTGGCCCCAGCAGCCATGGTTCTAGCTCCAGAACCGGCCCATACAGCCATGGTTCCAGCCCCAGTTCTGGCCCCAACAGCCATGGTTCCGGCCTCTGTTCCGGTCCAGCACGCCATTTCCCATCAGGGAAATCTTCTGGGCCAACATGAGCAGACGATGCGAGCCTTAGTTGAAAGCCAGCAGTCCTTGGCTCGTCTCCTGTTGGCTCTACGGCCGACGCCTACCCTATGTCCTGTGCCGTTGGAGGTCCCGCCGACTACTCTCCTGCCGGGGGTCTTGCCAACTCCATGTCCTGTCCCATTGGGGGTCCCGCCGACTACTCTTCTGCCGGGGGTCCTGCCAACCCTATGTCCTGTGCCGTTGGAGGTCCCGCCGACTACTCTTCTGCCGGGGGTCCTGCCAACCCTATGTCCAGTGCTGTTGGAGGTACCGCCGACTACTCTCCTGCCGGGGGTCTTGCCAACCCTATGTCCTGTGCCGTTGGAGGTCCCGCCGACTACTCTCCTGCCGGGGGTCTTGCCAACCCTATGTCCTGTGCCGTTGGAGGTCCCGCCGACTACTCTTCTGCCGGGGGTCCTGCCAACCCTATGTCCAGTGCTGTTGGAGGTCCCGCCGACTACTCTCCTGCCGAGGGTCCTGCCAACTCCACGTCCAGTATCGTTGGAGGTCCTGCCGACACCTGTTCCGCTGTGGGTCCTGCCAACCCCATGTCCTGTTCTGTTGGGGGTCCCGCCGACACCTGTCCCGCCGGGGGTCCTGCCAACTCTGTGTCCTGTTCCGTTGGGGGTCCAGTCGACACCAGCCCTTGCTACATCCGGGGTCCCATTGACACCAGCCCATGTCTTGTTTGGGGTCCCGTCTGCGCCTGTCCGGTCGGCTCCGGTTCCTGTCCGGCCGATACTGGTTCCTGCTCGTCCTCCGGAGTTGTCCCGTCGGCGCCTTCCTGCCCGTCCTCCGGAGCTGTCCCGTCGGCGCCTTCCTGCCTGGCCTCCGGAGCTGTCCCGTCGGCGCCTTCCTGCCCGGCCTCCGGAGCTGTCCCGTCGGCGTCTTCCTGCCCGTCCTCCGGAGCTGTCCCGTCGGCGCCTTCCTGCCCGTCCTCCGGAGTTGTCCCGTCGGCGCCTTCCTGCCCGTCCTCCGGAGCTGTCTCGTCGCCGCCTTCTGGTTCGCCCTCGAGCCCGGCCCCCTGAGTGCCGCAGTCTTCGCCCTCGAGCCCGGCCTCCTGAGTTCTCCAGCCGCGGTCTTCGCCCACGGGCTCGGCCTCCTGATTCTTCCAGCTGCTGCCTTCGCCCTCGAGCCCGGTCCCCTGAGAGCCGCTGCCTTTGCTCTCATGCCCGGCCCCCTGAGTTCGCCCGCTGTGACCGTCGCCCCTTTTTTGGACTCTGCCTTGCCCCCGGGCCGTCCGCCCGGGACCCCTTTCGGGCCCGTCCTCCGGACCCCCTCCACCCACCCTTTTGGAAGTATTAGACTATGTTTTATGGGACGTCTGGGATCCGTCCCTTGAGGGGGGGGTTATGTCACGATCTGTCTGTGTTGTGTTTTGTCTTGTCTTTTTCTGTCTCTGGTTCCTGTTTTGTTTTGAAATGTTTTCCTCCTTGTGTCTTCTCTGTTCCTTCTTCCTGTGTTTGCCTTCCTGTCTTAGTTTCCCTGGTGTGTCTGATTGTTTGATTGTGTTCACCTGTTGCCCTTGTGTTTCTGCCTCCCTTACCCCAGCTGTGTCTCGTCTTGTGATTACCCCTCCCTGTATTTAGTCTTGTCTCTTCCTGTGTTCCCCTGTCGGTTCATTGTTGGTTTTTCCTGTCTTCCTCCATGTCAGTCTTGTTTGTTTCTCCTGTCTCCCACCTTGTTGGTCACGGTCAGTTTCTATAGAACCTATGTGTTTCATGCCATGCTATTGTTCAGCTTTAGAATAAAGCTCGTTTTTGTTTCGAGACCTTGTTACTTTACTTTGTAGTCTGCATTTGGGTCCTACCCTTTCCACGCATTCCTTACACGTAATTATCTCAGGTAGTATCCTCCCCAACCTACTAATGAAAGTGGCACATAAATATTGTAAACTCTGTGACCCCCACAGTAGGATCTGAGCATTTTTCTACAAACTACATAGATGTATTCACTTCTCTTTTGCTTTGCGGAGGTCTGTAAAAAGAGATCGCCAAATTCTTGTTGAGTCTATTTGTACAATCCCATTAAACGTTCTTAGACGGCCATAAATGTTGTTTCAGCAGCTTTGTCCACCCTAACTATACTGCATGTCAGAATTGTTTTTTTCTTGTGAGATAGAAGACAGGACAGAGACTCAAGAAAAGATTAGCAGTCATCTGTCAGGAGACAATGAATAGGCAATCCACAGCAACTTTCATCACAATTGGGCCAGTTGTCGAGCCATCTTGTTCTGGACCACAGCTTTGGGCAGCCGGCCATCTCTCAGGCGTGATAGATGAATGTGACTGACGTTGCTATTCTTCTGTTGCTTGTGGGATTACAATATGGTGCAAAGTATCAACCAACAAACATGAATGTGTCAGTTTTTGGTTTGGTGGATGCATAAATGCAAGGGTGTAACTTTGGTTTGAGAAGTGGGGGGGACACAAAACAGGGGGTCCTCCGCAATGAAACATTTTTCTCAATTTAATTCAATTTCCTGCCTTTCTACGAATATATTAGGGACTATGGTGTTAAAAAATCCAAGAAAAATGTATAGTATATATAATGAGAAGATTTTTGTCTTTAAATTGAAGTTAAAAGCATCAATCTGGTGCACTTTGAGAGCAAAATTAAAAGATGTATGGATACAGCTCTCAACACTCATATGAAACAGAACTGTATACATTTCAATATTCCAAAAACCATTAGAATATGCTCACAACCAATAACACATAATTGATATACTCCTCTCTCCTATCTTAAACTTACCTAGTCTGCATTCTTTCTTTTTATGTATGCATATTTTACTAATCACTCCCCTTTTAAACTGTGTCTTTTAATTTTTTACTGACATTGGAATGATTTCTTAACTTATTTTGAACAACTATATTAAATAGATGGAAATATTTCTTTACATAGATGACCAAACCGTTTGAGACCCACTGAGATAACTTAGACTAAAGTTTACAATCTAATCACTCAGCGAGTCCTTTACATCGGCTAAATTGACGTTATCTCAGCCTCTCAGTCTTAATAAACACATTTGAAAAGTGGGGGGGACACAAACGGGATTTTGAAAAGTGGGGGGGACATGTCCCCCCTGTCCCCAGTGGAAACTACGCCCATGCATAAATGCCTCCACTTCTCTATTTCTGGACACAAGTTGTACAAACTGAAGCTGAGCAGGAATATTATGACTCCCCAAGTAAAACTGGCAAAATGTTGACCAAGTTACTTTTAATTTACAGTTAGGGTCAGATAAAATGAAGGACCACTGACAGAGGTATATTACTTGCAGCAAGAACACTCCAAAACCAGCCTTACACTTCAGTGGACAGGAGAATAGTTCTGCTTTTTCCACAGAGTTTGGCACTTTTATTTTAATATAGGCCTGTGGGTTATATTGCAGTGAAGACATTCATACTTCCGAAAACCCATATCTGAACAGAGAGATCATGTATTTTACGAGTAAACAAGTGTAGGAATACTTTTGTTGAGAACATTTTGAAGCATGATATAGTAAATCGAACAATACGTGCATACCTAGGGTGTAGAAATGCTGACCTGATGCACACTGACATGACTGCAGGGGAGGATAGTGCAGAGCGTGGCATATAGCTGCTGATGTCAGTGCCTGGCTTCACTGTAAAGGAATGCAAGGGTGCATCCTGTGGGCCTATTCATGCCTGACTGACACCCCGATCCATCATCAGGTTTATCAGACTCCAAGTCCAAGTGGCAGTACAGTGAGTGTCCTACAGCTGTCCATTATGTAAAGAAATGGCCCCCGGTTCTCATAGCGGAACCAGACTGCTAAAGCAGCACAGGAGCTGTTGACCTTTAAAACTGGCAAACTTCAGAGAACAGATGAACTCTCACTGGAGTTCATCCAAATTCAGTAAAGGCTTTCCACATCAATCTCTCGGGCTGTTTTGTGATGCCCTTTAATCATTGAAAGCATGAAAAATAACTCTTAGAGACACTCTAAACTCACATTACCCTCTTTGCTTTCATTCTGCATATGTTCAGACTGGGTTTCATTTTGAACTCTTTATTTGAGATGTAACATCTGATCACACAAAGGTAGATATCTGTGCGTGATCATTAATCAGACAATTATTCTGCGTATTGTTTTTCTCATTTTTTTCTCCCATTTAATACAAATCTGCATCAAAGTCTGTTCATTCAGTGTTCAATCTCCCCCAACATACAAGTAAATACAGTAGTAGTATTTTAAACCTGTGATTATCATGATTAATAAGCACTTTTAAATCCCATCATCCAAGATCTAAATGGAAACTAGGCTTTATTTCTATAAAACTGAACTACTCTGTAGAAATCACAGTGTCAAAGGTTGCCCAGTTTGTGTCAACAAAATGAGTTTTTCTCTGGTAGTGTGTTTTGGCTCAGCATTTGAGATAAAGCTCAGACATCCAGAGGGAGCTCGGAGGAGAGCCACTGCTCCTTGATATCGAAAAGGGCCAGCCGAGGTGGTTCAACGTCTGATCACGATGCCTCCTGGGCACTTCCTGCTGGAGGTTTTGTGGGTATTTCCAAACGGTAAGAGACCCCGGGGTAGACAAAGATCCTGCTGGAGGGAATATATATCTTGTCAGGCCTGAGAATGCCTCAGGGTTTCCCAGAAAGAAAGCTGTAAAAAGTTGCTGTTAAAAGTCTGAGATACTTTACTTTTAAGAATAAGCAGAAGAGAATGTATGGATGGTTTCTACCCAGTTAACCCATAATTGAGTGCTTTATTGACTCAAACTTGGTCAATTCTAACCCAGTAGTTTTGTAGTGTGTACCGGTCCAAGTGCTTGAGACTTAACTTCTCATTCGACCACACAGTCACACACCAATGGCGGAAAAACGGCAAGGCAGCACGTTCTCTGGCCATAGGGATCAATTCGGGGTTCAATGGTGTGTTCAAGGAGCTTCCGAACAGATCCCAGAATATCAATGGTCTACTTACCAGTCCACTCAATGAAAGAAGGGATTTCTTTCAGTATGACAACAAAGATATCCAGGTCACACTCACTGAACTCACTGAGGCAATAGGCTTCACTGCACTTGTGCAAACATTGGATGTGTTAAAACATCACTTTAAACCACTCCTCAGAGGGTTATTCACAGGGTTTGTGGTAGATGAACATATTGTTATAAAATGAAAGTCAAGGTATAGAGTTTCTTTGAAATCACTGATTTAGAACAGACACGTCAATTATTTTTCGTCAGTTTTGAATCCTGTATGGTTCATTACTAATGCAGGCAAGTACACACCGTAGAAGCCAATTCCCAATATCAGTGTTTAATACCAATATTTCGTTTTTAACCATTAAATAACCATTGTTTGGAATTGTTTGACTATAGTAAAGACCAATTTCTTTTTGTTGAATGTTTGTGGAAACTTTTTGGATTAACTACGAGCAGCATGCCACCATAATAATAGCTTGAATAAAGTAATTGACCACTTAATATCACCCCAACTTTTGAATTAATTTTAAGTTTGGTCATCTTAACTAACCTTTTAAAGGTCAAAGCTAATTATCTTGGTTGTACTAACCTAGTTGGGTTAGTCAGATTATAAAAGACTTGAAGGATTAACTCAATGTACCCCAAGTGGGAACTAATTAAAAGACGCATGCACACTGTTACCTTTTTTTCAAGTGTATTATTATTAGTGGTATGATTACAACTGTCTGTTTAAAAGGCGTCTACAGTAAGTGGTTTAAAGCAGGGGTTCCCAACCTTTATTGTGCCAAGGACCGGTAGATACATTAAAAAAAATCGCGGACCGGTTGTCAATTTTAACTGATTTTAATATTTACTCACCACCAGCAGGTAGCAACAGAGGCTAATTGTATGTAACAGCCTGAACAAATACTAGAACAATATGCATCCAAAACATATTAACAAAGTTTAAAAAATAACCGGTGTTGTTTTTTGGTTTTTCGGAAAACCAAAAAACCGACGTTATTCAGTTTTTAAACCAAAACGGGAAAACAGATAAATCAACGTTTTGGTTTTGTTTGTATGATTTACGGATAATCCAGTGAATGCTGGGAAAACGAGGAGAAGGCGCATTATGAAGGAGATGTCCGGTCGCCAGGGTGTGTGTGTGTGTGTGTGTGTGTGTGTGTGTGTGTGTGTGTGTGTGTGTGTGTGTGTGTGTGTGTGTGTGTGTGTGTGTGTGTGTGTGTGTGTGTGTGTGTGTGTGTGTGTGTGTGTGTGTGTGTGTGTGTGTGTGTTGTGTGTGTGTGTGTGTGTGTGTGTGTGTGTGTGTGTGTGTGTGACACTGGCATTTGTTTTCAGAAGATATTATGATAGTGTCGTTCGTTCCGGTGCACTCCCGACAGCATTTAGCACTACATCGAGATTAAGCTTACATTTATTTTGGGAACAGCCGCATATATGCCGCTGTCGGACAGACACAAACACACCGAACACACAGAGCTGAGCTGAGCAGAGCACATACACACACACATCATGCGCCTTGGTGACTGACAGGACATCTCCTTCATAAAACTAATAAAAGGGGGAGTAATCGGGCAGTTCGATGTATGTAGATGTGTGTGTGGTTAACACGTAGCAGCCTGCAGTCACTCTTAAACTGTTCTGATTAAGTTAAACACAGCGAAGGCGGTGCGTAAAAAGGCACAGCTCTTTACCGAGTACGTCCCGCTGCCTCCTGATGCTGCAGCCATTTCATGAAGTGAAGGAGGGTTTCCTTCTATAAAACAGCTGCGGGCAGCAGATACCGTGAGAGTCCCGGACATTAATTCATAGATCAAGGCAGACTGGTTTACTCTCCTGTTTTGCCAATCCGGTGCTTAAACAAATAGCTCCCTCTACACCCCTGGCCGACATGTCCTTAAAATGAAGTCCGAGTTTGAAATATATCTCAAATAATGTATGCACCACCATTTCCCCACATAAACATAACAGTCTGCAATCAAATGGTTGTCTCCTGTGCGCTCCTCTTCCTACTTGAGGCACCGGTAACATGCTCGTGCGCACAAGAGGCTGAGACCTTAGGCTGAGCCGCCGAATCCCTCGGAACATCATAAAAGCCATTTTCAACGGTTTTCTGGTGAAAGATTAACTAGCTACTGGATGAAATAATATGACTGGTGGCACAGGTGTGAAAATTAAACACTTTTTGAAAAAAATATTATGATAAAATATTTGTATATATTTATAATTCTGCAAATATTACGATCAACTCACAGCTATTTCGCGGCCCGGCAGTAACACCTCCGCGGCCCGGTACAGGTCCGTGGACCGGGGGTTGGGAACCCCTGGTTTAAAGCAAACAGAGGAAGAAAGCCGAGAAACACACTTTTAATTGATTTCATTAATAATACTGTTTGAACTTTGCAAAACTGGGACGCCATTTTATTGTTTATGTAACTAACCTATGAATCTATTTAAATCGCTGCTAAATTACTGGTGTGCAGGTGTAACTTTACTCCTTTAATGTATCCTATATTGTAAAAGAAGGTTCTTATTGCATCTTTAATGGTGATTTAAGACAACTCAAACACATTTTGTGGGATGTATGTCAGTTTTTTGGGGAACACATTAAACTGTCAAGCCCTCTTTCTCAGACCAAGACACAGTTTTGATATTTTTGTGACAGTTTTCTTTTTTTATAACCTGGTTCTTATTCCAGGTTTTTTTCTAACAGGATGCAGTATGACAGATTGATGATCAGGCCTGATTGCATCCATCATGTCTGGGCAGAGAAGAGTGTCAATTCTCTCCACTGAGGAAGTGATTGAATGTGGAGAGGGAGCAACTGTAAAACCAGCCCAGTCTCAGTAAAGCTGGGCCGATATTGCCACTCAAGTAGCTCTTGCAATTCACAAGAAAAAAAAAAGAAAATAGCTCATTTTTCTTTTTGGATCGTTGTGAGAACACTCCAACTTCAATTTCAACGTCTACGCATTTTCACAAACGGCCTGTTTGTGCTTGTGTATCACGATTGTGATGAGATATGTATGAACATGCTATTTTTTTTGTATTCTTGTAATGTGATATGGCGAGGAAACTGATAACAAATACAGCTACAGTATGTCCTTTTTATGATTTCCCAAGTGACTTATGAAGCAGTAAAATTGACAAATGTCCACCTTTATACAATGTGTGAATCTACTCTTCAAGTCCGTGTTAAAACTTTTTTTTTAAATCTTTATAGAAGGCAGTAAAATTATATTATGTCTTAAAAGGTCGGGGTCTTTCATTTATAGAGCATCCTTAGCTCCACAATCCCCAGTGATTGCATGAGTCACTGCAGCAAGATAAAAGTAGCTGTAATTACACAATTAATCAATTGTATTGCTTTGTAGATGCAACACGTAACGGAGAAAAAGCCAATCTAGCATGTGTCAAGATGAATAGCCCTATTTTCTTCAACAGGGGAATTCCAAAATCAGCTTTAATACTTCAAGTGCCTGCTTGAGTATCAGTTGAGTAGCAATTGCAAAGGATTGATCAATGTGTTATTTAGCTACGGTGAATATGAAGAAGGGACATTGGCTTTAATCTTTTGCTTCAAGCGCCATTTGTCATTAGCACTGTGTTTGCAAGAGAATGAACTGCAATGCATGACTCCCTTTGTCTTGTTATAGAATCACAAAATATGCACACTGAGCCAAGAACCAGCATTAGACTCAGTTGTTAACGTGAATCACACAAAGAGCAACAGATGGATGCCTCTGAATTTAGAAAAGGTGTTAAATTGTCTGTTAGATGTTGCTGTCTTGTTTATGTGAAATGTTTCCTCTTCTTCAGATTTTTGGGTTATGTTGCAAACAGTACAACTCTGTTCCTCAGAGGAGAGCAAAGTCTGTACTGACTTATTCTGACTCTGTGCTGCACTGTTCACCTCCACCACCAACATCCTTCACCGTAATCACCACGTCTGCTCCCAAGGATAAGGCTCCTTTCCAAAATGGCTGCATCCCATTTTTACTTCATATTCAATCCCTCCTTTTCTGATTGCACGTTCAAGGGAAATGTACTGCTGTCCCAATTCACTCTGTCAAGTCACTGTGAAACTCCCCTCATCTTCCTCCAAAGGGGGACTTTTGCCTGCAATATTACATTTGAAGAAAACGGTCTCCAGCAAACATGATGAAGCATCCAGTGTCATCAACACACGAGTATTCTGAATACAAATTTGCCAGTATTGTGAGTTAATAAAGTAATACAATGGCGCTGATATTATCAACTGAGAGAGAACGCTGTTTTCAAGTACTTTATTATACGCTCCTCAATACAGATGACGATGGTAATATATCACGTAAAGGCTTTCCGAGTGTTCAGTCCTGACCCACAGCACAGAGTTATTATACCCCCATGTTTCATACCTCTATTTTTGTATGGGTCATTTCAAATCGATTGTGACTTCAAAATAATGTGAAAAGATTAATGGGGAGCATTTTAAACAAAGTCAGTGACCAACCTCAATCAATCATAACCAAAACATTTCCCTGGAAACGTTCTTTCTTAAGTTGTTTCCCTAAACCACGACTCCTTGGCCCCACACAGTCAATAATGATTTTTATTTAAAGCAAAGTAGTGACCTATCTCATGTCCTGGTGTGCCAATAACAAGTGAAAGCTAAAAACAAAACAGAAAACCTCAAAACTCTTGAGATAGGATTGACTTACTTACTTACTGCTCCTATTCAATAAATCAATGTCCCATTCGTGATCCGAGCCGAGTTGCTGCACATCCTGAAGAACACAACATTTACAGTATAGCAAGAGCACCTGCTACCTTAGGAATATGACACAAATAAAGGAAAATATACTCTTTGTAAGTGTATAACTTTGAACTGTAACTGTATAAGTGAAGTTCTTCATAAGCATTTATCGTCCAATTCTTATGTCCTTCACATAAACCTTTTAATATTGTATTTTTCCTTTTTCAAAGATATGTTTTCTAGACAGTTTTAAGAGAGTAATTGGCCCTGAGTTATTTTTATGAAATGATTGAATGACTCAAAGGTTGAATTTGAATTGATTGACAACTATTAGTCACAATAGAAATCCTCTCATCTACAGCTGCAGCTAAATCGGGAAAAAACAATGACCTTTTACATAGAATAAATAAAGCGTACAAACATGTTTTTGGACACACATATATATGTATATGCATATGTATATAATACAATATACTGTACGTATACAGCCACATATCGGACAAGATCACTTATTTTGTATGGAATTGCAACAATCACCAGATCTTCAGCTGAAGATGAGGAAAATCCATGAGGTGCTGACATGTAGAGGTCACAAGTAGAAATCCAATTTCTAAAAAATGGAAAAAGTTTCTCCACAACATTTGAGAGGTACATCGGAGGAAAGCACACCTTGAATAATAATGAAAGTCCTGCACAATCGTATTAACTGTTGGGATTTATATTGTTTTTTTTTTCAATTCACCATGACGTAAATTAATAAATATATCAGCACTTAGCAAGACAGTGATGACCAATTTAAAATCACCTTGAAAGCATTGACCTTTGAGGAACCAAAAAGCCTGTGAGTCCAAAATAGAGCGTTGTATCGCATTAGCTGTGTGACACCATCCAATTTTATATAACCCTGTTTTGCCATAGTATAGCCTGCTTCGGCATGGTCCGATTTTGTTCTAAATTATATCCGAGATGGCTTGGCATTTGCCAGCCAATCAGAAGCAAGTATTTCCTGCTGTAGGGGGTGTTTACATGGTGACTTGTTAGCTTTGGCATGCTAGCAGGTCGTTGGCATACTGTAATTTGCCATTAGCATGCTGTGTAAGAAAAGAGCTGTGAATCCACCAGGGCTCCAATTGCTATCTTATTCCTCTGCCTAACACTGTTGAGTTCAATGACCTAATTCAAGGAGACATTTGTGACAAGAGGAACCCGCTTGATAACCCCAAGTGACATATCAGTAGCAGAGTTGCACACATATAGTATTCAATCCTGCTCTGTTTATATTCTGTAGCCGCTGACTGACGCTGCCTGTCTCATGGTCCGTTAGATTTATGAAAACATGTGCTGATGCTCTTTAAAGTCATTTGTGGAGATGTCATCTGATTCAAATTGGGCATCTCGATAAATGGATTAGAAATGATTTAATTCCCATCGGGGGCAGGGGGAACTTTTAAAAGCTTCATTCACAAATGCTAAACATTTGTATACACTGTGGTCTTACTGCCACGCCAGTAATGGGAGTTGATAAAGCTTTGTATTCTGGTTTGTAAATTGTCAACTAAAAGCTTCATAATGCATATTTTTTCTTTTAAATTGAGGAGTTTGTGGGATACGCAGCACAAATTATACTAACCCTAACTTTAATAACAAACATTTTAAACATAAATAGAGCCACTTGATAGCTGGAGGAGCCTGTTTCTTTAGATAAAGTGGAAGGAGGCCAGACCCGTGCTTGAAACTGTTATTATTTTAATTTTATATTTTTCAGCCTCTCCCTGTGTTTTATTCTTTGAAACTAGAATGGATTTTTGCAATGGATTAAAGCAGCCTCTTTCTGTAATGCAATCATGCGTTGTCAACTCCGGTTATCATTTTAGCTGATAATAAATCACCCCAGGATCTCTGCACCGCTGATAATCACAAGGAATTATTCAAGGACTTGATTACAATACTTACGGATTGTTGGACAGTAATGCCGTTTTCCAAGTGCTATTATTCAAATAAGAAGGTGACACCATAAATCACTGCTCAGATCACATTGGAGTCAAGGAGATCATAAGACCTGCATTAGGAATATACAAAAAGCCACAATAAAACAAAAGGCCCCCCGTACAGTATTTGAGGAGAATAGGCATTCAAGGTATCAGCAGGTTCACAGGCTGCACCTAAAGAATACATTTGGCAAAAGTTGTAAGTGTATAGTGACACATTGGGTGGTTTTGTTTTCTGTGTAGGAGGGTTATTTAAATCCAGCGACACATTAATTATATCAAACTGTTCTTGGCGCTTTTTCTGCATTTGTCAGAGTCAATTTCAAATGCACAGCTTGAGACTTTAGAAAGCATGTTGACTACAAATGAGGTATGGTTTTAATTGAAAGTAAACGGTAAACTACCTCAATACCATTCAAATGTTTCTTTTTGTATGGAAGTAGTTGGATATTTAGGACTGAATATTATTTAATTTAGAGATTTATGTTATTTTCATTGAAGAAGCCATGGTGTTAAAAGAAATATATCCGTTTGGCTCTGAAGCTGACGTGGTGTTGAATCTTAAAATTGCTGATCCTCTTTTCTGCTTTAGGAACAACATTTTCACAGCTTACTAAAAATGTGTTGTTATAAAGATGAAACTGAGCCCTGTGTTTTTCTTCAGGTTGCTTTCATATTTTCAAGTAAATATCAAAACATGAATCTGGAAGCTGGTTGATTGGTGAACTGACGTTAACCTGTGATACATTTTGTGAATGCTGATGGCTGGTACTGCAGCATGTTCAACTCTGCTTGCACACGTTTACGTTGATATAATTTGAAAAGAAACCAAAGATAACAGATGTAAAAAAAAATTGATAACCGTTGTTTTTTTGTGTTAATATAGCTGTTTTGAAGAATATCTAAAAAATACTGGCTAATTTATGAGATATTTGAACTTCAAACAGGTTTTCAAATTTGACCCATGTTGAAGTAGCTCTATAAAGAATTGAAAGCATATCTATGATTCAGAGTCTTGACCGATATTGCCTCCACACAGCTCTTTCAAGCCAGCTGAGTCTGTGGCTAGCAGCTAACGGTGATAACGGTGTGAACAGTGCTAACAACGCTAACTGTGCGGAGAGAACTAAAAGGGTGTTTATTGAGCTAAGGGGGAACTGATGGGTGGGCTTCATGTTTCTGCCAATGGTTCTGCCATTAGCTAGCCAGTGGGGCACACAGAGACTCACATCCACGCCCAGTTACCAAAACAAGTTGTTTGCCAGTGTCTTAATGTTCTAAACACCATATATATAAAACCTTAAAGGGGCTTTTAGGGGTTTTCCCTTTCCTTTAGTGTGTGATATAGGATGTAAACGTTGGAAAGGCTAAAATCCCATAGTTCCCTCCAGAGGGGGTTCCTCTCCCAAACACTCCCCCCTCTGTCTGAAATGCCTCCATTGGACTCCTTTGTTTACTTCCGTTACATAATGACATCACTACACAACAATTTTGCTTTTATTTGCTAGCGATAGGCTAAGGGGCGGGACAACTTAAAACGGTTGACTAATAACAACAGAGCCGGCCAGCTAACCAATCAGAGCAGCACAGGCAGTATGAGAAAAATAAAGAGCTTTTTGAACATTAAAGCATGTAAACATGTTACGGTACAGGAACAAAATACAAATAAGAATGTGAAATGAGCGTAATATGTCCTCTTTAAACAGAATATTGAACTGGGAAAAAAAAGACCTTGGGATTTCAGGATGCTGGGATATGCTCTCAGAGCAATCTACAATCATTCAAGAGCCTCTCTCATGTACCTTGGCTGCCCCTAACAATCTGACATTACAAAATGCAGGCAGATCTATAGTGCTACGGTAACTATGGTGATACTTTACATACGCACCGAGCTGAGGCTGGACTAATTATTTTCCCCTTTTCTGTCTCTCTAAAGACTCTGAATCAAAATATGCTGGGATGTATTCAGCATATAGATGAACTTTCCAACATCATAGCAGAAGGCCTATTATGGTAGTAAAGAATTAGGTAGAGCCAGGATCTCTCAGGTCCCTTTACCCTTTCTACATGTCCTTAAGTGATAACAGCAACAGACAATGTTCACGCCTCATTTCATTTCATTATCGCGTCCCATTCGCCTCATCGCCTCAGTTCCCGGACTGGTCTTTCATCTCAGCATGCAGGCAATCACTCATAGACAGCAAATATAATGGAAGTAGGGGGGATTGTCTAATCAAAGGTTTGTGAAACCAATTTACCATGCTCTAGAAGCAGTTCTCTAGAGAGAATGCACCCACAAACTGCTGCAGATAGGAAACTGTGCATAATACTCTGTGAGATGCCCGTTGTGGATCTATAAACTCTGGCAAAACGTACGAGACTGTTAATTAGCAGGCTAAGTGTGACACATCCTATTCCTGTAGCATATTGCTTGTTATTTGTGGATGCATAATAACATATGTTTAGGCTATCTGCTGTGTGCAAGCAGGAAAAGGTGATTTATTTTATATAATGTAATTACATATCGAGCTTTCATTAAGTCTCCCTGGTGAACACACAGTGCGTTCACCTGAGGAAGGAAAGGTACAAAAAGGACAGTGTGACCTGTGAAGGTCAGTTTGCCCTCCCTCATATCTCTTCATTTAGAGCACTCATTGAGTATCACCTGGTCACGGTGATGCATCATGAAAAGATGAATGGCTCTGCCCTCAGATTTATAACATTTATCCAAACACATCAGCCTGTATGCTTGCATTCTTTGACTTTACCCATATTGGGATTGCACTACTCATTCCTTTTCATTATGTGAAGAACATTTATGTTGGTCAACGCATCTACAGAGCTGATGAGATATTTTTGTCATCATCCAATTTGACATTGGCTGCGTGAAAATCCTAATTTAATCCTGTGCTGAATCCCTGGATTTAGTGTGTTGTCGTTGTTAGAAAATTGGCTGCGAAATTCTTTCAACGAAAACTGTGAAATTGATCTGGCACTCACTGAAAGGCATGTGAAGAGTCTACTGATTAAAGGAGACATCCCATCCCTTCCCCTGACCGGTGCCAACCTCCGAGCACTGGACTAATAGCCATCACTGCCACTTTTCTAACAAAGAATGGCTTTGTTCACAATGCTACTTTACTGTTTTTATTAGTCGCACTCATGCGCAACAACTCAAACTTTGTATACAACTCAGAGCAACTTGCTCGTGATTATGATTCAGTAGCTGTGTCTTCCAAATCGATAGAGACTGTAGGATTATCGGCCTGCAGGATTGATGGAAGTTATGAATTATTAGGTGCAGAGGAAAGTAATATCGGACGACCGAGGATTGAAGACCCGCAGCAGAAATGACCAATGACTG
This sequence comes from Trematomus bernacchii, assembly GCF_902827165.1. Lineage (NCBI taxonomy): Eukaryota > Metazoa > Chordata > Actinopteri > Perciformes > Nototheniidae > Trematomus > Trematomus bernacchii. The sequence continues at coordinate 7,461,902 of NW_022987588.1, read as the reverse complement.
CAGTGCTCTAGCATGAAACAGACATTCATATGATTTATAAAGTGAAGGGAGGCCGCTGGAGAAGAGCCAAGGCTTATGCAATTAGACCGGGCTACTGAAGTCAAACCTTTTCACAACACTTGGCCACTTTTAAGTCCTTTAGTCAGAAAGACATTTTCTCCACTTAACTTTGATTGATCATTTTTCAGACGGTGTCACAACTGTGTCTGCAGTATTTACTTCATTGTGCTGTTAAAGGTGGGGTAGGTAAGTTTGAGAAACCGGCTCGAGATACACTTTTTGTTATATTCCATGGAATGCTCTTAACATCCCGATAGCAATGAATATCTTAAGTGCTTTGCCAAAAAATCCGGCCCGGCTAAAATAACTGGATGGCCTACCTGCCTGTCAGCCTTCCATCTGTGCACAAACTTATCTCGTGCCCTCATTGGTCATGTGCGCGTTCGTGTGTGTTGGAGGAGGGGCTCTGTAAGGAAGTGGCAGATTTTCTCCGGTTGTGTATTTTCAAATTCTAGCGATCTCGAGCCGGTTTCTCAAACTTACCTACCCCACCTTTAAACATTCAGGTTCAAACTCTCACTGTGTCCACAAGATGATTTTTGTCTCTACCTCTTTGTTTGTTTGTGCAGAACACATTTTGTAGAGAACATAATTGGACAATCTTTTCCCAATTCAAATATGTGTGTTCCTGTGTGTAAGAGGTGGATGATGGACATAACAACACTTTGACACCCAAGACTGGGATTCTGCATCTTGATTTTCTTATTTTCATATCATAATATCATATATTTCTTATACAAAAAACAATCAAATGTAATGTAATTAAAGGTATGTTTTGTTCCAGCGACATTCATTTAAAAAAGTGTCCTCATTATGATGGTAAAAGCTCCATGAAGCATTACTTTCCTCTCAAGACATATTTGCTTTTGTAAATGAGTTGAGAACTAATTTCTGGAAACACACTTAGGGCCGTGGGTGGCTTACCAACCTTTTATAATATGTATTTTAAATTAGGAAAACAGTTGTGTGTGGGTATATTAAGGGCTTGCAATAACACTTTTTTTAAGTTTTAGGTGGCATTGAGGAGTTGAAATGAATGAACTCCTGCTAATAACTAAAAACAAAGACTGCTTTGCAACACATTTTAAAGAAGAAGCTACCATCATATATTGATCATTACTTTTTAGTCCTTTAAATAGGTTTTTTTTTGTGCTATTTTCCAAACTGTACTGTACCTAACACTAACACAAAATATTGCTGAATCTGTTTATAATGTCAGTAGTTTATCAGATATTTGCTCATAGACCAATATTGGGGAAATCAAATAATAAGACGATATACAAAATGTGAGTTATGCTGCACAAGGCACAAGGTTTCCTAATTGATTAAGAAAACCCCATTTGTGCTTTGAATGCAGGTTGTTTTCATGTATTAATGAATGTGAAAACATGCACACAAACCAATACAGTATTTGCCAAAATCCATGCATAATATAGACATAAAGTTATACCCACAGCCCAGAGTATACACATGTAAGGCTGCTTGATTAAATTGCAGTCGCACATACATATACATTTTCACAGAAACTGACTGAGGAAAGACATAAATGCAAACAGAACTGGCACATCAAACTAAATGGTCCTCTTTAAGACTGTCTGAAAGGAGAGTGGGAAATTATGCAGTTCAAGATAAACCCTTTTTTAAACTCTGGACAGTCTTCCGTGCTCTGCAATCTCACAGAAAATTGCCATATGCCATTAGAGGAACAAAGCTAGACCACCCTTTACCTTCTTAGAATTACTTTGTTTGAACCCTTTTAGTTGAATCAAATTGTATGATGTATTGTTATGTTAAAGCCAACTGCATGAGGTCTAACTTGTAATGATCTCCTGAGTGTGACTCTGCTTCTCCAGACTGACACAAACCAGGCCTCCATGGCACAGCTAGAACTACGGAATATACATATATATACTGTGGATATCGTTTTATTGTAAATGGGGATTTAATTATCACCTACTTTTAAATATAGTATGATAATCTTCCACTTGCTCTCCACTTGATAACATGGCAGCATTGCTCAGGTCAATCTTGAACAGTTTTGTTTGAAATGGCTTTGCTCAGAGGCTTTGGCCAACATGATTCAATAACTATAAAAAAAACATATAACATTTGAAACTAGGAAGTATTTAAAATACATTATCACACGGCAAAGTTGATAACTCGATTCTGATTGGTCAATGACGTTACATAACGTACACAATGTACAACAATATGTTGTATTACTGCCGATTTTTATTCCATCTTTTATTCCTTCTTATTATACTATAAATACTGTTATATTTTACTATATTTTTAAGATTTTTCTAGTTCTCTACCTGTGTTTTTAATTCTTGTTTTTATGCACCGCGACACCAAGTCAAATTCCTCGTGTAAACCTACCTGGTAATAAACCTGTTTCTGATTCTGTTTCTGATTATAACATGTCACTTGTTAGACACTTTTATCCAAAGCGACTTATATATACTCAATACTGTGGGCATTCTCCACAGGAGCAATTTGGGGTGAAGTGTCTCGCCCAAGGACACAGCGGCATCCTGCCTGCAGCGGGGATCGAACCTGATGTGCCCCCCTGATCTGAAGATCAGCGCAGTAAGGCACTGAGCCTCTCTGTACAACCTACAATCTATACGTTTTTTTCAATAACAGACTGCTTACATGACCATTGCAAAGTAGGATCAAGGGACTATGTGCAGTCATATGAATCCAAGGATAACGTTGCATACGTTTTGATTATTCACTTTTATATGTGTGTAGGGTATGAAACCTTGGATTCATGATGGCTTATCTGACCGCAATACTGAAAAAAAAAACAGTGCAAGAGAAGGAAAGAGTTTAAAAGATAGAGCGCTGAACTTCAGAGAGATCAACAGAAGAAGACGGACAGGAAGTAAACACTATACTTATGGGCTCTGGCATTGTGTAAGGACTTGTTAGTGGAAAATAAAATGTGAAAAGACTTGAGCCTTGATCAGTGCAGCTGTCATTTTATGTTAGGCTGTTGTTGCCGCAGTTCGAGGCGTTAGAAATAGGTGGAACGGACAATTTTTTCTTATAATTGGTCTATAAAATACTTTTTGATCAATGTTGTGAGTCAAGTTGTAGGTTTATTTAGTATGTTGCTGTGTAATAAGCGGGATAACGTGCAACGAGGTGGCCATTGATGAAAAAAGAACACTAACAGGGTGATAATGGAGCTGGATTCATTGCACATTATCCCTTTCATAATGCACAGGGGAGGAGCAACTCACTGCACAAAGAAAATGTATCTTAAAACCAAAATAAGCATAAACTGATCACATAATGAGCATTCAAATATATTATATAGCCTAAGGTGTGTTTTAGATTGATAGATAAAGACATTAATGGAGGAAATGTCACAAAGGTGGTGCAGATACTTTGCACTCATGCAGGGTGTGACCCAGCCCTTTGTCTGAGTCGGTGAAAACAAAGTATTGTTCTGAGACTTGAGGTGGATTTCTACAGCATAATGCGAAGACAGGAAGAACAGTATATAAATAATGAATACAGCCGTGGTTGTGATTGTGTTTGAAGCAGAAGCTGTAAGTGCAGCTCTTTACGCTCTGCACTGTGCTGACATGACAGATTTGCATGGTTCCTCTCTGGTTTCCAGCTTTTGAAGAGCTTACCCATAGTGTGTGTAAATCCATGGAAACCACATCCAAGATGCAGGTTTCTCTTGGAGAAAGGAAGCATGTTGCGAGCGCATATATGGGACCAAGGACATGAAATATAGTGCTTAGTTTAATCTTTTACCTCTATTGAAATTCTTCACTATACTTTTGTTGAGCTAAGCCAATCTCTAACTGACTCCCCACGAGTCAGTTTCACCACCATTGTTAGAATGAAATTATTACGTTTACTCAAATACTGTACCTAAATACAATATTAAAGGTACCTGTTCTTTACCTTAGTATTTCAATTTTCTGCTTCTTGCTTCTACTCCGCTTCAAGCCAATATTATTAATATCTGACAGCTTTTGTTACTTTACATGTAGATAATTAGCTCATATAAAATATAAATCAACTAATACATTTAGATTGTCATATAATTATTGGATAACATATTCAGCAGCTGTATATAAAGTAATTAAAATCAGCTCTACCTTTACCTGCTGTGATGAACACATGTATGCATCAATAATCATATTCCAGTAATATGATATTCATTTGAAATTAACAATTACACCGTAATTGGTGAAAATCTGCAATAATATCAGAAGGAATAATGCCATCACATTGTTAAAATAAGCCAAACCCACATGTTCCCAGTGACAGTGTGCCAACTTTATCATCCCCAAACGTCAACAAGCGTTCTGTTCCCAGCTGTTTGCATCACTTTTTTCCATTTTTATCTTTTTGAGCTTCTTAAACTGTTTTTTATTCGCAGCATTTCGTTAATGCAGCTCTTTAAAGGGGACCTATCATGCAAAATGCACTTTTTGATGTCTTTTATACATAAATATTTGTCCCCAGTGTGTCAGGGAACTCACAAAGTGTAAGAAAACAAAACTCTCTCTCTTTTGCATTTAATCACAGGAGCATTAAGCTGAATCTGCCGTCTAAAACGCATGTTGGTATTTTGAGCAAAACACATCATATACATGTTTTTTAAATATTTTTATATATCTGAGACCCATAATATAAGCCTATAAATAGCATAATAGGAGACCTTTAAGTAAACGCTGTGCATTTCTTGTTACGTTTGTGAAAAGGTTTTGTCATTTGCATGTGTTTTGGCATATAGGTGTTCTTTTATACAATCGTTTTTGAAACTGCAGCACGTTTCTCCTAATACAAATCTTTCGGCCGTTGCAATGTGTTTGCTCAATACTTGAATTGAATTGAATACTACTAAAGTACGTTTTTCAATGCAGGACTTTAACTTAAAAAATAGTATTGCTTCTTTTCTAGTAAATCTCAGTGCTTTTTCAACCACGGACTGCACCTTTCATTATCGCACTGAACAAAAAATATGATTTGCTCTCTATAAGGCTGAAACACAGAGTTCATATTATTATAAACTCCAAAGAGGTAGAAGAGTTTTCAAAGATTTGTGCTCCTAGAGTCACTGAGAGTGGTTTTATGCAAGAGTTGATTGATGGAAATACTCTCTGTGTTCCTGGACTCTTCCCAGAGATCCATCTTAACTCATCCCCTCTGGCCGGCAGTGTATCACCAAAGTCTTCAGGTGGTTTCAGCATTGTTCTTCCAGCTCATTGATCTTTGTTTGAAGTTTGTTTTTTCCACTCTTTAATATCTGCGAGGCAGTTGTCCAGATGCACGGTCAGAGGAATCGATCCTCAGCTGTAATCTGTCGGGGTTTTGCTGTGAATTCATAAGTGTTACCAAGTTCTGTTCAAGCGAGTCAAATCGTTTATGGATGGATTTGTGGATCTTTATTCCCACATGTAGTTGCTGTGAGCAGAAATACTGCATCCAGTTAGCTTTGTCGCTATCATTTAGCATTTTACATTGAAGGGTACTGAGCACACTACAAGCACTAAATGCTGCACTACATTCAGTGCCAAAATTAATCCAAAAACACATCAATTGTGTTAATACATCACACTTTAAACACCATGTACTCACAGTAAAACCTTGTAACCGTAGAAGTATAGTATTTTAACCTAATATTTAAATGTTAATACTGTTGTGCAATAACTCTGCTCACTATTGTTTACAATTTATTCACAATTTGTCATCATTACCACCTCTTTCAATCATTTAATATGTTCACTTACCTTTTTAAATACTGCCTTAGGAGCTACAGTATATACATTGGTTTATTCATTAACAGTTAAACATGCATTTTCTTGTTGTTAATGTTAATTGTAAATTAACCTTTTATTTTGTATAATTATCAAGGTAATTATTGAAGTTTTTTATGCTTTTATTTTGAATGCAGCTTTGGGTCTATTAGAGACAGGTGGTGGTGGGATCAGCGCACCAGAATGAGCAAATGTTTTTTTACCGGGGTACGCCACGAGGAGAGCCAGAGGAGAGCCAGAGGAAAGGCTGCAGGCAAGATTAATAAAGCCTTTGTTTATTATACTGTTTAATATTGGATCATCAGAATAAAATGCATGAAACCACGTTCTTGTCCGGACCATTTTGGATAATTTCCCTGCCTAAGTTTCACTATCAGGTGCCTCAGTGGCAGTTTTCTTTTTTGAGCAAATGTTCTGAATTACTTCTTTATTTTTTTCTGCTACCTCGCCACTGATTTTATACATTGTTGAACTTATTTGCTTGTATTCGTACAAGGGTGTTTGCCTTTTTATTTAAAATGTCAGTCCACTCTTTTTCCTTTAGCCTTATATCTGCACTGTTTGTTGCTGTAACTCTGTAATGCGTTACGAATAAAGGATTTCTGATTTCTGTGAACACATGACTAAGAGTCTCCTCATAAGGATTTGCTGACATCATAATAGGTGAAAAGAATGTGAGTTAATTTGTAATGCATCAGCAGAGGGGATTTGGTTTTATTTCCAACAATGAAACAGGGGGAGAAAAGGCTTAAATGTGGGTTTATTGTCCTGTTATGTTGCCTTAAGAGCCACAATCTGCTTACATTGACTGCTCAATCCACTCAGGCCAATGCCTTAACCATGATTACCAGTTAGTACTTTACAATGCCTGCTTGTTACCAAGTGGTTCATTAAGGATAATAGCATACTAGTTTCAAGCTAATTGCTGCCAAATGAAAAAGTCATCGCGTGAACATGATCATTTCCTTTAATTGTGTCCGCATTAACTTTCACTTTTTTTTATGTCTTTATTTCTCCTACTATAAATGGGGATGCATAAATGAAATTAGATCTTAGTGAAAATAAGACATCCTTCCCTCAGAAGCGTCATCTCAGGGAATTGTAAAAGGTCTGCACAATAATACAAAGGTTTTAAACATTGCACAATAGGATATCATCATCTTCTTTAAATAAATGTCCTCCTACACTTTGAAAAATGAAACAAAATCAGCCTCTGCATGATACTGCTTAAAAAAAGATATTGTTCATGTCTTTTATATTAACAATTGAATAATCCAGGGGGCTATTAGAATGTGTCATAATGTGTAGAAATAATTTATAAGCCTAAATGTTTCAGGGGGATGAAAGGCAATTATGTAGCTCACTTCAATAGTTCCTGCCTGGCCCACAGTGATTAATTTGCCGCATCACATACTGAATGGAAAAATGACACCGATTGACAATTAATATGTATGCATTACTGAAAGACAGCAGGCAAAAATTGATGAGAAATTTTCCGAGGATCAGGAACAAAGACCACCTTATTTGAACAGTATAAAAGTGGAGGTCAGGAAGAGGAACGAAGAGGGGGGCAGTGTCCAGAAACATCTTGATGAGATTCCTGCTCTATCACGCCCCCGGGGTTTGAATCCAGGACCTCCTCGATGTGAGGCGACGGTGCAAAACTGCTGAGTCATCTGCTGAGATGGGGAGAGAGTAAAGAACAGCGTTTGGGGGTGAGGGTCGTGAGAGAAAGGGGTAAGCCACACATATATAGGTCTGTGCAGGTGACTGAATTAGTGTAGCACAGGTGGTAGAATTAATGAGGCGCGGGTGATTGAATTAGTGAGAGAGAGAAGTGTGGGCCTGTTCCTGAACCTTTGTAGTAACACACTTATTTGAAGGCTCTACCTCCGCTGAGAGCCTTTTCTAACCTTTATTTCCCGCTGACACAACATAAAAACAATTAAACCAGAAATAAAAAGGTGCAGATAAAGGTTTTTGGCTCAGATGAGGCCATATCCGCCCCAGATGTTTGATCCGAAGGGCTCCAGTAGTAGTAGGTCCGAGGGGTTTCCCCACTGTAGACCCATGTCCTGCATTGCTATTTGGAGGAAGATAAATAAAACTGCGTCTAAAATGTGACTTTTTCTCTGCAAATACTAAAATCCCCAAATGTTCTCCCACTCACTCCCCCCTGACACCTCCATTGGACTCCTTTGTTTAGTGACACGACTATGTAACACTTGCGCTTAATTTGGCTTGCGCTCTGACATATTGTACGTGATAGGCTAAGGGGCGCGACATCTCTAAGCCATTGATCAATCACAACAGAGCCTGACTGGCAGACTGGGCTCTGGTTTCAGGTATGAAATATGAAAAAAAAATGAACCTGAAAATGAGCATACTAGGGCCCCTTTAAATCTCACTTCATTGAAATAAATACAGTGCCTCTGAATGGTATCAGGCACCAGGATCAGGGAAGTCTTTTGGTGCTAGGGACAGAAAAAAGCATCAGTATTTCAATAGTTGAAATACTGGTATGTTTTAAGGTTGTGATGGTGCTTGATGTTGAGGAATGCATGAACTGTTCCATGCATACACTAAGGCCCCGTCCACACGGAGACGATATCAGTTATATCCGCTAACGTTCTCTATCGTATGACGCCATAGCCCTGCCTCTCCCCACCTTGGGTGCTCCAGACGCTACTGACCATGATACAGATTTTAGTGCAAAATCTACAGCTCCTCTACCACAACCATCAGCAACAATAATAATATAATAATAATCATCATCGGTCTTATTCACTGCTTTTGGTGTATTTTGTGGCGGAAGTACAGCGCCACTTACAGGCCCGGCATATGTACTACAGCGTCTCCAGCGTTTTCGTGTGGACGGACACGTTTCTTGAGCCGATTCCCTGTGGAAGGAAGACTTTTTTGAAAACGACTTCGGTTCGTTTTCGTTTTCGTCACCGTGTGGACGGGGCCTAAAAGACACACACACATACTGGTATGTATGTGTTTTGGGGACCACGTTTCAGATCATCACTTGCGGGGACCACACAAACACACACACAAACACACACACTGACAGACTAAATGTCAAGTCACACTTGATAGATTTGGTCGGCTCAAGAGCCCTATAAAAAACAAACTTGATGGGAAAATGTGCGGTCCTCCATGCACACTCTGACCCATCCGCGGTACGCACAAAAACGGGAGAGACGAGAAACTGCGACACCGTTGGCAGAAGGAAGAATGGAGAGAAATATGTGGAAATAATACCATTAATAAAATGTTACCTCTCATGTATCATGGGATATGAAGAATTCATTTTCAAAAATGGATTAAAGCCAATCTTAAAATGATTAAACAAACGCCTGTTTGAGACTCCTCAGTGCACACAAAAACATAACTTGTAGAAAGAAAGAAATACGGAAATGTTATTGATCACCCCTCGCTTATGTTATCTTGTTAAGAAATGTATTCTCATAAATGATGCGGTACACAGAAGGACAGAATTACTTTAAACTGACGCCGTTTTGCTTTTCTCTAGGTTGTATGGATACGAGCATGGTTTATATACTATCATGTTTAATAATGTGTTATGCCGTTCGCCAATACTTGATAAGTCGCTCGTAAAACACAGGAGGTATGGAAACTAAGAACACCATATTTGGTCAATTGTAGAGCTAATATAACACAACACATTTGTTTTATTTCCTTTAACTGGTGGATATAGAGTTGCTGCGGGGGGGTTGAGATGCACAGGGTGCAGTGGAGACGCTGCGCACAGCTGATTGACAGCTGGAACGCAAACCACTCCACTCCGGAGGGATTCCCCGATCATTTCTTACAGTTTTTCATCAAGGGGGTGTCTCCTGTCCCCGGTACAAACACACTGACACACTGCCTGAGGAAGGTTAGGCTATGTGTATTTTTTTTGTCATTACATTTTTTCTGACCACTTTATTATTTTGGTGACGATCCGACCTCCATGCTGCTACTCTGGTTCAAACTGCTTCCACCAAACAATATGATTTATCTCGACCTCCCCAAAATAACCAACATCTGACACGGTGTGAAAAGTCTTTTTTAGCTCTTCTGTCGTCATTTCCTGCGATCTTCTTCATGCAGTCAGTCAAAATGAATATTAATACGGGGCGTTTCTTTCACTATTTATAGGGAAATATGGGCGTTACATGAAGCCCGCAAAAGCTGCGCCACATTTCGAGTTGATTGTGATTTATAAAGGGAAACCGGTGTTTTGTAAATTGGAATATTTGTGTGCGTATTTATTTGCTTTGTCCTACGTAAGCCACCTTCCCACGTGAATCCTATACAAAGCTTTATAAATGAGGTCCCTGATAGGCCGATAATACCCACAAACACACACACACATAGGACCTTTCATACATGCATTAATAAGACGTCAGAGCTAGCGAGTTGCTAATGGAATTGTGCCCCAACAGATGCCTGTTTTGGTGTCTTGCTCAAGGGCACCTTGGCAGGGCACAGGAGGTCAATTGATAAATCCCACGCTAGTCCATTCTGCATATTACGTTTCAAGGAAATGAATCGGCAACCCGCCGGTTCCCAAACCTACAGCTACAACCCAAGGTAAGTGGGTTGTACCTTGTTTGAATAGTCATTGCACTGATTCACTTAGACAGTGATTTTATCCAATTCAACTATTAATAAAGCCTTGTTCCTAGATGTTTAATGAAATGCATTTTTTCTCGTCACGTTTCCCTGTCTCCATGGGCTTTTCTGTGGAACAACTGAACCTATGCACTTCAGGCGGAGAAGCATTCATAAATCATCGTCTGATTTTGAAATGGCTCCATTTATGAGTTGTTTGGTGCAGCTGCTTTGATGTGAGAGGCATGAGCTGTTCTGGGGGGAGGCCAGACAATAACGGCTTCAGTGTCAAAGTGCAAGTGAGATAAATGACTCAGGAGCATCTGCTGTTAAACTGTCCTCTCACTGTCGCTGGGTCAGGGACATTTCCTCTGCTTCGGTCACACTGACGAGGCAAATGTGTTTCTAGGTTAGCAACGATATTTCTCTCTAGGTAAAAGTTACTTTCCTTCTTAAATCCCTTTCAGTACTAAAATAGAACTCTCTATTTAATTTACTCACTTGCAACCAGCCACTGCCAGATCCGATTATTCCTTCCAAGTTGGTAACAAAATTGCTATGACCAATGGGGATAAAATAAAATGAAACCCGGGTAAAAAAAGCAAGGTAATCAAAACAAATGCAGACACAAACAAATATCCACCAACTGAGGAGAGATATGTTGTTTTATAGTAAGTTGATGGAAACCGAATTGCGAGAAGCGCTGTAAAGAGAGTGCATTCAGGACTTAATCACCAACTGGAGAGAAACAATTTCATATGAATGCTAATGTTGCTCCTTGTCCGCTGTGTGTATAAATGGGCAATTGTTCGCTGACATGTCAACGTAATAAGGCAATAATATATCTGGGATGTCTGCCTGTCAGCTTGTTTGGGAGTACTAGTGCCCCCCCATGGCCAAAATCCCATTAATGCAGCTTTAAAGGTGCCCCTGTGGAGCTTATCTTGTAAACAAACAACAGAAAAGTTCTTGTTTACCTGATCTGTGTATCTCCTTGTGGTCTAACAAGCGTGTTGAATGTATCCCTTACCTCATGAAACATTAGCAGTGTCTATTTTTAAAGCCTGTACTGTTTATACCCATGTTAGTTTGTTAGCAGTCTTTTTCTCCATCTTTCTGCTGCAATATGCTAAAGAGTTCAGTTTTTGGTACTACAGCTTTATTTTTCATGGAACTTGTATGTTTCATTTTCATTGAGAATACTCAAAACACTTCAACACTGAGTCTTTTACTTCTGAAGCCCTTGACACAGAAATAAGACCCCATTCTTCAACACTCCATTAGGCACTGCATGAAGCACTATAAAAACAGTGTTGCTTAATGGCATTTTACATCAAATGGTATGTTTTGTTTCTCCCCGAGAACATATTGATTGCAGTTTATGATGTGTTTTAAAAACTTGACATAATAGTGGCTTCAGTTTTCCAAAGGACTAGTATGTTGTGATGGCTTTTATTCATAGAGTAGATAAAAGCCCAGTGTGGTGGTTCAACCCAGTCTCACAGCATTTCGTGTTATAGTCACAACATTTAATCTATTGATTCGTGTTCACCAACACGATTTTCCCCTTTTTTTCTTGTCACACAGAACGATTTTAAAAGCAATGTATTTATATTGGTAGTATGTTTCGTGGCTGCACCACGTCTTTTTGTCCGGTCAGGTCGGAAGACCGGAAGCTGTGTGGTTCATAAAAACATGTTCTTACTCATTATCAAGCCACGATTATTGTTTTTATTTTAAATCGTATAATGTCTGACTTTTTTTGCCGTCCGTGAGGACTTTTTTTACCATCTAATTTGTTATTCTTTTCTAAATAACACACTGTTATTTACTCAACAATAACACACAATTATCCTTGTTTTTATTTATTTGTTTGATTCTATAATCTCGGGCTTTTTTGGCGTCCGTCAGGAACTGAATTTCAAAATAAAGTCACCGGAAACAGACGTAGGCCTATAAGGGACATTTCGAGCATCATTGCGATACACACCCACTGACCTGATTACCCAAGATCCTCAGCTATGGTTTAAGCTTGGTGATTGGATGTTTTAGCCGCAATGCACGTTGGGATATGGTGTTAATGCGATATGAAATCCGAAAAACATTTTGGAGTTTTGGATGGCCAAAGACACTACACTACCCAGAATCCTCAGCTATCGTTTGGGACTACAGTCCCTGTGCTTGAAAAACCCGTGATTAATCTTCAAGCTCTGGGATTGGATGTTGGAGTGGCAGTGCACCAAGGTTACGCCGAGCGTCAAACAGCACTTTGAAATGGAACGAAACCACGGCAGACTATCCAAAACTGGATTTGAACAGGACCAGCCCCCACCCCCCAGAACAACACATGCTGGCTATTGTGTTTCGCAAAATGTTCTATGGGACGTCTCTACTGGGAACCTTTTCGTTTTTCCCACAATTAGAAGTTGCCAGTATTAAACACATTGGTGTTATCAAATTTAAAACATATAATTAATAAATGGGTGAAAATAGCTTGTGTCCATAATGGGCAGCATTAATATACCCACATAACAGCTCATTGTTACTTTGTAATTCTACTCCACTACAATTCAGAGGTTAACCTGGTATTTTTACTCCACTACATTTATTTTAGTTACTTTGCAGATTCTGATTAATGATGTGAAATATAAACAACCCTTAAATCAGACTTTAGTTACACCTGAGTAAAATTCAGGGAAGGTGATTGTCAAGTGCCAACAATCAGGCGAGATATTAGTTGGTGTTTGAGAAGACTAAACATTTATCTGCAGATGCCTATAAAGTATATTCATTACTTGTTATTCTCTAATAGTTAATTAAAGACTGTATATAATGGCTATTTTGCACATCCCTTTCAAGATTTCAAGATTTTCAAAGGTTTATTGACATATCATATACACAACTACGTTGAAGTTATGCAATGAATGAAAAACTTGGATCGCAGGTTCCTCAACAGTGCATTACAAGACATCTATCAATATGTCTGTATACCTCCACCATTAAACTGTCATATTCTGCACATTTCTTATACTATCTACATACATAAGAGTATAATTCATATGTATAATATCAGTTAAAATAAGTGCTTCAACACAGTCAACATTGAAGGAAAGCAATATATTAGACGTTAAGTACTTTGTCAAGCTTAATATTTATCTGTAGATACCCCCAAAGCTTTTTTCTTATTTAAAAAAAGACCTTAACCTAAAGTATTCTTTAATGTTTAAATAAAGGTTAATTAGTTTGTCTGTTTTGCACATCCTCCTATTAATCAAATCAAATCAAATCAAGTTTTATTTATATAACACATTTTTAAACGATTTTTGGTCGAGCCAAAGTGTTGTACATATAATAAAAATACTCTACAGTAAAGACACTTTACAGCAAATACAACAGCACAGTTTGTGCAGAATATCAGTATGAGAAAACGACACCCTCTGTCCTTAGACCCTCACATCGTACAAGGAAAAACCTCCGGAGAAAAACCCACAGTTTAAAGGGAAAAATGGGAGAAACCTCAGGGAGAGCAACAGAGGAGGGATCCCTCTCCCAGGACGGACAGAAGTGCAATAGATGCCATGTGTAAATCGAAGAGATAATACATTTTACAGCATAGGTAGACCGAATGTTTGGAAATGCATGTGTCTATAATAAGAAGATGAATCCACGAAGATGTCAACAACAATCCTGTGGGAGCCATCAGGGAAGCAGCATGAATGTATCTTTGTACATCCTGCACTAAACAGTTTTATTGTAGAGATCACTTACAGTATCTTCTTGATTTTTTTATATTCTATATTTCTATCATCGACCTTCTACTTTCCCCCTATTTTGTATGTACTCTTAATATTTTTTTCATCAAATATAAAATATTAAAAAAATAATTCAATAATGTGCTTTAACCACTAGGTGGTGCACACAAGGTACACACAGCCATAATAACTTTGTATTATTAGTGTAGGACACTTGTGTATGTATAACGTCTGAAGATGTGTAGTTTTATTCATGTTTTCACATAATTTTACAGGATATTGCTATATTATTTCACATGTTTTACTTCTACACATTAATATCTGATTCGTAAAACATCACAGACAGAAAGGCATATCCGTCATTTAATGGTAAGCTATTGAAATTCTGAATCCATAGATTTGTCTCCCATCACCCAAAACCCCTGACTATTCTCTCAACTCAGTATTTACATTCTTTAATTCAAAGAAAATCAGTAATATCTTTAAAAACTACAAGTCCTTTTCTATCAGCTGTGCACCGTTATGGTGTAAATATATCTATAACTACCAATTGGATCAAATATAAAAGTCAGCCGATTTAATGTTGATACTGCAAGGAGACGTATTGTGTGAAGAGAAATTGAAGATGTTGTTTAATTGCTGATACATGTATGATCCACGTCACATATTCAGTTTCGGTGGCAGTTCTTCCAGTTTGTCCAAAGGTCTTCTAAACAGGGCTCTATAAATAAATAACTACGCCAGATGTGTAATATTTAATGCAGCCGAACCATGTATTACAATGCATTTATGTGATGACTTTCAAAGAGAAAAGCAAGCACACTCGGAATAAAGTATTATTTTCTTTCTTTTTTTAAATGTTTTTCGGATTTCATATCGCATAAACACCATATCCCAACGTGCATTGCGGCTAAACAATACAATCACCGAGCTTAAACCATAGCTGAGGATCTTGGGTAATCAGTTCAGTGGGTGTGTATCTGTTTCCGGTTATTTTATTTTGAAATTCAGTTCTTGACGGACGCCAAAAAAGCCCGAGATTATAGAATTAAACAAATTTTAAAAAACAAGGATAATTGTGTGTTATTGTTGAGTAAATAACAGTGTGTTATTTAAAAAAGAATAACAAATTAGAAGGAAAAAAAGATTTTAAAAATACAGATTTCAGTATTCTGAGGCTCTGAGCTCCATTTATTTTCCTCACGGACGGTAAAAAAAGTCCGACATTATACAATTTAAAATTAAAAACAATAATCGTGGCTTGATATTGAGTAAGAACATGTTTTTATGAACCACACAGCTTCCGGTCTTCCAAGACCCGACCGGACAAAAAGACGCGTTGCAGGCACGAAACACACTACCAATAGAAATACATTGCTTTTAAAATCGTTCTGTGTGACACGAAAAAAAGGGGAAAATCGTGTTGGTGAACACGAATCAATAGATTAAATGTCGTGACTATAACACGAAATGCCGTGAGACTGGGTTGGGTGGTTACAGTCACTTGGAGACAGTTGTTGTTGTAAAAGAGCTGAGGAAAATAGAGTAATGCCAGCTTCTCTGTGAGGGACAATAGGCTTAGTGTTGACTCCTGAGAGTTCACAGAGTACAGGAAGTCAAGAAATTAGCTCCAACAGAGGCAACAATGAGAGAAGGTCAGACCGTTTGAAAAGGTTGCTTCAGATCAAATGCCGCATTGAGAAATAAACTAAAAGGGCCGTGGGTTAAAAGGTAAATCTGACAATCTATTTGATCGTTACCAAATCCCTGGAAAAGACCACAACGTACTATATGTTAGTCTGTTTCTCACAGTTCTGAAAATGCAGCCATGCATTCCCAATGATAGTATGAATCTTAAAAAAAAATGCTTTATAGCATAGGTTATGATTACCTAAGACATTCCTGTTAAGCCCTGGGGCCTCATTTATAAAGGGATATACGCTCAAAAAATGGCGTACGCCAGTTTCTACGCAATGTTTGCGATTTATAAAATACTAACTTGACGGGAAAATGTGCTGTCCTCCACGCAAACTCTAACCTATGCGTACGCACTAAGCACACAAACGGGAGAGACGAGAAACTGCGACACCGTTGGCAGAAGGAAGAATGGAGAGAAATATGTGGAAATAATACCATAAATAAAATGTTACCTCTCAATTATCAAATATGAAGAATATATTTTCAAACATTGATTAAAGCCAATCTTTAAATGATTAAACAAACGCCTGTTTGAGACTCCTCAGTGCACACAAAAACATAACTTGGAGAAATAAATAAATACGGATATGCTATTTAAAACCACCTCGAATATGTTGTGTTAATGTTATGAAATGTTTTCTCATAAATGATGCGGTAAGCAGGAGGACAGAATTACGTCTAAACTGACGCCGTTTTGCATTTCTATAGGTTGTAGATACGAGCGTGGTTTTATATACTATCACGTTTAATCGTGTTTTATGCCGTTTGCCAAGACTTGATAAGTCGCTCGTAAAACACAGGAGGTATGGAAACTAAGAACACCATATGTGGTAAATTGTACAGCTAATATAACACAATCCATTAGTTGTATTTCCTTTAACTGGTGGATTATGGATATATAGTTGCTGATCGACAGCTGGAACACAAACCACCAAATACAACAAAAATAATTCAGATCCAGTCGTCATGACTCCACTCCGGAGGGATTCCCCGATCATTTCTTACAGTTTCTGATCAAGGGGGTGTCTCCTGTCCCCGGGACAAACACACTGCCTGAGGAAGGCTATGTGTATTTTTTTTCATTCATTAACTTTTTTCGGACCACTTATTTATTTATTTTGGTGACGATCCGACCTCCATGCTGCTACTCTGGTTCAAACTGCATCCACCAAACAATATGATTTATCTCCACCTCCCCACAATAACCATAATCTGACACGGTGTGAGATGTCTTTTTTAGCTGTTCTATCGTAATTTCCTGCGATCTTCTTCATGCAGTCAGTCAAAATGAATGAATGAATGGGCGTTTCTTTGACTATGTATAGGCAAATATGGGCGTTACGAGTCGATTGTGATTTATCAAGGGAAACAGGCGTAGGGAGTGCCGTACGCACTTCCCTCGCCGGTACGCAAGGTTTTGTGAATCGGAAAATGGCGGAAAATGTATGTACCTATTTTTGTGCTTTGTACTACGTAAGCAACCTTCCTACGTCAATCTTACGCAAGGCGTTATAAATGAGGCCCCTGAGTCTGTTTTTAAGGTTTCAGGCTCGAAAATGACATTCCCAGAACAAATTACTATATCTTCACTTCTAAAAGGGGTAAATTAATAATCTTTTTTCTCAAAGCAATGATAAACCTGTGAGTTGGATGTAGAAAAGTGAGAATTAATATAGATTTTTTTTATTTTAAAGTAAATTCATATTGAACATAGTAAGAAAATGTAAATTATAGTGTCCGTCCAAAAGAAAATAACCTTACTTATAGTGAAAACCACCCTTGAATGATGGGATAGTAGACTAAAAGCTTTAGGAATCCAAACTATAACATATAATAAGTACCCTGTATCAAGATTGATGCAAAACAAGTGACATTTGACCTTTTTAGAGAGGTTTAGCAAACAAAAAACACTTCTGGGGTCATTTGGGTGGATTTGCCATATCTCTGGCCCCCCTCGGTCAATTTTGATGATTGACACCTCTTTTGAACCCTTAGAGCCAATAGAATCGAGAGGGATTTCCTAAATCCATCTAAACATTACCATTGGTGAATGAGTGATGCGCAGCCAGAATGCCCAAAACCGGAAGCTGGGTTGTAGCTCTCACGCCAACCCGGTATCACGGCAAGACGTGAACATGTGACGATCTACCATGCTGGGAGACGTGAATATGTCACGGTTTCGTCCCTTCAAACGTGACAGTTACACGGTATTGTTAACATGGCCCAACCAGTGGAGAAATACCCGGAAGTGGTATATATAAATGGTCTACCGCGCCTATTGGTCGGTTTTTATTGTCAAAATGAGATGTTTTTAATTTATTTTTTAATCGTCACACTTGATTTCGCCGATTTTCTTGTTGCCCTAGCTGGTCGACACCTCTTTTAGCAGAAACAAAGGCTACATTAATGTATTAAATCGATGTTAATCCATGTGTGTGGATCATAGACTGGTGTGGATGTGGAATTAACGGACGTGACGTTGTGCGATTGCGTTGCCAGGCAACGCAATTTACAAACTCTTCAACTACAACCCTAATTATATTTAAAAACATTTTAGAAGGCCACACGAAATACTTTAATGTAAATTCAAATGTAAATGTGAAGGGATGTGTGTAATGTATGTGGTGATTGACATTATTCACCAACGGATCTATGGGTTGGGGGTATTGTTCCGCACGGACATTTTAGTTAACCGGACTTACTGTTGATGTGAAATCCGAAAAAAAAGTTAAAAATACAATAATACTTTATTCCGATTTTGCTTGCTTTTCTCTTTGGAGGTTATCACATAACGGCATTGTAATACATGGTTCGGCTGCATTAAATATTACATATCTGCCGTAGTTCTGTATTTATAGAGCCCTGATGAGAAGACTTCTGGACAAACAGGAAGCACTGCCGCCAAAACTGAAAACGTGACGTGGATCATAAATATATCAGCAATTAAACAACATCTTACATTTCTTTTCACACAATACGTCTCCTTGCAGTATCAATACTAATTCGGCTGACTTTTATATTTGATCCAATTGGTAGGCTGTATTTACACCATAACGGTGCACAGCTGATAGAAAGGCACATCCAGTGGTTAAAGCACGTTATTGAATTTGATTATTTTATTATTTTTCACAAAAATTAAACCATCAATAGCAGAAACATAATTAACTGTCATTAGTAAACCACCCAAAAAAAAAGATCATAAGTGGTTTTGTTTTATGCATATGTTAAGGATAATAATAGCAATGTAACACTGTCCATGACACTTACTGTATAACACTGATTTGAAAAGCATACAGAAAAAACTAATTCACTGCCCTTAATAAAGTATTTAAATATATATTTCAGGTGTGCTGTTTTGTTTAGATCATTGACATCTGGAGCTCTTTTAATGTCCTTTTTGATTATTGTTACACCAGGTCTTTATTCCATATTCAATACAAACAAAACAAACCAAACAAAACAGCAATTCTACTCCACTACAATTCCGAGGTTAACCTATTTTTACTCCACTACATTTATTTTAGTTACTTTGCAGATTCTGATTAATGATGTGAAATATAAACAACCCTTAAATCAGGCTTTAGTTACACCTGAGTAAAATTCAGGGAAAGGTGATTGTCAAGTGCCAACAATCAGGAGAGATATTTGATAGTTGCTGCTTGAGAAGACTAAACATTTATCTGCAGATCCCTATAAAGTATATTCATTACTCGTTATTCTCTACTAATAGTTAATTAAAGACTGTATATAATGGCTATTTTGCATATCCCTTTCAAGATTTTCTAAGGTTCATTGACATATCATATACACAACTAATTCAATAACGTGCTTTAACCACTAGGCGGTGCACACAAGGTACACACAGCCATAATAACTTTGTATTATTAGTGTAGGACACTTGTGTATGTATAACATCTGAAGATGTGTAGTTTTATTCATGTTTTCACATAATTGTACAGGATATTGCTATATTATTTCACATGTTTTACTTCTACACATTAATATCTGATTCGTAAAACATCACAGACAGAAAGGTATATCCGTCATTTAACAGTAAGCTATTGAAATTCTGAATCCATAGATGTGTCTCCCATCACCCAAATCCCCTGACTATTCTCTCAACTCAGTATTTACATTCTTATATTAAAAAAAAAATCAGTAATATCTTTAAAAACGACAAGTCCTTTTATATCAGCTGTGCACGTATTTCTTTTCGGATTTCACATCAACAGGAGTCCGGTTAACTAAAATGTCCGTGCGGAACAATACCCCCAACCCATAGATCCGTGGGTGAATAATGTCAATCATCACATTACACACATCCCTTCACATTTACATTTTAATTTACATTAAAGTATTTCGTGAGGCATTCTAAAATGTTTTTAAATATAATTAGGGTTGTAGTTGAAGAGTTTGTAAATTGCGTTGCCTGGCAACGCAATCGCACAACGTCACGTCCGTTAATTCCACATCCACACCAGTCTATGATCCACACACATGGATTAACATCGATTTAATACATTAATGTAGCCTTTGTTTCTGCTAAAAGAGGTGTCGACCAGCTAGGGCAACAAGAAAATCGGCGAAATCAAGTGTGACGATTAAAAAATAAATTAAAAACATCTCATTTTGACAATAAAAACCGACCAATAGGCGCGGTAGACCATTTGCTTGGCACTTCCGGGTATTTCTCCACTGGTTGGGCCATGTTAACAATACCGTGTAACTGTCACGTTTGAAGGGACGAAACCGTGACATATTCACGTCTCCCAGCATGGTAGATCGTCACATGTTCACGTCTTGCCGTGATACCGGGTTGTCTCACACACTCTATATGAAATCTCCGTTTATGACAAAAATTGAATGATGGATTATCAGTAATTATTTCAAAGTGACACAGACACATTGGATTAACCTATGGATTAACCTTCAGCAGCACAATCAGAAAACAGCAAAGGTAAGACGTATTTGCCGTTTTGGCTCCGTAAAGCTATGTGTTGTCTGGTTTTGCCTTCGCTGCCCTGAGTTCTGGTCGCACAGTGATGATACTTATACCTCTATAATATGTGGAATCTCAGCTTTCATTTTATATCTTGTTTGTGCAGATCAGATTAGTAATCAAATATTTCTACCGTGAGTTCTGTGCTAAGTGTGTTAGCATTTTTTCGCTTAGTGCTATTTCAGAGGCTTGGTATTACCCTTGTGTTTGGTTTAACTAAGAATTGTTCATATCGTCAGTTAGCTGAGTTTCTTCCCGTTAAGTGGGTATGACATATTAATAGGTTATTAAATGTTAAGAAGCCCTGAGACACAGTTTTGTGAAAAAACTGGTTAAAGAGGTCATATTATGCTCGTTTTCAGGTTAATATTTGCATGTTATGCTTCTACTGGGACGTGTTTACTTGCTTTAATGTACAAAAAACATTATGATTGGTCAACCGCTTAGAGATGTCCAGCCCCTTAGCCTACAATGTGTTGGAGCGCTTGCCAATAGAAGCGTGAGTGTTACATACTGTATGTCACTAGGAGACGGAAATAAAGGCAGGGGGGGGAGTGTGTGGGAGAGAAACTCCCTCCAGAGGGAACATTTACAGACTTTTTACAAACAGAAAAACCTTTATAACACAGAACAGGAAAAGGAAAACCCCACAAAGCTTGATAAAGCATATTTAATCAAACAGGAGGAAATAGTGCATTTAATGGAGACTATTTTCATCTATGGAAGAATATGCACAAATGATCACTTACTGTACAGCAGCAGGCGGTGTGTGTGATTTTGCCTCGGAATAAACCTCAGTGCCTGTGTTTTTCATCATAATGAAGGAACATGTTAGCCAGTTCAACAGTGTGGATGTATTTTTAAGAGTTTTTGCATGACATTGGAGCGCTATGGTTTGATAAAAGTAGAAGTAGATAAGTAGAATCAAAGTATTGTTGGTTTTAGTATTTTTAATGGGATTGGGTGACTGTGAGAACAATATAGAATATCACCACCAGACTTATTTTATAATGAGGAGATCTGAGAGGATTTAATGAGGGGACACATTTGTTTTTCTCTGCACGAAGAAATGAACCGTGTAGGCATTTTATCCAAAAGACTAAATGTTTCTCTTAGTGGTGACATGACAAGACAATTATATTCTTTGTTGTTGTCTTAGAATTTCCAGCTTTAAATTGTATTAAGACAAAAATATTTTTCAAAAAAGCTCAGTCCTTCAGCCACTGAGCATTGAAGATAAAAATGAATGCAACATGGGAATGCAGGAGATATTTTCATCGAATGCTAATTAGCGTTAATGAAGCACATGCTACAAATGTAATTGTTCTGGATTGGCTGGTCTGTATCACAGCTGTGTTTCACACCCACTCCAACAGAAAGACACTAATGGCTGAAGTGATCTTCCTCAATGTCAATGGTGACATATGGTATTTGTATCTGCATCCAATGGTACTGGTATTAGAATTAGGCCTTGGATTTGGGGTGGAGAGACCTAATATAAGAACATTTTTGGCATTTATTTCAACACTTTTGGTGGTATAAAGAGGGTCTGAATAAGCTGAAGAACTTCAAGACACTTTAGGATGTCAACCCGCTCAGTTTGTAAAAACATGTTAGTACTAACCTGAATCGAAAGTCAATGGAACAATAAAGACTGCAAGCTTTCCGACAACATATGAAGCTTAGCGCAAGTTCAACCAGTTCAACCAGTTCAACCAGATCAACCGTCTTTACTCATTCATTCACATATATCCAGCTTACTACTCTCACCACTCTCAATCAGTGATCGGGGGCGTCACTCGCCAGCTAAGCCTATCACTTCGCCTCCATTCCCACAAGCCTATCATAGTGCATTGCTAAACCTTTAAATCTGCTCTCTCCCCTCCTCACAGTTGTCATTCCAGGTGACTCAACGCAGCCCTCCTCCACCCCTTCCACCTTCCTTTCTTCCAAATCCAGGGTCAAGCTTAAACCACTTCTCTTCAGACCTCCATCAATCCCTTCATGCCTCCACCACCACCATGTCTCGACCCCCAGGGGGGATTCATTGGTTCGGTTTTCCCCCTCCCGAATGATATTCCAGCACAACAGGGTCTAATCGCCATTACATTCATCTATGTATTCCCAGCAATAAATATATATTGTTACATCAAAACTGTCTCTCCAGATTGAACTAAAGTCAGTAAATTGAGAGATGAAATAGTTACAAATGTCCAACCATACATGCACACTTGAGTCAATGAGTTCAAAACTAAAACTAAGAGTCCAAATTGAGAGGGGCGGCTCGTATCCCATCTCAATACTGAAAGCATTAGTATGGCCAGGCTAACAGGCAGCGTTCTGCTCAGTGCTGTCTACGGCTGAAAGGCCCAGGCTGAATGATAATGTTGCTCCATAACTGCTAATTGCATAAATTAGGGCTGCAACTAACAGTCATTTTTCATTATCTATAAACCTGTCAAATACTTTCTCTATTAATTGTTTGGTCTTTAAAAATGTCAGGAGGAAATTGCAGTTCCTCAAAGTCCAAGTTGATGTCTTTAAGTATTTTGTTTATTAATATGAAAACCCCAAGAAATGATGTTTGAGATGGATGGATAGAAAACTAGATAGATAGATCGATAGATGTATAGATAGATGTATAGATAGATAGATAGATAGATAGATAGATAGATAGATAGATAGATAGATAGATAGATAGATAGATAGATAGATAGATAGATAGATAGATAGATAGATAGATAGATAGATAGATAGATAGATAGATAGATTGTAACAAGGTCTCTTACCTCTATAGTCATAAGTGAAAACATATTCTTTGTTTACAAACATTCTAATTGAAACATTCAAATTAGTAACGTCCAAATTGGTTGCAAATGAGGGTCTTTTTTACAATTAATTAATTTATTGGACACTTTACTCAAACCACATTTTAATAAGCCGCAAGAGAGTATTATTGTGGAGTGTGGTTGCTTTTGTGCATGAGACCAATACAAAAAGTGTCATAGCCAGTATCGAGGCGAAACTACAGATTCCACAGGGATCATATTTTGGGCCATTTGTCACCCCATCTGACATTTCCTAAATAACTGCTAAGCTGGGGCTGAATACAGTCACAGTTCTTCATTCTGTCTGTATATTTCCTGTGTGTTGGAGCTGTCCAGATCGATTTACTACATGTATTTTACAGACTCCTGAACACACTGAATCTGACAAAACTGAGCAGCTAACACTGTTAAAAACACTGTGGAGCGTTAAATTATAGTCACCAGAGACACTGCTCTATAAAGCTGTCACTATTTTGAGGTCACAGACACTATAAAAGTAGGCGAAGGATTTTTTTATATCTCGCAAATGAATTTAGTTGACTGATTTATTTAATTAAGCAAGCTCAAAGACAGATCAGTCACAGATATTGAAACTGATTAGTCGAAGGTTCCTCTAATTGAGATACTGAGGGGAAGCTTTCTAATTCAAATGATGCAAACCAGACGAATGAAATTAAGGCGCAATTAGGTCCACTGATTATGTATGGATTGAAGATCTATAAAGCTGTGAGATCTGGAATATCTACAAAAAGTGTCATCAATATCATGTTCATTGACAGCTTTTCATTACATTCTGCACACACAGGTTTGGTGTCTCAAAATACTTGTTTTAAAGTTTAACACATGTTAGTTTTTTTACTAAGAACTGCACGAGATAGAAGAAACATCAAATTTAAACTTAAAACAGATTGGAAAATATTTCTTCTTCTTCATTCTCTGAATTATTTTTAGAGTTCAGTGTAAATAAAAAATAAGATTTTAGCGAAACCCCTTTCATAACACGATTTTAAAAGGACTAAAACATTCCTGCCTTTTCCAGGACGTTTTAAAGTACAAATATACAATCGAATAAAATAAAAATATTCTATGCATGTTATAGTTACTACTCTAAAAAGAAATGGAAAACATTCAGTTGGATTTGACCATGCATACAAAGTGCAATCTTATCAGTAGAAAAGTAGAAACTGCATTTGTGCCCACTTCAAAGAAGTTTAAAGGACATATTTTTGTCCCTTTCATAGTCACGCCAATATTTTACCCCAGCTGTCAGCTACAGAAGGAAAATATCCCTGTTTGAGTCTGTATATCACCCATCAAACCATCTCTGAACCTCATAGTTTATTTAGTGAATCTAAATTTAAAATATCAATGAATGCTGCACTTTTAACATCTGAATCTCCAACGTTATATCATGTCTGATTGATGTGGTTCATGTCATGCTTCTCTTTCACCTGACCTACTTCAAGAACACAGATTGAGAGTGTTATCCTTAAATCAATCTTTTAGTCCTTTCTTTCAATTATTTATTGTTTTTTTCAATATTTTATTTTATTTTCCACGGTCATGGTAAATGGTAAATGGACTGCATTTATATGGCGCTCTTCTAGTCTTTGCGACCACTCAAAGTGCCTTTGCAAAGTAAGCGAGCCTTTCAGCCATTTACACACACACACACACACACACAAACACACACACACAAACACACACACACACACACCACACACACACACAAGACTTCCATACAAGGTGCCATTGCTCATTCAGAGAGTTTAACATTCACACACACTTACACACTGTTGGCAATGCCATCGGGAGCAATTTGGCTTTCAGTATATTGCCGAAGGACACTTCCACATGTTAACCGCAGGGGCCAGGGATCAAACCCCCAACCTTTTAATTGGCAGATTACCACACCTGCTGAGCCATAGCAACCCGTCAGTTATGAAATGGCAAATACAAAGAACCATGCTGTGTCTCAATTGAAGTACTTCTGTGCTTTCATTTGCTATTTTGAGTGCATAAATGTGTCTCAAAGCGAAGTATTACTTTGAGTACCATGGATTGTGCACTCATAACCTTTTAAAAAGTTGAGTGTGGAACACTCACACTCAACGTTCGCCATCGGGGATACATAACTGGAGGGAGAAGTGGAGGGTCCGCCAGTTATTATTACTTCGGTAAACAAAACAATATTATACATAAGCTATGCATGTAAATGTACTACTATACTGGTGTCAAAATGAAGCCACCGTTTCTTTATGTGGTTGATCACGTATTCTAATGATTTGGTACTGTGAACAATAACATTGATACCTAGATAACTAGCTAACCAGTGGCAATCGTGACTTGATGAGGGCACAGCAGCCATTACAACCCAGTCTCACGGCATTTCGTGTAATAGTCACGGCATTTAATCTATTGATTTGTGTTCATCAACACGATTTTCCCCTTTTTTTCGTGTCACACAGAACGATTTAAAAGCAATGTATTTCTATTGGTAGTGTGTTTCGTGCCTGCACACGTATTTTTGTCCGGTCGGGTCTTGGAAGACCGGAAGCTGTGTGGTTCATAAAAACATGTTCTTACTCAATATCAAGCCACGATTATTGTTTTTATTTTAAATCGTATAATGTCTGACTTTTTTTGCCGTCCGCGAGGAAAAGAAATGGAGCTCAGAGCCTCAGAATACTGAAATCTGTATTTTTTAAATCTTTTTTTTCTTCTAATTTGTTATTCTTTTCTAAATAACACACTGTTATTTACTCAACAATAACACACAATTATCTTTGTTTTTATTTATTTGTTAAATTCTATAATCTCGGGCTTTTTTGGCGTCCGTCAGGAACTGAATTTCCAAATAAAGTAACAGGAAACAGACGTAGGCCTATAAGGGACATTTCGAGCATCATTGCAATACACACCCACTGAACTGATTACCCAAGATCCTCAGCTATGGTTTAAGCTCGGTGATTGGATGTTTTAGCCGCAATGCACGTTGGGATATGGTGTTAATGCGATATGAAATCCGAAAAACATTTCGGAGTTTAGGATGGCCGAAGACACTACACTACCCATAATCCCCAGCTATCGTTTGGGACTACAGTCCCTGTGCTTGGAAAACCCGTGATTAATCTTCAAGCTCTGGGATTGGATGTTGGAGTGGCAGTGCGCCAAGGTTACGCCGAGCATCAAACAGCACTTTGAAATGGAACAAAACCACGGCAGACTATCCAAAACTGGACTCGAACGGGGCCCCCCCAGAACTACACATGCTGGCTATTGTGTTTCGCAAAATGTTCTATGGTACGTCCCTACTGGGAACGTTTTCGTTTTTCCCACAATTAGAAGTTGCCAGTATTAAACACATTGGTGTTATCATTGTGGTGATAGTGAGGGTCGTTGTGTTGACAAGACAGTAGTGACGGCCATCTTGGTGACGTGTGTTGTAATGTTGACCAGAGATGTAGTTCATTGAGCGTTTCACACAAACAAATGTGTTACTTCACAGTTTTACGACACATTTCTTTTTTTTTTACTTGCAAAATTATCTTTTAAATTGACAAACATCATATGTGTAATTCGTGGTACAATTCAAACGGGATCGAAAGATAATCTTTCTCTCTCCATTGACTTCAATGCATAACTTTTCCGAAATAAGGTCCCATGGGGCTCAACCGGAAGGGGAGGGACTTCGCCACTCTATGCCATGATAACTTTTTATTATTAGTGTAGAACACTTATGTATGTATAACCTCTGAAGATGTGTAGTTTTATTCATGTTTTCACATAATTTTACAGGATATTGCTATATTATTTCACATATTGTAGTTCTACACATTAATATCTGATTTGTAAAACATCACAGACAGAAAGGTATATCCATCATTTAATGGTAAGCTATTGAAATCCTGAATCCATAGATGTGTCTCCCATCACCCAAAACCCCTGACTATTCTCTCAACTCAGTATTTACATTCTTTAATTCAAAGAAAATCAGTAATATCTTTAAAAACTACAAGTCCTTTTCTATCAAATGTGCACCGTTATGGTGTAAATATATCTATATCTACCAATTGGATCAAATATAAAAGTCAGCCAAATTAGTATTGATACTGCAAGGAGACGTATTGTGTGTGTAAGAGAAATTGAAGATGTTGTTTAATTGCTGATATATTTATGATCCACGTCACGTATTCAGTTTCGGAGGCAGTTCTTCCAGTTTGTCCAAAGGTCTTCTAATCAGGGCTCTATAAATAAATAACTACGCTAGATGTGTAATATTTAATGCAGCCAAACCGTGTATTACAATGCCGTTATGTGATGACTTTCAAAGAGAAAAGCAAGCACACACGGATTAAAGTATTATTATTATTTTTTTTTTAATGTTTTTCGGATTTCATATCGCATAAACACCATATCCCAACGTGCATTGCGGCTAAACAATCCAATCACCAAGCTTAAACCATAGCTGAGGATCTTGGGTAATCAGTTCAGTGGGTGTGTATCTGTTTCCTGTTATTTTATTTTGAAATTCAGTTCCTGACGGACGCCAAAAAAGCCCGAAATAATAGAATTAAACTAATGTTATTTAGAAAAGAATAACAAATTACAAGGACATTTTTTTTTTTTAAATACAGATTTCAGTATTCTGAGGCTCTGAGCTCCATTTCTTTTCCTCGCGGACGGCAAAAAAAGTCCGACATTATACGATTTAAAATAAAAACAATAATCGTGGCTTGATATTGAGTAAGAACATGTTTTTATGAACCCAACAGCTTCCGGTCTTCCAAGACCCGACCGGACAAAAAGACATGGTGCAGGCACGAAACATACTACCAATAGAAATACATTGCTTTTAAAATCGTTCTGTGTGACACGAAAAAAAGGCGAAAATCGTGTTGGTGAACACGAATCAATAGATTAAATGTCGTGACTATAACACGAAATGCCGTGAGACTGGGAGATTATGCCATATAAGAAAACGCTACACGGTCAACAGAGCACTGAACAAATAAAAGTTTTAAATGTACTGTCCTTGTAAACGTACAGCTATACTGTTGTCAAAAATAAGACACCATATATATTTTTTTTTTATCAAGCATTCTGTAATGATTTGCTACCGTAGACATCAACACTGCTAGCTAGCTAGCTAACAACGGCGCTCGCACTTCTAGTGAGGGCACATTCAATTGTTGTTTAAATCAAAAACTATGTGGTCAGTGATTTAGTTTGGAAGCCATTTATCCAGGTTAAACCCATCACTTCAACATCATGCTCTGTGGGTCTAAATGTCATACCACTCAAATCACCACTCTACAGTTACATGGAGTGCTCATTTCTCTCAGCCTCAGTGAGCGAGTCACTATATATGGTAACACTCCCACAGTGATGATGGTTTGACAGGTTCATTTTCATGGTGAGAAAACCCCGGATTTGATCACAATGCAGACAGAAAGCATGTAATTACCAGCACTGAATTCATTAGGATATTATCAGAGTGGCCACACTGGTCATTATATCAAATGGGAAGTAGATTACAGAGCAGATGACAAGTACTTGGGCATTTAAAGGCTGTGTTTGACGCTTGTTGCATTGAAAAGACTTTGACCATTGACAACCTGACAATTCTACGTTCGGTCATGATTTATTTTCATTTTGGTATTCAGGTTTAATTGTATTAGCGTACGTGGCTATGATCTAAAACACAAATTTGATTTGCATGCGTAGCACAGTGGTCAAATTGCAAAACACAGGCTGTCAGCATTAGCATATTAACCAGGCAGCATATTTTCAAAAACATTTCATGAAAATGTGACAAGAGCATTCAGCGGAGTTCACGACAATAGCAGAGTAATAGAATAAATAATAGATTACTCAAAGCTGACTTTTAAACTGGGCTAACCATTTAAAGCATACAGAGCAGACACAGCGCTGACAGGTTTGCATTATTCATCGTCTACACACACACACGCCGCCTGCAAAGCCTCAGAAAAAGAGATGAAGAGCGCCGGGGTTGGATGTTTTTTTTTATTCGTAAGGACAGGAAGTGGAACACTTTGAAGAATGATTCATGTGAAGGAGACGCAGCTAGTGCGTCAATACGTTTTAAAAGAAGGTATCACTTCATT
Source organism: Trematomus bernacchii (assembly GCF_902827165.1). NCBI lineage: Eukaryota > Metazoa > Chordata > Actinopteri > Perciformes > Nototheniidae > Trematomus > Trematomus bernacchii. The sequence goes on along the minus strand of NW_022987588.1, from coordinate 7,432,025 downwards.
ATCACCTATTTTATTAAAAGCTTATGTGTTCAGTGTCACTTTTGCACACTGCTGACTGAAGATCAGATCTTTCTCTTTCTCTATAAACTAAATGGCAACATTAAATATTGTCATAAGTAGCCTGTTCTTTTATTATTGTGACCATGTGGGGTAAATATAATCCCCAGTTAATTGCCTTCCTGATATTGATGCACTGTAGGATTAGGGAAGTCAATCTATCTCTGCAATGTTGATCAACAATATCATCACACATTTTCACACATGACTTTATATTTTTTATTTATCTTTGCTCAGGTCAATACAACACAAACAAAAGATGCCCAAAATATGGCTTCCTGCAGCAGTCTTCAAAATATGAAAGAGCATTCTGGGAATATCACATTTTGATTGCTATTTAATGTTTTAGTCTAAATCTTGTATCAGGATTCGCAGAAACAAAGCGATAACATAATTTGCATTATTATCATTAAATATAAAAGAACATGGATTTTCAGATGAAACACAAATGTATTTAAAGTGAGAAAGATTGACATTTTTGTTTATTTGTTTAAATTCAGTCTTGTTTATTTTTGAATTGGGGAATGGGAAATATCATATCAATGTTTGAGGTTCATACCTATAGTTTGTGTGTCTTGTACAACGTGTTAACATACTTTAATGTTCAAAAGTCCTCTCCGTTTTAGCGGATGCTTATTTAAGCCCCCTTTAGGAAAAGTTCATTCTGCTCTGATTGAATTGCGAGGAAAATTGCAAAGGCAGTTAAGCCGTGGGTGGAGATGGGGGGGGCGGTATTTCCTAATAAGCCTGAATCTGACACAGGAAGGGGTGAAAAATCTGAATGACATGTTGAATCCCATGTTTGGAGATTGAGGCAGCCCACGGAAACTGACTGGATGTATTATATCACAGTTTGTGGGTTGGTTGGTACTTCAGATCCCCACAAGAATCTGCACTTAAAAAGTGAGGATTTCATAATATGTTCTCTGTAAAAAAACACCACGCTTTTCTGGACTTCTCCAACACAAACATAGTCCTATCACTGACGTCCTTAGGTAATGTGATGGCTAAAAATCTGCTGTCACGTCAATAAAATGTTAATTTCCTCATGGCTCTCCTATCTTTGACCTGATGACAAGTATATCCATATAAATACTTAAAAAAAAATATTATTCTGCTGAAGAAGATGCCATGTGGTGGAGGCGTTTTCCCAGATTTGAGCTAATCATGAAAAAAGCCAGAGAACCAATTCACAACATATATATATATATATTTAAAAAATCTACTTCAAAGTGTCTTCAAAATGAAGGAAATATCTTTCTTTGCTGATAATAAAACGCCTCTTCATTAATCAACTCAATAAGGAAATGTTTAGAAAGGGGGTTTGGATGAAAATAAACCAATAAACAAAATAAAGCCTGCAGGCATTTTTCTTATGCAAGCATAACTCATTGCACAAATAACACTGAAATATGCCCTGATGCAAGTAACCTAGAGGAAGGATTTTATTTTTTCATATTCACTCCAGCTACATTTCAATCAGGAGAGACTTCATTTTGTTTAAAGAACATTTATTGACACATGCCATATGATAAATGTTAAGTCTTTGGCGATTAGACCCCGATCCTGAAATCGTATATCTAAAGGGGGAAATGCAGCCGTGAGCATATAGGGAACCCCCCAGGGTCTAGACACTGGTGATGATGCTGAAGATCTGGATTTGATGAGGAGATGGGATGAAGAGGAGGTGTGATGAGGTCTTTGGATTAGCTCTCCTGGCACTGGATGTGATGAAAGGAGGTGGATGGAAAGGAGGCGGGCGGCAGCACGAAAACCTGAAATCACAGCTGACTGCAGGAGAGAGGAGAACCATTTTAAAGTGTGGCTGCAGCACGGTGATTGGCTGCTGGAGATTGAGGTGAAATGTAATAGGTTAAAAAGAACTGTGATGAGCTGATTATAAGCAGCTGTGAAGTGAATGTATACCAGTCTTCCTGAAAGAACTTGTGCTGAGCTTCATTTCAGGATGTTCAAAAATAACTCTTAATCAGAAAAGTTCAGATACCAATAAGTCTCAAAAAGGTCTTGACATCAGAGTTTCTGTTTGATGATATCTGCTGAAAGGAGGTTTTGCAGTAAAGTAAGGTTCAAAATGACCTGAATGTGCCTTTTCCTCACAATTTTAAGCTCTAAAGAAAGGGCGTCATCACACCCTGGGTGTTTCTGTCGAGTAAAGCTGCTCCAGAGCCACTATTTCAAGCATACTACGTCATCGAGTGCCGCCGAAGGACTGTTCCAATGTCCAGCATACTTGGAATTCTACCGAGCCCGGCGTACTTCGTAGCGACAAATTTCGAGGCTGCACATGTGTAGACTCCGCGGTCTTAAAATCCCCACAATGCTTTGCGCACGGACCAATTTCCCCAAATCTGTGGCAGAAAATGTAAGGCGGGGCCTCTCATATGACGCACACTTGCTCGCCTCTTCCACTCTTCGTTTTCCGATTGCCAGGAAGTATTCTTGCCTCGCTTCTAAAGCAAGTGACTCGGAAGACATGTGCTACCAAGCAAGCGTACTCGACATTGAGAAACACCCCCTGATTGGCCAAGAGGGGAAATTCACCAAGCTGCTCTCAATTGTTAATTTGGAGGTTGTCCCAACACCCTGCACTACAGCTGATCTGAATAACTTCCAATAACTCTGGGCAAGTGTGACGTTCAGCTGAATTGGAATGGGGAAGTGGGAAATGACCAAAAAATTGCCAAAGAATAAGGGACTGCTTAATATTAGAGTAATCAAATCTACTAGATTTAGTTGTTGTGCTGTTAGTCCTTGTATTGAATCAGCTGGTTTATTAAGTTGGTTGACATATACAAGGTATCAGCTTTTGTGTTTAATGTTGCACACATAAATAAGAATCTAATACAAAAACTAACACATTTATATATTCAGTTTAGTATGTAATGTCCCACCTGTCCCATACTCATGTATATATAATACCTTGCTTTACATCTTGTTATTGTTCATTTGTAAATTCAGCATGTATATTTTCTATTTTCTTGCTTATTTCTTGTCTTTTAATTTGTATTGTACAATGCCATGTCTTTTTATGCTGCTCCAACACAAACATTTCCCAAATTGGGATCAATAAAGTACTATCTTATCTTATCTTAGAACTATTTTAAAAGCTATTTTAAAAATGTTTCCAAGATATATAAATATACAAACAAAAGTAAGCATGAGTAACTTACTCTGAGAATATTCAAGGAACCATTTTAAGAGAGCTAGAGGGATCTTATTTGTATGTTGTTACTATTTTGTTTACATTCAAACCAGAGGCCTGAGGCCTGTACTACGAAGCCGGATTTTCGCTTAGCGAGCTAACTTCAGGGAAAACTCTGGGTTTCCAGTCCTACGACGCTGGTTCACTTCTTAGCAGGCTAGATCTCCATGGTAACTTATGCTGAACGGCTAGACTGGTCTGGAGCAGGTTAGGTTGCAGGCTAAGAGATCAACTCAGTGAAAGCACCGCCTGCTGACCAATCAGAGCTCTGTGTGCAGAGTTTAAAGCGATCAAGTCATATTACAGGAGAAAGGAAATACAGTTTAGACTGCCGTTGCAGGAAAGACGGCCGGCAAAAATCAACTGACTGTGTGAACGTGAAAATGAATAGAATATCACCTCCCATCTTCAGAGCAATCTGACTATTATAACATTAGTGTTAAGAAAGCTTACTTAAATATCTGCCACAACATAAGTAACCGGATCAAAGTAACATTAAGTACAGTCCGCGGCACTGTGAGTGCAGACGTCGATGTGTCCCATTATCATTCATATCATATCACATCATAATGTATCATATATTTCCTTATTTGAGTCAGCTTCTTGAGCCGTATCTGGCCGTGCAACACTCAGTGTCACATACTGTATGCAGAAGTATTATTTTAAGCAACACATTAAGTTGACGACACACTCGAGTCAAATGTAATTAAAGTCAGATCCACTCGTGTCTTGGACGGGGCAGTGATATCATAAACCTGTTAATGTACGCATTCAAACACTTTTTCTTTTACCAGCTGTATTCACCTTGCAGGTGCAGCTATGTGGCTTTTATCCTGGATAAAGTGTTTAAGTCATGGATGTTTAAAGTTTAACTTCTTCATATTTGACTAATATTAAAGTTCACTTTTCATTCAGGAAGTATGACGCTGCGCTGTCAGTACACTTCTCCATGTTTGTGATTGGTCAAATGTTGCTAACCCCGCCCCTTTTATGTGAACGCACACATAACTAGATAGGGCAAAGCTGGCTTGAGTTAACGAGTTGATAACCAGCGTCGTAGGACCGTTTAGCGAGAGCGCGTTTGTTTTGGATTAGGTAAACCGGGTAACTCAAACATATCCAGGTTATGTTGAACCGACTTCGTAGTACAGGCCTCAGAGATGGGGCTTGAAATTGAGATAATGAGCTTGCGTTTTTTTTTGTCGGCCTCTATGGTATGGAATTCAAGTTTGTTACATAATGGAGTAATCCCTCTGTGCCTTGAGAGAAAGAGACATCCCTGGAGAGTGCAAAAATGCAGTCTCAATAAGCAGAGAGTACATATAACAGTGAAAGTATAGAGTAATTGCCACTTATACTGAGAAGTCATTCATTTTCAGCACCATAGTCACCAGAAAACATCTTAAAAAATGAGCAGCTGATTATACGTTTTATTTGATTAAGAATCCCCGACACAACTATTCATCCCACATAAAAGAAACGACATTGAAACATCACATGCTTGACTAAATATATTACACAAATGAAAATAAAATAAAAGAGGTCCCTCACATTTATAACGTCACATTAGGGCTGTGCGATTATGGCAAAAATCATAATCACGATTATTTTGGTCAATAATTGATATCACAATTATTAAATACGATTATTCATTGACTTTGAAAACATCCATTTATTGAACTTTAAAACAAATACAAATAATAATTTGAACAGTAACTTTTTAACTGTTGATTACCCTGAACGTATAATTCAACTGAAAAACCAATACTAAAATAAATGATACATTTATATTTACATTTAAATAAATAATATCAAAAATAATAAATACCAATAAACAAGATCAACAAATATTTTGGAGCGCACTTCAACAAGCTACTAAACATATGTAAATATGATAAATACAAATAAATTAGACTAAAATAAATTAGATCAAATATGTCACAACCAAGCAAAGCAAAATAATCGTTTTTTTCGATTATGTTGTTTTCGTAATTGTGGCAGGCCAAAATCGTAATTGCGATTAAAATACGATTAATTGCACAGCCCTACGTCACATTTACATAACATGAAAATCATTTATTGTGTTACTGACTGTGGCGCCATTAAGTTTCACCATTGTTGAAGAGACCATAACTGTTATATGCAATATATAGATTCCTTCCTACAATGTATTAATGTTATAACAGTTTTATATGTTTCCTTACTTTCTTTATAATGCTGCTTATTATTCGTACAATGGATGTGTTCTTATTAGATTTTTTTATTTATTAATGTGTGTAGCCTGTGTATCTGCATTGTCCCTTTGCTAAAATACTGTACATTTGCCTGCTGTGGGACTATTACAAAGATTTCAGATTTTAAAACATGATATAGTACAATAGGTAGATACAATTACCATATTTAGCACTACAAATAAAACCACAACACATCGCCAAATCTTTCGTTCTCCCTGTATGTTTTCTTTGTAGTCCCAGACTGTGTTTTGTGTTCCCTTTGTAAAAGCAACCTTGACTTTATTAAACTGCACATCTTAAACTGCACTGTAACTTTTAACTTTTATCCATGTATTTTTTCTTTTAATGTTTATTTTATTATCTTTCCTTTTTAATGACTGATTTTAAATGCCATTTTTAAAATGTCTTCCATTTTTGTAAAGCACTTTGAATTACCTTGTGTTGAAAGGTGCTATATAAATAAACTTGCCTTGCCTTGCCTTGCCTTTATGAAAGGCGCTATGTATTTAAGGAATACATGGTATTCTTAGTATAGAACATGTAGACTAAACCGATTTATTTTCTTAGTAATGCTGTTGATCTACACACGGTAAATGTAGCCATGGCTTATAGAAAAAACGGTCTCAATGTGATGTATGTCAGTGCGCTCAGAGTGTGTGTGTGTGTGTGTGTGTGTGTGTGTGTGTGTGTGTGTGTGTGTGTGTGTGTGTGTGTGTGTGTGTGTGTGTGTGTGTGTGTGTGTGTGTGTGTGTGTGTGTGTGTGTGTGTGTGTGTGTGTGTGTGTGTGTGTGTGGGCCATTTATCATTCCCCGCACAATTTTACACATGGCATTACATTCATTTAAAGCATGATTGGTCAGAGGGGGATTCACAGAAAGAGTAGCCCCTGACCACTTTTAATCCACCACTCACTATATACTATACTATATGTAGCTAACGTCAGCAGCCAGCTTAGCACAAAGACTGGAAACAGGTGGAAACAGCTAGCATAGCTCTGTCCAAAGGCAACAAACCTGCCTTTTTAAACTCACGTTATGTCTTTTCTTTGAATGGATACAAAATCTAATCTCTCAGAATGACATGTTTCCATTTTACGGAGGGTTGTGTACTTCTTGATCGGAACAAGTTGCTCAAAGACTCCAGGGAATCTGGTCTCGACCCAGAAATGCAAACTTTTTCCTTTCATCACCGGTTTGTTACTTTTTGTGATTGATAAAGTTTTGAGTCACAACACGGAAACCTCAACCCACATTGCCAGCTACAGTACATCATCCCATCCTGAGAGTCTGTCACTGTTGTAAATGTGTGTCTGTACACTTTGTCTGATGTCTCTTACCAGCATGGATGGAACAGGTGCCGGAAAAACTTTCTCCAGCCAATTTATTCTCACAGACATCTGCTCATTGGTGCAGCAGTGCCAGGTTCTTCCAAGACTCTTAGCACATGGACAGAGCTGGTTGAATTCAGCCTGACAGCGATCACAAATCCAGGTCATGGAGGACACAGGGAAGTACAGTTTCGCTAAAGTAAAGGACTGGATAGCGAAGGTGAGATGAACCCCTGTACTCTTAAAAATGCAAACATTTTCAGATTTCATGTTTTTATTTTGTGCCTCTACTGTGAATAGTTTACATGCTTTAATGTTCAATATAATATCTAAAAGAAAGTATCTTACATTTCTAATGTCACATTAACAGTACATGATTAAATCAAATAATAGAAACAGTATGAAAGATATCATCTGCACCATTCTAATTTAGTACCATTCAATGTCACTTAAGAAACCTCCACAAATTAAATCAACTTTTACATACGTACTATATGGAGCCTTATCTGCTCTATTTGTCAGTGATGGATGTTTTTATTTATTTTATTTTAAACTGATCCCACTGGTAAATGTTGCCAAGACGGTTTAAATGTGTTTGTCCTAGCACACTTGAACACATTGCATTACATTAGCCAGAGGGGACCCACACAAAGAGCCTCTGACTACTTCTAATACCCTCCTTTCTTGTCTATATGAAATGCGCAAGTACTTTCAGGAAGAATGGGTATATACATTCACTCCGCAGCTGCATATAATCAGCTCATCACGGGCGTTGTCTTTAACCTATTACATTTCACCTCAATCTCCAGCAGCCAATCACTGTGCTGCAGCCAAACTTTAAAATGGTTCTCCTCTCTCCTGCAGTCAGCTGTGATTTCAGGTTTTCGTGCCGCCGCCCGCCTCCTCCCCATCCACCTCCTTTCATCATATCCAGTGCCAGGAGAGCTAATCCAAAGACCTCATCACATCTCCTCTTCATCCCATCTCCTCATCAAATCCAGATCTTCATCATCACCACCAGTGTCTAGATCCCGGGGGGGTTTCCTATATGCTCACGGCTGCATTTCCCCCTTTAGATATACGATTTCAGGATCGGGGTCTAATCCCCAAAGACCTAACATTTATCATATGGCATGTGTCAATACATTTTCTTTAAACAAAATGAAGTCTCTCCTGATTTAAATATATTAAAGGGGACCTATTATGCAAAATGCACTTTTGTACGTCTTTTATACATGAATATGTGTCCCCGGTGTTCCAGGGAACTCACCAAGTGTCAGAAAACACAACCCTCTCTATTTTCCTCCATACCCAAATCTCTAAAAAAGGGGCTGCAACGGATCTGATAAAAACTGATCTAGATTTGAACACTGTCCTGACGTCAGGACGGTGGCGCTACGGCTATTGGGTCAACTCCACCAATCAGGAGGAGACAGGCACGGCCATTGCCGTTCGAAAGCGCTGGAGACGCTGTAGTACATATGCCAGGCCTGTAGGTGGTGCTGTTCTCACATAATCAGCCCTTGCAAAAACAGGGCTAAAAAAGTGCAAATTGAACGAAATGAGGCATGGCTAAAATGCATGATCTGTTTGGTATTTTGAAAAAAAAAAAGTATAAATATGCCTTATATAGGTATGGTCATACACTATATTATTATAATATAGCATGATAGGTCCACTTTAAGCTACCACCAGCAGTCGGCTAACTAAACTTAGCATAATGACTCGGAACAGGTATCCTTAATAGGTATATGTAAAGCTGTAACTGGACAACACATGTAATCAACCTTCACATATTAAGTATCCAGTAATTAGACTGAAACCAAGGTTTTGGGTCAATCGTTACATCACATAATTTACATTTTATATTTGATATTGTTGCATCGACTCAGTTGTCTTGTGTCTTATCTGTCAGAGAGAAACCATTATTTATTTTATTTTATTTGTATTATCATACATTGTACCTCCTTGTGTCTATCTGATAAAATTGTATATGTTGCTGCATGTACCTTTTAAAGTTCTTAACAAATAATCTGAGGGGAATTTCTTGTTGTTTATTTTTAATTTACGTCATTTTGTAAAGCACTTTGAGCTGCATGAGCTTTATGAAAAGTGCTGTATATATAAAGCTGTATTGGTATTATTATTATAAGACATATCACCATGTCATTGTAAGAATTAAGTCATTTGTTTAGAAGTTTCAAAAATGTCGACCAGAATCTCTTCCGGTCTGTTCTGCCAAGACAAGCTAATCCATCGAGATAAAATCTGTTATTATTTGGCCCTGCCTGGCCATTTGACAAATTGTCCTCAGTTGGCAGAGAGGAGAGCGTCCCTGTACACCCAGCATGCAGGAGACCCCTCTAACAAAGTAACAGTATGTAGACGCATGAGCTGGGTGTAATATGAGGGGTGCGGTGCTCCCCTTGGTGTGCAGATTCTCTGATAAATATTGATGATGGAAGGCAGGCCTGTTGACATAGCAAGTGGCTGTGACACAGTTACAGCTGGCAGTGAGCTGCAGAGCTGCACTCTTGGCACTCATCATTCTCACTGAATGCTGTGAGTGCTGAGCGCTGCAACAAATCCCTCTATTAGATCACAGTAACACAATGAAATTAATCTCTATTTGTGCCTGCAATGTAGGCATTTTCTATACATATAATGCACCAGGAAATGTATATCATAAAAACACATGAAACTCCCTTATACTGAGCATTCTTAAAATGCTGGTGGATACAGTGATATCCAACTGGTTTTATCAACAGATAACAGAAGAATTTGATTATTTTAAAATGCTTAATAATTGAAGCCTAACCCTATTTTTACGTTTGAAAAAAACACATTTGAAAAGTATAAATGTGAGTCTGTTTTTCATTGAATAATTCATTCAAACCAATGCCAACCACTTATTTCAAAAAGCATTTCAGACCGACTGGCTGACTGAATTGCCATTTCGTTTCACTTCACTGATACGCTGAACAAATCGCAGATGTGGGCGACATTCTAAAGGTCTGAAACCAGGCTAGTACATCATTCAACCTTTCTTTGGTGCGAACATTAAAGGTGTTAGCTTTCTTTAACACAATCACCCTCTATCGTATACTCAAGTCAGTAAGAAAAATTACATTTCCACTTAGGCACAATGACATTGAAACATACAACACTGAAATGAAAGAAATACAAGGTAAAAGGATTCCAAAATGCATCAAAGCAGCCATTAATAATTAAAAACAATAGCAAAAGCCTCGTTAACCCTCAGAAAACGACTGTACTTTGATGGATGCATGTTTCGTACAAAACGAAAACATGTTTAATATAATATTAAAAAGAGAAAATCAAAGCGTCAACATCTCTGACTGTCATCATCAGATAAAATAAGCGGTTAGTGTGAATGTGAATGTTATCCACCTGATTTCAAATTTGATTTAAAAAGCTTTATTCAAGCCGCCACTTTGCTAGCTTGTTATGCTCTTCAAATGAACTCTCACTGTCAATCCATTGTTGCTTAAAGCACCACTTGATAAGCAAATATGTCAGAGATTGTATTATGCTTAATGTCTGTGGACTCACAAGTTTACTTTAATCTGTATTGCATTCATATTTACCATTATGTTCCCATATAATGTATCTGTGTTGATTGTATCTTAACTATGTTACCTTGGATCATAGAATAGAAAACTCCCTTAGAATTAAAGTAAATGAAAGACATACCTTGAACATTAGATACATTTAGATCCTTTGCATAAGCAATGAAGGGCCTCCATACAATCTCAAATTCCTGCTGTCTAGCTATTAATATATAGGATATCTCCTCCAATGGGAGGCCTGACAGCATCCGTCTCGACCAATGAGTCATGCTTGAGCTGTGAGCCTTTTTCCAAATCAAAGCAATACAGGTTTTCCGCATAGAGCAAGCTGAGGTCTATAAATGTTTGCGCATGTTTATATATATTTATGCTTTTCTGGATATAAACCAACATGTTTTTTTAATAATTTCATTCTTATGGCTTTAGGCTGTTTTAACTGGTAACATTGGTAACCTGGAAGAAAGATGTTAAATACAGTTATTATTGTCATGTTAATATTTGTATGTTTAATGTCTAGGCATCTATTCTCAAGCTTCCTATAGATTACCAGGGTGGCTAATTTCAAACATCTCCATTTTATTTGAGGATTGAATTTAAATAATGATGATGATGATGATGATGATGATGATGATGAGACGCAAACACTGAATCAAAGGGTTAATCCTCCTGCAGTGTATTTTATACCTTATGTGCACAGTGTACCCGAGGAGTGATCCTCGCAGCAGAAACCCAGTGAAGCGACTCGTCCTGTGTCAGAGCATCTGACTCATTTCCATAATGTCGAGTGCCACAAAGAAACTTCAGCAAAGTTACCATGGCAACAGATACTTCAAGACTCTTTCTGGTCCAGTTTTCAAGTCAATCGTATCTCTAATTACACCTGTGTCATCTTCATTTCCTACAAATAACTCACAATGTTTCTTCAGTAAACTATGTTTTTTTTGACAGAACATTATCACTATCAAGATACCATATTTAAGTATGTGTCATCATGTACATTTCTTTGGCCTACATACTGTATTTGACTTAAAATATGTGTGTGAAAGTGCATACATCTGGGTTTCTTTTTGATAAAACAGTCAATTACATTTAATAAAATAAAATATTAATAAAATAAAAGACGTTATAATTGTAGTTGTTATTGATATAATTATGAGTATTATTTGCAATATTATTACAATTTAATTTAATATTATTATTTATTTATTTTACTATTATTTGTATAATTTGTTGTATTGAGAAATGCATTAAAAATACATTTTAGGAACCAACCAGAGATGGGGTCGTTACTAAAGAAAAGTAATATTTTACGTATTACATATTACTTTTAAAAAAAGTAATATATTACACTACTTCGTTACTCTCTACATAAAGTAACTCGTTACTTTACTCGTTACTTTACTCCGCTTTACTCGCAGGGCCGGCCCGCCCCTCCCTACAGGCAGATCACGCAGACTGCTAAAGTTTCAAATGTTCTCTTTAGTTCAGTTTCCATTGTGGCATAAGACTGATCCAGATAGCTCTGACTATGGCTGTCCTCTGTCTCCTGCTATCTGTATTTTGCGCAGTATATCTCTGAACGATGCGATGGTGATTCCACTGTGCAAACGGGCAACATTTTCTCTACTATGAAGGATGCTACAAGCCTGTCCATCTCTGCTTTGGTTACCGGTCCTCCAAATTCTAATTTGTGCTGCTTCGCAGTCGGCGGCGGCGACTCACAACATCCTCACTCTGGGTTCGGGGGTCCTTAGCTATTAGCTTCACCTTAGCATGTGTTCTTTGCAGGTGTTTGTTGAGGTTTGACGTGGTGTTTGCAGCAGTGGATAACAGCTTCTGGCCTGGACACAGTTTGCACCTCACCGTCACATTCCTGTCTATTCTTCGGACGAACTCAAAATAATGGGCATACCTCCACCCCTCGAAAGTTATCGCTGACTCTGCCATGTTTATGCAGCACTGCACGTGGATATGTGGACGCGCAAGTCGCGCAGATTATGTACATATAAACCTGCGGCGGAAACCCCTCTTGTCTGTCAGTGTGATTATGACTGATTTTATAAAAGTAACAAAGTAACGCGTGTCGGGGCAATGTTAGTAACTGTAGTGTGATTACTGAATTATAAAAGTAACGCGTTACACTACTCCGTTACCGACAAAAGTAATATTATTACAGTAACGCGTTACTTTTTTACTTTGTAACGCGTTACACCCAACTCTGGAACCAACAAGGGTCCTTCACATGGCAACACTTGCACATTCCAGCTTAAAATGTAATCATAATGCAAGGATAATATGTACATTAAACGCACATACCATCATGCTAGTGAAATATTCCTCCTGATAAGGAAACAAAGAGATCCCGTGGTACAGGACAGTGTGTAATCCTGCTCAGCATCAGCGACCCTGCAGATGCCGCCTCATCCACTCGAGGGAACAGCTTGTTTACAAAAGCACTGCCTCTCCGTGCCTTTGGTGTTGTTACGCTGAGATTCGATTTTTTATTGTTCAAAGAGGTCTGTTATTGCCATCAGGGTTTATATCTCATCACAGAAAGACATCAAAGGGAGATGAAGCATACTTGTGATTCTTCAGAGAGTGCCTTCCAGAGACAACCAGCTCCTGCATCTCCTGGGTAAGAGGGACTCCTGAAGATCCCCTCGTCCTCCACGGGACCACAGTTCTTTTTGTGTCCTTCGTCTGTTTGGGATTGCTTTTGTGTTGTGGGAGAAAACAGGTTGCATGAAAACTGAAATGAAAAGTATAGCCACAGTATTACACCCACAAAAAGTGGAGTACACGTTACTATAGTAACTCATTTTATGCATTATTAAATTACTGCACCAAATAAGCTATATTTATTACATTACCCTGGATCTTATGAATTTAAAATGCATAGGCTTTATTTAGATCGAATACATAAGCCTGGTTCTAATGTATTTGGAACACATTGGATGTTGGATAGTTATTATGTATCTGCAATGCATAGAGTTTATTAGTCAATTCATGTCAGAACTATGTAATCCAAATGGAAGGACATTTTATATGCAATTGAAATACATATATCCTCTATATTAGGCCACATTTTTCTGTGAGTGTATGTGTCATGTTCCACTTGTAATGTAGACTAAAATGACTACATTTTTGATTGTGACATTGATATGAATAGACAGTGTTGTCTCCCAGTGGAACGCACATTGGGAAAGAGGAGGGAGCTTCTCATGGATGGAAAACAATCTAAACACAAGTGAAGATGAAAATATGGCATGACAAAAATAGGCGCTCCCAGCTAAAAGAAGGAAATCGGCTTTTAACTTTAATCCTAAGGCTTGGGAGAAAGAGAGGCGTTGCACTCACGTCAATCAGTCCGCCACTTGTGTACAGACTGAAATATCTCCTTAACTACTGAAAGAACTGCCATTCAATTCAACTGGAGGATCTGTCTTACTGACCTTTCCTCTAACACTATCAGGTTGACATATTTGGCTTTTAGTTAAACATCTCCACATGTACTGGATGGATTGCCATGAAATATGACACAGACACACATGGTGCACAAAAGACGAACTATAATGACTTCTATGATTTCCTGACCTTTGCCAATGCCACAACCCTCAACAACGATGAGATGGATTGGTAAAAATGTACTTGTAGACATTCATGGTTCCCAGAGGATGTATCTCAACGACTTGGGGATCTGTTGACTTTTTCTCTATAGTGCATCCATGAGGTTTACGTATATGCTTTTGATTATAATATCTCAACAAAACATTCAATAGTATGCTTTAAAACTGGATATTCATGGTCACCAGATGATATATCCTAATGTCTAGTTATCGTCATGTAACACCACAATTAAGTCAACATTTCCCCTTATTCAATACTTTTATTTTAAAGGTCTCCTGTTATGCTATTTTTAGGCAAATATTATGGGTCTCAGATATATACAAATATATAAAAACATGTCTATGATGTGTTTTGCTCATAATACCAAACAGATCATGCATTTTAGACACCCCTCACATCCCTCTATTTCAGCCCTGTTATAGAAACGCAGGTTTTGGGTCCGTAGCTTGAAAAAAAATGCCTGCTCAGAATTACCCGGCAGCTACAGTTAGATGTGTGCCTACTAAAGTCGTCTTTAAAATGTAAACTCTCATTATCACACTGGGATATGAAGATTTTTCTTCACATTTGAATTCACCATTAAATAACTGGAGGATAAAACATTTCACACTAATTAAACATAGGTGCCTTCAACCTTCAACTTCACACTAATGGTGATAGCCCTCCAAGAAATCTAACAAGTTGAAAATAATTAGCAGCTTCACTAACTGGCTGCATTTAGGCATTTAAATCAAAGATTATTTCTGAAACAGTATGGAGCTCAAATGCTTTTGCTCTTTCGGGTATACCACAAGGTGAGTTCCTTTTTTTATTTCCTGCTTTTTTACACATACTCTCTCCAGTACAGGTTAGTGTTAGCGATGCTTGCTAATGTAAACAAAGACCATATTACGTCCAAAACACATCAGGCATTGTTTCTGATAGCAACGTTTCTGATAGTGCCGTGGGTCCACATGTCCGATATGACAAATCTGGATCAGCTCCGTTGTACCCCTGTTTTTAGAGATTTGGGTACGGAGGAAAAAAGAGAGGGTTTTCTTTTCTGACACTTTGTGAGTTCCCTGACACACCGGGGACACATATTTATGTTTAAAAGACATCAAAAAGTGCATTTTGCATGATAGGTCCCCTTTAATATCTGCTGAACTAATGATGTCCCATCAGCCTCAGCTGTACTTTGTGGTTATTGCTAATGAGCCAAATTCAGCATGTTAACACACTTTCCATATAATTTACCTCCTCTCCGAGCTGTAGACCCTTAGTGTTATTTACCTGGAAGCGGTGCTCACAAATTGCTCACATGAAGCAAGAAAACTGGTTAGAACGGCAGCCCCAAGAACCAAAAAGGTTAAAGTCCTTTGATCTAATGGGCAGTTTGCAATAAAACTTACTGCCCACATTCATCCAGAGTGTCCAATTACCATCGCTGCGTGTGGGGGCTGAGGGCAGTGCTGACATTCTTCCTAACACCTTAGTAAAGTATTGAGCAAACATATCAGACTGCAAGATCAATAGAC
This sequence comes from Trematomus bernacchii, assembly GCF_902827165.1. Lineage (NCBI taxonomy): Eukaryota > Metazoa > Chordata > Actinopteri > Perciformes > Nototheniidae > Trematomus > Trematomus bernacchii. Next base: position 7,416,450 of record NW_022987588.1, on the reverse strand, counting down.
AAGTGAACAGAGGGCTTAAGGAAGAGAGAAGCAATCAAACTCTGATTTGGACAGATGAGTCAAGTCAGTGTGACACCAGACTGAATTACACAAATTACAATACCAGAGATAACCCCATTTTGACCCTTTTGTTATATTCACCAACATCTGTGTTCACCCCTCCTGCTCTTTATCAAATGTGTGGCGGGGATTAAAATGAGGTCTTTATTTTGTTCTAAAAACGTGTACATGACCTAATTTTTGACTCATTGTCTTTGTCTTTCTACTGTCTATGGTAATCAAGCACTGAAAATAGAAATGCATTTTCTGTAATGAGGACAGCGTCCGTTTGAGCATGTTATATAAAGGTTACTCCGATCAGATGCTGCGTGTGCTTCTGTGAGGCTATCTCTTGCAGATAGCAACACACAGACACAGACAGGAAGTCAATGATGAGGTTGGGAGTGTATAATCACACTCAGGCTTAAACTATTTGTCTACACAGACTTGTTATTGGCAATATCACAGTTCAAGACATTTACAGTCCACACCATCCCTCGCGGGGATGAGTTTTCGGTTTCTCCAGTATTAACAGATTGCAGGAGGTGAAATATCAGATTAGAGATGCCCTCAGGCAACCAAAACACACATTAATCCTGTAATGACCCACTGTGCTGAAGTGAACATTATTTTTCAGATGACATGTTACAAAAGTTTGCAACGTCGTGTGCCTACTCAATCATCTTTCAAATGTAAACTCTCATTATCACACTGGGATTTGAAGATTCTACTTCACATTTGAATTCACCGTTAAATAACTGGAGGATAAAACATTTCACACCAATTAAACATAGGTGCCTTCAACCTTCAACTTCACACTAATGGTGATAGCCCTCCAAGACATCTAACAAGTTGAAAATAATTAGCAGCTTCACTAACTGGCTGCATTTAGGCATTTCAATCCTTGAAATGTATTCAGTATGTCTGCAGTCTTACCAATCAATGTCCTACTCAAATGACTCCACCTGAAATAGATAAGGCACAGGACAGATGTAACCACATACCCCCATAGAGACAGAACAACCACAAAAGTTGCATTTATTGATAAAAAATCTCCCTTTTTATCGACAAATCAATTTCAAAGAACCCACTTTTTGAAATTGAGAAGCATTTTCTGGATGAAATATATTTTCCTGTTACGTCTATTTAACCTTTTGGGCGTCCCTGGTGCTTCTTTTAAGATAAATGAAAAATGAAATAGAAAATCAGACACAAACAGACATAATGAAATTGTTTTATATTAGGGCCTGGTTCATTGCAATTTAATGAGAATCCAAACCCCATATTGCCCTTACAATTTCAAGTTATTAAAACTGGTAAATCTGTGAGATCTGTGAGAGGTGGAGCTGAAAATATACATGGTTTCATGCTCCAAGCGCAAAACAAATCCTGGTTGAAAGTCTCTTGTCATCCTTCCCTGGTCTTGTACATTGTAATAGGAAAATGGTAAAGGTCGCTTTAAGACACTTTCCAGATCATTCTTGATAAAATAACAAATAGACTCGGACTGCCACATTGATTCAGAGAAACAAACTGACTGAGAATTGCAGGTGGATCATCCAAGAGCATGTACAAAATTACATATTTAGTTGACAGAAGTAATATCACATTTCAAAAAGCTATTTCCCCAAAGAATATTAAACAGATGTTTTTACTTTATTTTAGTTTTTTGGTCACATTTTTGCTAATTAGTTTTATGTTTGACAAATGAAGATATGAGGTTTGGGTTGCATGAAGCACACAATTAAATAATGGTATTGGCAAACAACTTAGCCACGTTAAAAAATAAATGACAGGGGGGGGGGGGGAGTTAATTATGTCAGCGCTGCATGCAAAACTGTTATGTTGTTAAACGCAAAGCCAAACATTACAGACAAGCAAAACAGCTACCAGCGGGGAAGAGAGTGAGAGTGAGATGATTACTTCAGGGCCAAGGACGCTCAGGTGATCCCCATCAGCTGACGACACTCTGCCCGCTCAGAGACAAGGACACTGGTGACTAAACTAAAGCACAGGGTTATTGCTTTATCTCTTATAGGAAGTGTAAATGGCTTAATATTTTTTAAGCACTATAAGTCATTCAGAGATGTTTGCAAATCGAAAACAATAGGTGGCAATTGTCATGTTTTTGATTTTGTAGAAACACTATCCCTGCAGTGTCATGTCTGTTTCTACTTCCTGCCCTTGTGCATTTGATTGCTTGTTCTGATTGTCTGTCTTGCCCTTATTAGTTTCACCTGTTCCCCATTAGCCTAGAAACCACCTGACCTTCTGTACACTTACAATTCATCCATTCATTAGTTCTGCTTGTTTGTTTCATTTAGTCTTGGTTGGGTTGATCATAAAATAGAAATAAAACGTCCTGTTACACATTAATCATTAATGTGTAACAGGAAGTTTTTTTACTGTTTGGTTATCTTTGCATTTCATTGCACACTGCATTGTTTTCTCTATATGCACGTGGTTTCAGACAGAGGGGGGAAAAAGTGCTGCAGCACAGGCAGTATGAGAAAAATAAAGACCTGAAAGCATGAAAGCATGTAACAGTAATGACACTAAATACAAAGATGAACCTGAAAATGAGCATAGTACGTCCTCTTTAAGTTTTTTCTAAAAGTTGTCTTAATTACCTAGACATCTTGGTAAAGATATTTGATCTAAATCAAAATAACTCTAACTGTGTTAACTGTGTGGGCCAATTATACCACTTCAAATATGGCACAGCTGAAACTCCACATTTCTTTGGAAGTTTTAATTTATGTGATCATATGCATCCGATTTTTTTTTCTACAAGACAAAAACAACAACAACATTATTTCTGAAAAAGCTAATTTGGGGATAAAGAATGTTCCCATTTCAAAATAAGACAACGCCTGTGTGGTTTGCAGCAGCACAGCTCACTATATGAGATGTTCAGAAGGGAATCATTCTCATGGTAATTAATGTAATTGTAACCATAAACTCAGTTTTTTTGTCTCAGTAAAAACTTGAGTTATGACAAGATGGTATGATTTGCTGGTGTCAGCCGGCCTTCGTATAGAATCCCCAGTTGGGAGCTTAGCCGCTCTCAATTAAATCCACAACAGAGCGCTTTGATGGTGGAGGGCTGCGCTGAGAATTAGCTTCAATGTGGAGCTTTGGTAGCCCTGCCACCGGCTGAGTGCACTCACACTGACCTCTTTCCTGTCCTCAAGCAGAGACAGAGAAAATGATAATGAAAAGTCAGCAGTGTCGCTGAAAAAAGTATTTTATTATACACACTATAATAGAAGACTGTGAAAGTGATGTACATTATAGGACGCTGCGTTCCTCTACAAAGTCATGATGCCATCGGAAAAGTTATCATCAGCAAGTGGGCTTTAGAGCACGCTGCTGTTATATTTTCATAATTACCATTATGAGGTCCAAGGGAACCTAACCTTTACAGCCACAGTAAGCGAGCACACTGTCATGCTCTTAAGATACCAATGTTCTCTGCTTGTTGTTTTTTAAGAGTCTGGAGTTTTTCATTTGATACTTGTGAAGGGAAAAAGTGGTTATACTTTATTTTGCGGAAGAGGAAAATCTATAAAAAAGTACCCCTGCGAGCCTGAAGCAGAATAAAACTTCCAGGACTAACAGCAAAGGTGATTTGTGTCTTGTTATCTCTTGGTCTGTGTAAGTAGTTTTATACAATGCACAAGAATAGTCTTTTCTGTATAAGTCGTTGCATGAAACACTTAAACTGTCAAGAAATATTAATACGGTTTTTAAAAACTATAAATTGTAGGTTTTAGCTTGGGGCAGATGTTGTTGTTCCTTGAGTTTTGACCGTCTTGGGATTTTCCTCCTGCACAACTCACCTACAGATAATCAAGTTAAATTAGTCCCAGCTCAGCTACACTGGGGTTATATATTAGAATGTACTTGGCTCGTGGCCACTGATAATGGATGGAAATCGTTTGGAAAGTGTGTAAGTCATCAATTGTAAATGTACTTCAGGGTTGTCTTTGCCTTTAAGCACATGCTAATGATTATTTGGAGGCAAAATAAACAAATGAAAAGAGAAGAGACAAGAATTTAAAAAAGTTAGTTTTAACCTTAAGCTTTTGTGCAAAGTTTGTTTTTTGCAGAATTACATATTGCTGTGCTATAACCTCACCAGTTTCTCAATTGTGGATGCCATATTTTTTTTAGAAACACTAATAGTGACCCCACATGTCTAGCATGAAAACGTAACATCATGTTACTCAAAGGTTTTTTATTGTAGATCTGTTGTGCAAAAATAAATGTTGATAGAAAACCTTTGAAATATGTATGAAGACAGTGGTACACATCAGGTTTAGTCAGTCAGTCAGAATCAAAGAGAGATGGCTTGTATTGTTGCATCAACGATCAACAATAACACGGAGACAAGCTCATCAGAGAAACAAAAGAGAATCCCTAAATAAACCAGAATACAATTCAAGCCACCTGCCTCTGTGACTACAGTACAGAGAGAATACATCAGTTCATTTCAAGGCCGTGTTGTTTCTTTTCAGAGGGATAATCAAGGTCTCTTTTTAAAACAAACAGCTCAGGGGCTGAGGTTACAAAACATCCTCAGACTGAAAGAAGCTTCTAAATGTCTAGGTTAAGAAAAGTCTCTAAACTAATCCAACTTGAAACTCACAGAGCATTTCAACACTAAAACCTATTTGAGAATTTCTAGAAAAGTCCGCGGGTGGTGCAGTAATTGTGAAGCTTTGTCACACAGGTGTTTCATTTAACACTTACATTGGCTCTCTGCTATTCCTGTGTTCCAGTGAGTGTGCCAGTCAGTTCGCGTCAAGCTGAAAGAACATCATTAATTTCATATTTTATATTTGTGCTTTGCAACTGTGACAAGTCAAAATGTCCTCAAATTAATTTTAAAATGGTAGATGTAGTGAGTGAATTTGCCTTTGCATACTACCCTTCAGGGGCGGACTGGCCATCGGGACGTTCGGGACGAATCCCGATGGGCCGGTACTGAAGTGGGCCCCGTCGTTGTCGTCGTCGTCGTCGACAATTTACTAGCGGTATTTACTTGTGGCACCGAGGTGGGCCGGTCGGATAAGTCACTAGCACTCCCCCCCCAACGTTGACAATTTACTAGCGGTATTTACTTGCGGTACCGAAGTACCGGGCTGATTTGTAGTCCCAGTCCGCCCCTGCTACCCTTACTGCCATGTTGAAAAATGTGAACACTGGCTTAGTTCTTGAATTTCGACTGGGAAACGTTGTCTGAAATAGCAAAAGACTGGTCAGCACTCATCGACAATGACAATGGGAGCTGTTAGCTAGCTAGCTAATTAGTTACCTTCATTATCGTTTGCGTTACAAATCACTACAGACTGCTCAATCAACCCAATGTAATTAACAATTGCTTCAATCTGACAACAGAATAATGGTACCTTTTTATTTTATAGTGAGAAAAAACCCTCATTTGTAACTTTGACATAAATGATGCTGGACTGGACAGAGCAATAGCATAAAGTCAAAGTCAAAATGAAAATGTGATAACCCTTCATAACTTGTCCACTACTAACAACATGCTTTGCAATGCAAGTAATATCCTAAATGTTATTTTGACAGTTCAACAGTTTTCTTTACTTTCTGTTATATAATTGCCAAATAAAACAAAGAATATAGCCTATTTTTAAGTTCGTGGCATTCCTGCAAAGGACACATGTCCATATATTTTTTATCAACAAACAAATCCAATGATGTCCATCCGTCTTTTTTGCAGCGACATTGCAAATTAATCAATGTAGCTAGCAAGCTATGTAATGATCTAATATGTGCAACTCCTACTTCTGTAGCCACTATTATTGAACACATTATATAAATATAGCTCTTAGCTTAGCAGCTTTCTCCATCCTACAATACCATTTGTTTTCAGCAGCAGAGTTAAGTAGAAATTCTTATATAAGAGCAACAAGGACCCTTTAGGACTCTCTGTGTTAAAAATAATATACTTTGAGTGAATACCCTGATTCATTATGTGTTTGTTTTTCCTCTTGTTTCCTCCTACCCAGAGTGTAGGACTACAGACACTTATACACTCACACTCTCACACACACACACACACACACACACACACACACACACACACACACACACACACACACACACACACACACACACACACACACACACACACACACACACACACACACACACACACACACACACACACACACACACACACACACACACACAGTTGCACAGGCTTAATCTGCAGCTCCGACTAGTTCAGGTTTGTGATTTTCAGCCAAGGTCTTTCCATTCCCTCCCTCTCTGTAATGTAAGATGGTGGGAGCCCAAGTATGACAAAGAGTATATGTCTCCGTGTTTGACAGGGTGACCCAGTGGGCGAGGAGAAGCTTCTACAACCCTGGGAACGCATCTGGCCGACTCTGTATTATGACAAATCTCCCTCAAAATGAGAGTATGCTTGCAATATATTACAATGCTGGATTGGAGCCTCGTGTCCCAGAATGATTCCAGCAGCTGCGTCCACCTGCCTCTTCCATCTGCTGGAGAAAATGACAGTGAAAAGGTCATACAGTATGAATATGAGTTTCTCTTTTCCAACAGGCAATCAGAGGATTTATTTTGAGTGTTGGAAAGGGAGGTGAAGCCAATAATGGAAAATGAAAATTGGATTATAAAAATGCACAGTTATTTCTTTTAATTGAGGAACTGATCTGCAGGATAATCAGAATGTTTTGTTAGTTGAGTGAAACATGACCATGACCTCTTGAACGCTGCCCTGGGAAACATTGCAACTTGCTGTTGCTTTCATCTGTACAATAGCTGCCCACTGCTCCTAGTACTAGACTCCTGGTACTAGGATGGGTTAAATGCAGAGGCCAAATTTCACAGTGTGTGCTGTGTGCTCTGCATGTGTGACCGTTAAAGAGAGGTTCATCCCTCCCAATTCTATTCTATAATACAGGTGAAATTGAGTTTAAACCAATTTACTTCCTTTTATTCCATCATAATCATGAACTCCATCTGTGCAAACATGTAAGAAAGACTCAGATTACAGAAGAAGAATGGCAGCTTTTGAACAATCTTTGCATTGGTTATTTGTACAAAAGAGTCTTATCCCTTATGATCGCTTTGCTTAAATATGAGCTGTGCAGCAGATTTCAGTGACACATCCTCCAGCCTCTGGTCATATGTCCCTCCCAAAGCACAGGCGCTCCGAGAGCTTCCAGTGGGAAGAAACACGCAGAGGTGTTGATTTACCAAAGGGTTTTATTTGCATCCGTATAGTGAAAAAATAAAAATGAAAACACCTTGTTAAACACTGTACTAGCCTCCCCTGAGATGTTGTTAGCACAAAATCACCTTTTCCACGCAGAACTGTTGCATAAATTACCCAGAGCTGGATGTTGTTCGACTAAAGAGACTTTTAGATTACGTCTGACTCAAAAGACTTAGACTCTGGGGTTTGGGGGAGTCCACAGATTTCTCCTCCACATAATAATAACAGGTGGAAAAAACTGAATAAAGCTGTTTCATGTTAAAAAAAATCTCCTATGCAGCTCTGAAGGGGCTGCGAGCCGAGTTGCCCCTCAATGTTTGCTCAGCTAGTTTCTCTCAGAATATCCAGACGTTCTGAAGGATTTTACAAGGAGACACACTAGAGGTATTCCTCTCCAAAAGAAACAGACGAAGGGAATAAAACCGGTCAAACACAACAACAAAAAAGCAGTTGCATGTGGAAAATCTGTGTTTCAAGACAATGTCTCCAAATAAAGCCAGAATTAATCAGACATTTACCTGGATATTAAGAGCCCTATTAGGTTATTTTGCGTAAAGAAAATGCTCAAATCTAAATGTTTCCTCCAGAGGGAGTTGCCTGAAACGCCTCCATTGGACTCCTCTGTTTACTAAAGTGACATCACTAAGTAACACTCGCGCTTTTATTGGCTAGCACTCCAACACATTGTACGTGATAGGCTAAGGGGCGGGACATCTCTAAGTGGTTGACCAATCACAACAGAGCCGGCCAGCTAACCAATCAGAGCAGACTGGGCTGCATGGTTTCAGACAGAGGGTGAAAAGAGGTTTCTTGAGGTTTGGCAGTGGATGAAACATTTGGGTTAATGAAAGTAAGCAAATGAAACATATATATATCTAGTTGTTTTTTGCCACTAAAATTAGGACATTTTACATAATTTAAGTATAATTTATGAGGAACTACCTAACCACATTGAAGTTGTATATTGTCCTTTTATTCCACAACATGTTTTTGACAATTTAAAAAGCTCTGCAGATTTACATTATTATAAATTAAGCTAAACAATCATTTCAAAAAGTAAGATTTGGAACTTGTACTTCTTACAGAGTATTTATATACTGTGGTTATGCTACTTGTACTGCCAACACTGAAGCTAGTAAATATTTAGTAGCAGCTTATCTCACAAACAAGCTGATAAAGGGACTGAACAAAGCAACAAGGGAAAACTTTCATTTGTTGGGGTTTTTATGCTATGGCCGTCTCTGGTTCCATGTTGTGAGTGTTTGTGTCTGTTTTGTAAACAGTGTTGGTAGGACGGCAGCATTGTAATTTACACCATTTTATGGAAGAGTAAATTGAACCTTGGGCCTTGTGTGGAGTTTTATTTCAGCATCAAGGTTTTTCTTTCCCGAGGCAAAATTAGCAGAATTTACAGCAGGTACTTATTCTAGTGGGGATAGCATTTATTCAGCTTTTAGTCTGCAAAATAACTGATGTTATCTCACAGCCTGTTAGAGCCGTTCCCTGCTGCTTATGAGCTATGGAAGTGATGCATGCATTTCAAACAGTTACAATTCCAGGCCAAAGAACCGGAAAATGAGCGACACAGCCGATATTGTTCCGTGTTTCTTTTATTGTTTACAAAAGCTGACACAATGCAACACAATAAGCGTTTGAAAATCCTGTGAGGAGAAATGTTCCCGAGGACAAGGTGGGTCATTGATGAGTGAGAAATGGAGGTGTAGAAGCGCTTTACATGTGAACGAGAGATGAAAAACATAATTATCAAAGAGAGTGAAGAATATCTATTCCATCGAAATGAGAGCGAGGTGTACCGTGGATCCATTTAATTAGCTGCTTTGTGAAGCACTGCGTCCATTACAAGTGTTATATTGGAGTGTGTGATGTACATTTCCAAGGTGCAAGATTCTTGGCACTGGAAATTAAGCTTGACATACTAAAAATGCATAATATTATATCAACGTAGTGTCGATGCTGTAAGCGTTTACACATTTGTGTGAAATAAAGTTCTGTAAATATTTCTCAAGACTGTGTAGGCGTGGCAGATCATGATTTGATTGCAGTTCATCTTCCCTTTCATACTAATATTTCAGCATTACACAGTGGTGGTATTTAATTTCAGTTCTACAGAAGTGTAGTGGTTGAGTATGATTTGTGCTATACTTTTTAATTCTACTCAAGCCAGCTTTGTACTTTTTACTGCTCTTAATTAATGTATCTGACAACTTTAGTTACTAGTTACTGAACAAGGTCAGAATGACATAATAAAGCTTTATTTGTATAGCACTTTTCATCACAAGGAGCAGCTCAAAGTGCTTTAAGAACATGGCTCACATCATAAAATACAACAATGAAAAATAAATTCAATTCAGGTCAAACGTTTTAACTTTTATTGCACACATGCAGCATAACAATTCAAGAAACACCAGGAGGTAAAAAAGGTATGATAATATAAAAAATAATGATCCAAAAGTTCATGACCGAGTTCAACCCTCTCTGGAAGACAAAGGAAGACATGACAAATGAATAGAATATTAAAAATAAAAAATGTAACAGAACTAAATTATAATATCAAATACAAAATATGAATCAACTTATAAATACAACCTGACATATAATTAACGGTCAAGATATCCAGCAGCAGAAAACGAATTATTAAAAACATAATCCTAAATTGGGCCATTATGCTCTTTAAGTTATTTTAACGCTATTACTTTCACTTAAGTACGATTTTGAAGGACTTTTAGTTGTAACAGAGTATTTTTACAATTTGGTATTGCTACTTTTACCTAAGTATAACATCTGAGTACTTCTTCCACCACTGGCATAACATTACATATAGCTAAACATTACCTGTGGTTAGCAACTTACATGAGCAATCTAAAGGTTCAGGATTGTTTTGATTTTTGATTTATTTTTTGATTTGATTAGATTTATTTAAAATGTGTAAAACAATAATACAAAAATGTAACATGAGAATTATTATACAATACAAAATGAAGCAGTGTCAAATTGATATACAAAAATATGACTGATTGTAAATTATGTATAAACAAATAATCTACTTAATTACACATCCGAAAAGGGGTGGGAAGAAGTTTACACATATTTAATCCCACCCCTTGATTGTTTTTTGCCTTAAACATGAATTGGGCGATTTGAAATTCAACTATATCTGACAATTCGAATAAGTTTAACTCTGAGAATAGTGGGTTTGTTTGTTCCCTAAAGCCAACATTTTTAATAATTCTTATTGCCCTTTTTTGGAGAATAAATAGTGAGTGTGTTGTAGTTTTGTAATTACTGCCCCAAACCTCTGCACAGTAACTCAAATAAGGTCAAACCAACGAATAGCAAAGGATGTAGAGGGAAATCTGATCTAGAACCTGTTTTGTCTTGTTCAATAATGCGATGCTTCTTGAAACCTTGGAATGAATATGTTTTATATGTGGTTTCCAGTTTAGTTTTTCATCTATTGTTATCCCAAGGAATTTATTTTCATTTACTCTCTTAATATTAATCCCATCCATCTTAATAGTTGCTTGTGTATTTATATTGTTATTTCTAAATAATATTGTTGTTTTAACCAAAAAGGATGTAAAGGACATGTTAAGGGGAAAGCTTTAATTGATGGAGGGAGTGTTCAGCTCCAGCTGCTACATATCCATTTTGCAAACCCACAGCTTTCTGGGTGGAATTATTGAAATGATCTTGGGGGAAATGAATGTTGCATATGCAGGTGTTTTTGTTAAAGGCTCCCCCACACCTCAGCAAAAACCTGTTTCTCCACCACAGTTGGAAAGTAAAAGAATGACGCTGTCAACTTCACTGGTGGATGTGCACTCAGGGACAGCACAAACAAGCATAATGGGTTAGGGAGAGAGAGAGAGAGAGAGAGAGAGAGAGAGAGATAGAGAGAGAGATAGAGAGAGAGAGAGAGAGAGAGAGAGAGAGAGAGAGAGAGAGAGAGAGAGAGAGAGAGAGAGAGAGAGAGAGAGAGAGAGAGAGAGAGAGAGAGAGAGAGAGAGCGGAGGATCAAAGTTAGCTAGCTAATTGCAGAAGACTAGCTAACTCAGACTGTAAGAGGCAGCTAGAGCAAGAGCAGGAAGGTGTTGATGAAACTATTGTCAGTGGGACAACTTAAGTGATTTACGTTCACAAAATGAACTGTGTAATTTTCCTTAAAAATGACCAAGCAAAGCCAGGCTCAATTCAAACCAGACGTACAGCAACTCAAAAAGTCTCTATTCTGCACAAACACATTGCACGTGATAGGCTAAGGGGCGGGACATCGCTAAGCAGTTGACAAATCACAACTTACTTTCACAGTAACATCAAAATCATCACTAGCTCCTGGTTATAACTAATAATAACAATACTGCTGTCGCTGTTAAACCAGAGTACTATATTGAGGAACAGTGTTTTTTGTATTGCTTATGAGTTCAACTTATTGTTTGTTCAAGGGTTCCTATTGTGCTTTTGGGGGTTTTCCCTTTCCTGTTGTGTGTTATAGGTTTGTGTGCATGTAAATGGTCGACAAAGGCTAAAATGTGTTAAGGCTATAGCACTCACACTTCTATTGGCTAGCGCTCCAACACATTGTCCATGATAGGACATCTCTAAGCGGTTGACCAATCACGACAGAGCCGGCCAGCTAACCAATCAGAGCAGGCTGGGCTCTGGTTTCAGACAGAGGGTGAAAAGAGCACAGGCAGTATGAGAAAAATAAAGAGCTTTTTGAACATTAGAGCATGGAGACATGTCACAGCAGAGACACTAAATACTATTATGAACCTGAGTATGCCCATAATCGATCCCCTTAAAATGCCAATATTTTGAATATGGATTGAAACTTTTGAGAATCATTTTAAAAATGTGACAATTAGTTTTTAGGGTGACTATGAAACATATGTGTATAGGCACTACAAATGAAAAACCCTTCTTTGCTAACAATGGCACATTAACATGTTTATTATAGTAAACTGATCTTAGGAAATATAAATGCATGAAGTAGAAAATGCCCTAAATGACATAGTTAGAGTGCTGTAACTATATAATGTTATGCTTTGTAATACCAGGAAGAGATGGGGGTTGTGAAATGACAAATGAAAAGAGAGAAGTACCAATTCAGCACATTTGTAAATTATTAAATATCTGAAATGAAAACCCCACACACCCAGTCCCTTCAGTTCCCCTGCCAAATATGATTCCTCTGCCAACTATAGCAGCATATTGTTTTGTGCACAATGTGACACGGAGGAATATTGCAGCAACAATGCAGGTGCTTAAGGTAGAAATCATGTGAGCTCGAGTGTAAATTGAATTAACAGTGGCTGAGCCCGCGGTGTGGTTCACTGTTTTCCAAAAAATAAGCTTGTCATAAAGTCCTTATTTCTGACATGATACAGCATGTGTAACAGTAGTTTGGCATTGATGCTGCTTAAGGTGATCCAAATGTGTCTTGTTTTTACAGCCTTTCTGAATTTCTTATCCACGATGATTTCATTATACTATAGATACTTTTATTTTCACCATGTCTACTGTTGGCCTTTGTTCTTATGCAATTTTTTTCCATCCTGGAGATCAAGACCCTCCTCAGGGCGCTGCAAAGGCCTGAGAACATCTGATCATATTATTAGATAAAAGTATTGGGATGAACAGACTTATTTTACTGCTACAGAAAATAATTGAATTGCTTTGTCTTTTGAAATGATTGGATATCAGTTCTAGACATACATTCTTTAAAAATACTCTGAACTCGAGAAACGTATAAAATGTATTTGATTTAACATATTCAGTCTTGAACAATGTGGACTTGGAAGTTATTATACACTTACAAATGAAGGCTATCTTGTAAAACATAGGAGCTTATGTCCATCTAACATGCTCTCTTGGGCTTTCTATAATGTAACATACTGTGTTGCATGTTTCGAGTGTGGTTTTTTGATTAACTGGTTTCATCTGAAGTTGCTTTTGAACAACTCCTGACTTGATTTGCTTCTCAACCACTTCCTCAGGCTATGTTCTGCTGTCCCTGGTTTGACAGCTGATATTGTTTCCATGGGAGAATAATATCAAGGAGTTTTTGTCAGGTTACAAAAGAAGACGGGTACATTTCTGTCAATGCAGGAAACCATGTGATCAATGTGACAAAGCACAAGCTTGAAAGAACTTTAATTCCGTCCACGTTTTTGTAGGAAAGAGAAATTGTTCTCTAACCTCCAGTCAGAGGATTCTACTCAGCAATAATGCAATAATGACCTCTTCCACATTTCCCATGCGGGCCATTTTTCTTTGGAGTGACCAAAAATAGCCATGTGATTCAAATGAAAGCATGGAGGAACTTAATTGGCTTTTCAGTGGAAAGAAAAGCTATGAGAGGGCAATAAAGCATGGAGGAACGTGAAAGGCAATGAAACAAGAAACATTAGCTTTGGAAACGAGCTTCATAATCCATGCAATTAAAATGAAGTGGCTGACAATGTCGGTTGGCCATTTTCCGTTTGCATCGCCTGTGTTCAGCTCCGTGCTCCTTTGATCCTTTCATGAGTCTCTGGAGCTCAATACAGAGGAGGGGAACATTGCAGGACATTTATTTCAATAGGCACACATTTAGGCAATTTGACTATGAGAACTTTGTTTGCATTATGTGGACGCAAAAGCCCACATAAAGATACGGAAAACATTAGGGCCATTCAGGCTGAGTCTAATTCCCCTTCTGGTGCAGAATAGCAGGGATTGTGTCCACTTGGCAGCTGTGAAATGGCGCTGCTGAGGCTATCTAGGGGAGCAAAGTGTACGTTTCTCTGTTTGGGGGCTCACAGATCACCTGAATATGTGACACCTATCTGATTGCAGATTTGTCAGGATCCTCTATCTGGCACAAAACTACTGAGTGGATCGTCCTCTGATGCAGCCACTGTGGAGAATTTAATTTGGGAAACACAGACACTGCCGAGAGTTTCACTCCTGCACATGATGGATGAGCAGGGGTTTTCAGATGCAAAGAACTCTCATATTTAGGCCTGAGCACTTCTGAAGACAGTGTCCTTGAAGGGAGAGTGCTCTCCTTCACAATCAGTGTCCAACTAACCAGAAAACAGCCGGGCGGAAGTTACAATTACACTTTGCGGTTGGGATGAAAATCTCCTTGAGTTCAAGGGCAGGCCATTAGGTAAGGTATGCCTTCCAGCTACGGAAACTCATAATAGCTGTATATATATATATTTAATGACGTTTAGACACCATATACATGTATGCCCCCACCACTCCTAAAGTTAAAAGCTATTTCACACTGCAGCACATGATAACATGAGAAATGAAATGAGGTGTGGTATTCATGACGAAAAAAAAAAAGGGAAAAAAAAGCAAGACTGTCAAAAATCACACAAACTGGTTAAGGCTATGCTAAATTGGGGATGCCAGCTTTACAGGTAGTATGAGTGGAAAGAAATATAAAAGGCAGCAATCGACTCCAAGTGTTACTTTCACAGTAACATCCAAGCCATCACTAGCTCCTAGTTAAAACTAATAATAACAATACTGCTGGAGCTGTAAAACCAGAGTACTATATTGAGAAACGGTGTTTTTTTTATTGCTTATGAGTTCAACTTCCTATTGGGCTTTTTGGGGGTTTTCCCTTTCCTGTTGTGTGTTATGTTTTTGTGCATGTAAATGGTCGACAAAGGCTAAAATGTGTCAAGGCTATCTAACACTCACTTCTATTGGCTAGCGCTCCAACATATTGGTCGTGATAGGCTAAGGGGCGGGACATCTCTAAGAGGTTGACCAATCACAACAGAGCCGGCCAGCTAACCAATCAGAGCAGACTGGGCTCTGGTTTCAGACAGAGGGTGAAAAGAGGTGCTGCAGCACAGGCAGTATGAGACAAATAAAGAGCTTTTAGAACATTAAAGCATGGAGACATGTCACAGTAGAGACACTAAATACAAAGATTAACCGGAAAAAAAGCAATATGGGCGCCTGTAAAGAAATAATGTAATATTTCTTCTTACAAGCGTTGCAGTGTCACTTTAAAGTATTCTTTGTTTACCCCTTGAAAACACTGACAGAGTTAGTTATTTTATTTTACTTAACTTCAATGACTGCAGTCAGTTGGAATGTTTCATCAGTACAGAATAGTAACAAGGCCCACTTCACAGTGGAAGCAGCTAATAAACAGACAGACACAATATAACCCAATAAACACAAAGTCACAGTATTCCTAGGGAGCAGAGACAGCTTCATATTTAAAACAGGATGCAGTGCAGGGGGACATTCTGAAGTTCGCTTATTTATAATATGAAGACACCATCTCCCCCAACGTCCCCTTAATCCTAATTGAAGTGACAAAGATAATGCAAGAAAATAAAACTACATTTAAGACAGAAGGAACGAGAGAAGGATATGGTGCTGCAATGCGCTGTGATTAGGGGAAGACATTGACACACCCTTTCATTAAAGCTGCTATGAACAATCGATCAAATGACTTCATCTAATGTCTAAAGGGTTCATTAGTAGTTGAGGAACCACATTAAGTATCATCGCCACAATATAGTTTCCCTTTAAGCATCTCTATCTCATTGTATTGCTTTTATGGCTCACAAATTAAATGTTTGGGTTCAGTCCAATTGCTCTCAACTGTTTTAAGGAAGCCTTTAACAGCTGGAAAGCCAGATATTATTCTCAGCAGCTGGTGGAGACCAAAACAGAGCTTACATTAAAACATATTAGACTCACAGGTGCCCATAAACACTATCAACGTTATAAGGTGATAATATGTCAATAGTGTGTGTGTTTCGAAAGTGTGAAAGATAATCAATAAATGCAAGTTCAAAGTAAGGCACTGTACTCCATTGGAGATATAAGTCCTGTTAATCCATTAACGGTGGGTAACGTTACATTTATGTAGTTGTTGATTTACAGAGAAATGTCTGAAATACCGTATTAAACTATTACACTGAAGGTATTTTGGAGTTTAATTGTAATCCTGGATTAGCCAGGATGTACAGCAATGCAATATGTCTCAGTTTTCACATTTTGTACCAATTTCGGTTGTTTTTTACCGAATGTAGAGGCTTTGGGACTTCAAGCCACTAAAGTGCTGCTTTGTTTAAATAATACACACTTTTTCTTGTATGGTGAATAGAGGACGGATACAAACGTTTTCCAATCAAACAACATTTATTTTCCACAGACAATAACTAAGCATCAGTAGCCAAACATTACCTCAGCGCCTGTGCGTATCTGTGTCCGAGTGGGTGGATAAAAACTGTTCACCCTTCTGGAGGAACCTGCGTAAACAAACATTGGCTCCTATTATATATCCTGAGTGGTGGGCGGCTCCTACACCGGACATATCCAAATCAATTCCTTTCTAAAGAATACCTACAAATATGAATGAGATGTGGCGAATTGAAGGGGCGGGTCATCTTTAAGCAGTTGACCAATCCCTAGAGAGCCAGCTAACAAATCATAGCAGACTGGGCAGAGGGGGAAAAGAGGTGCTGCAGCACAGGCAGTATGATAAAAACAAAGACCTTTTTGAACATTAAAGCATGGAGACACGTCTGAGGCATTAAATACAAACCTAAAGAGAGGGAGCTGTCCACTACTGTGGTGCTGATTTCTACTTAATCTCTTCCATACCTCCCAACATTACCCTTATAGCATATTTAAATGTTCAGTTTATATGTCTCACCCATAACCTAATTCTTAGGATGTGTAAGCTTTGAGTTTTTTGTTTTGTTTTTATATTTCCTGATATTTAGTACTGTATATTGATGTAGTCGTACTCCAGGAAAAGCCAGCAACCCGACACACTCTCGGACCAAAACAAAATTCAACATTTACTTGGGGAATAAACTGATGCTGCCAGGCAAGCAGCAATATGTGTCAGAGCCTGAGGGAAAACCAGGAGAACACATCAAACTATGCTTTTTCAAAATCTGCCCCCTCTCATTGCTTTAGTTTGTTATCTCTTTCTATGGCTGGAGAACCACTTGTACACTATATGTTATCACATCAGACGTAATCTTTCAGTAGATTTATCTTCAAAATTGCGTTTTTCTTTCATTAAAGTGGACTGCAGTATAGTGTGTTGAATAATGTATCTATTATATTGATGTAGAAATATTTTTGATCCATCTTTTTCTATCATGCTGAACATTACTGTACATACCAACCCAAACTCTAACCCTGTACAACAGGCATTGGCAATGCTGTACTCAATAAAGCTCATGTGAACTGAATAATAGGGTGAACAGGTGCATTTTCTAAAATGTGTGTCTAACATGGACATCTTATATTGTTGTATTTGTTGTTTCAAGGTTGAATGAAGCAGTGACAAAATGTATTCAAGTACAATCACGAAATGGGATGCCAAACCAGATGAGCTATAGGAAGCTTGACAATAAGGGCCCAGACATTATAAATATTATTTAAATAACATGTTATTAATACATCTAGAATTTGAGAGGTCATATAAAGAAACAATACAAGACAAGTACCTACACTACACACAAACCCTGAAGACTAAATAGTCTGACCCAAACTTCTAAATAGTCTAACATGTTTTTTTCATCAGTCTAAACATTTTTTTATTTATTTAGCCTTTATTTATACAGGTGTAAAATCTCATTGAGACACAAGGTCTCATTTTCAAGAGAGACCTGTCAGTGGTAACACTACCACACAAAGTTACAGACAGACAGGACACTAAACACAGAGGCAACACTAAAATACAACATCGTAAAAAAAGTAGTCATTGAAATCCATATAAAGTAGTCAGATATAGCAGGTGCAAACACCCACAGATGATTTCTCCAGCTTTTTTAAAATTAGTTTAAAATCCGTGATGGGTATCAAACTGGTCAGCTTGAGTTCCTGCTGAAGTGTGTTCCAGGTCGAGGGGGCAGAGTAGGATATGGCTTTTTTCCCAAGCACCGTGCGTACTGAGGGGACGGACAGAGTGATGTCATTTTGAGATCGTAGGCTATAGCTGTACTGTTTGTGTGATATGTAGGTGGATATGTAGAGGGGCAGCAGTCCAAGCATAGCGGTATAGATGAGTTTGTACCAGTGCAGTGATCTGCGCATTGATAATGATGTCCAGTTGACCAAAGAGTACAGCGTGCAATGGTGTGTGAGGGGTTTACAGTTGGTTATGAACCTCAGAGCCCCATGGTAGACAGCGTCCAGCAGATGAAGGGAGTGAGCTGAGGCGTTCATGTACACAACATCCCCGTAGTCCAAGAGCGGCAAAAATGTGGCAGCTACAAGCCGTTTCCTCGCACTTGTGGAGAAGCAGGCCTTATTTCTAAAAAAGAATCCCAGTTTTAATTTCAATTTCCTTAAGAGATTGTCAATATGTGGTTTGAAGCAGAGATTTTCATCTATAGTGATGCCTAAGTATCTGTAGGTGTTAACAGCTTCAATGGGGTTATGCTGTGCAGACATGATGCAGGGAAACATTGATTTAAAATAGGTAAGATATAATAAACACAGACACATTGTATGGAAAAATAATGGCACATATAAATGCATTACAGTAAAGCAATACAATCAAAGCTCAAACCTAAACTGTAATATATACTGTAGTCAAAGACACAGCAGTGGATGTTGTACCATTACAAATGTGCTGCCAAAAAGGAGATCATTTGGAAAAGTTCCCAGCAGCAAAAGAGAAAGTCCCCAGCCCCTGGACATATACAACAAACAACTCAAGGTGAAGCGAACATAGTGGTAGATATTCTGTGCAGCACAAGTGATCCAACACTGAGAAACAACTAATAGACTTGCACAAGTGAGCGTGAATTGGCCGGAGAGACTGGTTGTCACAGAGAAACCTGGCATGAGAAAGCAGACTGAGTCAGTTCTTCCAAAAACAAGATGCAGCAACACTTCCTGTTTCACTGCAGCCACATTTTCTTCAGCATAATACTCAAATAGCAAGATATAAAAATATTCTCTCATCACACCAAAGGGATATTAAGGGAGAAAAAAAACTGACCATGCCATACAGAAGCAGCACAACAGCCACAGGGAAAAGCAGCAGACCAACACATTAAGCTGTAATGAGCTCCTTCGAAATCTGCTCCGTCTTTGGATTTTGCATTATTTTTACTTTTATTTGGCTCTGACCATTGCAATCACATGTAATTGTTTAACTTTATCTTGGAGATGTTGTATTCTATTTTAATTGCTTTGGTAACAATCCGTTTTAGTATAATTGTATGATGTGTAGGAATGTGAAAACTGCTTTTTCTTTTTATAATGGTCTCTTTTGTCGTCTTGGTTTCTGTGTGTTTTTTTTAGCTGCTGAAATAAAGGGTGAGTGGGTGTGTAGGTGTCGCATCATTACAGATGGTGGGTAAATTATATTACCATTATGTTTTAGTACTGAATAAGAAAACCAGGCACTAGCTTCATATTTTTACAATGTGTGAGTTCATGTTCACAGTTTGAATACTATGTTAACTATATTTTTGTATTATTTGCTGTCTCTTTTTTTAAAGTATGATCCTCACCCACAATGTTATACTCCTTCAGGGTCGTCAATACTGAAATATGTCAATAAGTGTTAACATACAGTATGATCCTGTTGCCGTCCCTGAAATGCTGCCTCAATGTAAAAAGGGATACAGATCTACTTCAAATGTATGCGACCAGTTAATCCATCTGTATAAAAATGAAATATATTAAAGAATGAAAAATATTTTCACAGGTTGTCTGAAAAATTAATTTAAATGTCCACCAAAAGAGCAAAAGGGAGAAGGTCAGGGGCCCCTCTGAGGGGTACGAGACACACGACACTGCAGCACATTCATAGCACTCATATAAAATAAAAAAATGTCTGCCTTACAGCACACTGGTTTGAAATTGGTAGAAGTAAACACGACGTAAAAAGATGAAAGATTTATGGTAGAAAATATGCGAGTGATATAATGGGCTCCTTAATTGGGCCCCTCGGTGAAGGTGTCCCCTCCCACGCCCTCCATAAAGCTGCTGTTGCTGTCAACTCCTATTCTTCTTTATACACATATTATACATCATTTGCCATATTGTTTCTTAACCCTGCTCATATCAATAAACAGGTTTGAGACACAAAGCCTATAGTATATGTTCTGAATTGTACAGAAAACCTGATGGGATGAAAAACCTCATTCCAGCAGATGCTTCACGTTATTTGGCTCATACAACACTTAGAAAAACCACAAGTAGTGAGAATTAACATATTATTAAACTACACTCAAAGCCTTTACCTATTATTCCACAATAAAGTTAAGTCATAGAACCATGTGTGAATTAATGCTGAGGCACACGCAGCTTTCCTCTGTGGTGCATTTTTACAACAATGCTTGGGCATCACTGTGCGCTTTTCCTGCCAATATAGAGTGAAACAGAGAGAGAGAGAGAGAGAGAGGGAGGGAGACTGGGAGAGAGGCGGGCTGTGCCTCAGTGAGGGAGTCGTGTCGTCGTCGGAGCGGGTTGCTCTACCACATCAGACTCCTTCTAACCCTCCACGCCGGAGGAGCAAGGAGGAACCTCTCCTCTGTTTTTCCTCTCTGCGGACACACGGATAATAACCGCACCACGGCTGGGAAGATGGTTTTTCTGCTGCATATGGTTACCTTTTACACTCTGAGCGTCTTCAGCGGAGCGTCCGCCGCCACTCACTGTGAGTATTGTACCTCAGCTCACCTGTAAGCTGCCCTGCTCCACGGTGCGCAGGCTGGTGTGCGGAATCGGAATAGGATCTGAAGTTTTGACGCCCGGCTGGTACCTTTGTCCATGGTGTTGCGCACGGAGCATCGTCGCAATCACACATGTAGCCCTTGATCATTTCAAATGTACTTGAGCAACACTTTGTGTCAGTATCGCGCGGAGAACAAGTTGTGGATCCTTGCCTTTATTCCTATTGAGCAGAGTGGGATAATGTTGTGCGATGAAGGTCAAACAAACATTTATTTCCCTTCACAAGTCAAACGCAGTCTGGAGGGGCTGTGCTCACTCTGCAGCCCCCGGGTACTCCTGGGGTTATTTAGCACACAAAGCTGTTTTTATGAACGAGTGAGTCTTTAGGCATGTTTTGCTGGTGTGTGTGTATGTGTGTGTTTGGGAGCGGGAACTGCTGACTGGCCACAGCTGTACACTGCACAGACAGCTGCTGTTATACTGGTCGACTCCTACGTGGAAATAGCATGCACTCACCCAGCCTGCTGGAGCCTCAACAAAAGGCAGACTGCCTCGCTCCCATGGGAGTTTTCATTTTAAATATGAAGCTGTACAGCTTTAGCTTCGGTTTAATTGCTTGAGGTGATTCATTAATATGTGTGAGGCACAGTATGTGGAGTTTAAAACGGCTTTGATAAACATGTCAATCATTTAAGTATTTTTTGAAAAAGCAAAACATATTCACAAAACATGTTTTCAGCTTCTCAAATAAGAGGGAATACTTTTTTTCTCCTCTCGATTTATTAACTAGGTTTTGAATATTGTTAGTTGTACAATTGTTATATTTTATTGACTATATAAAATAACCAGCAGTTTATTTTATACTTAAAACATTTGGTGAAGGCCCTACTATCTCTATATATCTTTGTTAATGTATTTATCTTTTACCCATGTTGCAGAAATGTCTTACAGTGCACACATCCAGGTGAAAACCCATCATACTAAAACTCAAGACAAGTCCTGCAGTGTGAAGCTAAAAGTATGTTGGGGACACACCTAGTTGAGGGGTTTCCAATAGGAGGTCTGCCATAGTGATATACTGGGGTTTGTTGGACTGCATCACTTTTACAGTAGCTATGTGGATGTATTAAACTGGCCATTGAGTGGATTGTTGTTTTTACAATAGATAAGATATTCATAAAACAATGCCCGTCTCTAAGTGGAGTGACAGTAAAATATGCTGCATCTACCAATAGCTAACAAATGTCAATGTAAATTATTGTTCATTTGCATCACATGCCACTGCTCATGTGTTGCTGGAGTATAACGTGGAAAATAGTGAATATAAGATAGAAGAAATGTTAATTAAAATACAACATTCCACTATAAGAACAGTCATAAGTCATATAGCAGATATAAGAGCTCATTCTGTCACTGGTTAACCCAGATGCCACAGTAGGTTTTATTACAAGACCAAGCTGGAATAGTCACACATGTTTTTTATCGCTGTGTTTTGTTCCTGCCACTTTCTGATTAATATTTCCCTTTAGTTTCCCCTCATGTAGCTGGTGTTGCTAGATTTCTTTACCTGAAATACATCTTAGAGAAGGTTGTGTTGTAACATAACATTTGCATTTGTTGATTAACCCTTAAAAGGTTTCCTTATCATGTGGGATATATTTATTTGAAATGCTATGTCCATGTGTGAAATGGATATAATAACAGTGACATCGGTGTTATAACATTGTAATAAGGGAGTAATAACAGAGTCCTTTTGGTGTAATATGGGTCTAATAACAGTGTAACATTGGTATAATAAGGGTGTTATAATGATGTAACATGGGTGTAATAACATAGTAATATGGGTGTAATAATGGTGTAACAGGTGTGTAATAGGGGCCTATTAATATGTAATATGGGTGTAATAACAGTGTAATATGGGTTAAATGTACAAAATACCAACTTAAATTAAATTTTCAAAAATATTGAAGGGTGAATTTACTGCTGGACAAAAGTAATTCCTAACTAACTCAACACTTTTTGTCATATCTAATGGGCAGATTGGCTAAATGTACTGATTTAATGTAAGGTAATTCGTACTCCTTAGAGGATTAGTTGCTCCATCTCTATGAGTCTTCTAGCACAACTTTAGGTCAAAATGTCATCTTTGCATACAATAAATTACCTTATTTAAAATGATAATGTCATGTACGCATTTCTATATTCTTGCAGGCTCCCAAAGGGATAAACTTTTTTTATTTGACTGTATTGACTCCATGACCTGTGCTTCCAGCGGCACCCTTTGAATAAGCTTTACATTTTCAGTCAAAGAGTAACACAATCATTATTTTGGTGCTATTAAAATAAATTGAGCATAGCGGAACTGAAGACCTTTAGTGCCCTTTCGTGTCATGTTAAAAATTAATAAATGAACACACCAGAGGGGTGACATCATTTGATCTTTGGGTTTATGTTTGCTCTCTGAGGGCGAGTGTGACACCATGCTTGTGTTGGGGTTTAAACAGTTTATGTTAAGGTGATGAACTGAGCTAAACTGACAGCTGCATTACTCATTTATGGCAGTCCTGTGGTTCTCAAATGTGTGCAGTGATGGGCTCTGACATACTGTGCGAAATGAAATGATGAGATGCTCCTGGAGGTCAAAGAGCCGCTCTCGTATTTACCAGTGAGAAACAAAAGCAGGGAAGCAGAGATGTGTCATGGCTGGTTTATGAAGCCGTCGTCAGCTGGCAGCAACTTACTGTCAGGTCCTCTGCACTTTATTTCGCTATTCAAAGAGACAAGTGCGTCACTGGATATGTCAGCGTTCGATCTGCCATTTTCAGCTTGAGATACTGTATTGGCGTGACCTTTACAGTAATTGCCAAATAACTGGCAACAGAGAAGCTGTTCACAAATGTATTGATATAACTTTTATTTGATTTGATGTGTTGCTCTGTGTGTTATCAACAACTTTATTGTCCACTTGTAGAAATATGTGTTGACATCTACAAACCACAAGGTTCTCCTGAAATCATATCAGTCAAATAAAAAGTGAGAACACCCTTGACTGCTTTCTTTCAACATAGATTTCTCCAATGGTTTTTTAAAAGAACTTTACCTGCACCTCTGAGCAGAGTGGTTTTATATTTGCCACTTATAAAGATGTATTGTAAGTTAGCACTATTTTTTACTAGTGCCTTATAAATAATATCCAGAATATTCCTACCAGACTAAGGCAATTTGTATATTACAATACTGAGACCTTTTATTACCTTTTCTAAATAAAAACTCAATAATTGTATATGGAGGCATGCTACTACTACGCTAGGTCAGGGCAGCATGACATTACTTTCAAAAGCACTGGTTACCCTATTAGTGTAATTTGCAATATATTTTTGATAAAGTTTAAAACCCTGGAATGTTGTGAATTGCAAAAAAAGGGATTTATTTTATATAAGGTTTGAGAAAAAGATTGTGTTTTGGGTTTAAATAGATGTTTTCGCGACGTATAGTTACGATACAAGATAAGTACGCAACGGATTTGACGTCAGTTGAAATAAATCAAGGGTAACTTTTGTTTTCACACTGGACACGAGCAGCAGTTCCCTCACTGAGTTCCTGTCATTATACTCTTGTCAATTACAATCAAAACAAGAGGCCTCCCTGCAGAACGGATAATGGAGGGCTATTTAGAGCCTCTTATTTTACACATATGGGCTCTTCAAGCTGCTGCTGTTTGACGAGTTAGGATCCAGAACGCTGTGACTTTACCAAAATTCAGACATGTTTCAAGTCAGCTCCCTCACTATCTTGTCAGGAGTTGGATGGAAAAGTTGGTATTTTTGTTGTTACCATAGTGAAACACTTCTTAAACTTAGCTTAACTTGGTGTTGTGGCTAGGGGCTACTTCCCACCAAAAAGTAGGAATGTGCTTTTATTATAACTCCCACGTTGTACCAGCAGAGTTGGAAGGTAATGTAAATGTGAACGTGGTGGACACTGCTAAGCTAGCTGTTGAACATTAGGCTGGCTGCTTGTTGTATTAAAATGTCTTGTTTACTGTTTCTAACAGCTTTAATACAGAAGATGTAGCATTACGTTACGAGTAATTGACTGATAGTAATTGATTACAGCAATTTACACACATTTGTATCTTGGGGCTTCAACTGATGGTCGTTTTCATTTCCGAGTCAGCCAATTATGTATTGATTAATTCATTTATCATTTGATCCATATGAAATAGGGTCAACACAAAGTCCCGGAGCCTAAGATGATTTTTTTTAATTGCTTGTTTCTTTACTTGAGAAAATAATTGTAATGGTGACGGAGTAATCGACTAATTGATTCAGTGATAATGTGTCTAGATAAATGCGATTGTCACATCCTGCTTGGCATTATTGTTTTTAACGATGCAACCCCTTGTACAGTATTCTTCTCCGGATATGGCATAATTCCTATAATTAGCTTTCCCTGGCGCATCACCTTGAGTATGCATTATGCCAAGGTCCTGTCATATGGGCCAAAGTGAGACTTCTTTTAAGGGAATAGTTCCTGCCATGAGTGGATACACGAGCCACTCGGCTGGAAAGCTTTTATTACCAGATGATATGACATTCTTCACCACAGGTCTGTGGGAGGAATATTGCTCCGCTCTCAGTGTTTCCCCTCGCAGCAGGTGGAGACCGCTGCGCCAGGCATTTATCTTTCATAAGCCAGAATCTCTTTCCGGTTTAGCAAAGCACCACACACGCGTATATTTACTTAAAATGTCATGCTTCAAGTTAGCTCAGCGAGCAGATACTTCAGAGCTAATTATTTCCCATCTGAAGCACCTGAACGTGCTGTGGCAGGGGCTGGCATTCGGCATCACAGCAGAGGTGAGGGTGTGTGTGTGTGTGTGTGTGTGTGTGTGTGTGTGTGTGTGTGTGTGTGTGTGCGTGTGTGTGTGTGTGTGTGTGTGTGTGTGTGTGTGTGTGTGTGTGTGTGTGTGTGTGTGTGTGTGTGTGTGTGTGTGTGTGTGTGTGTGTGTGTGTGTGTGTGTGTGTGTGTGTGTGTGTGTGTGTGTGTGTGTGTGTGTGTGATGGAGGAGATGCAGCTGCACATTCACTCGTCTAATGAATGTGAAGCAGGCACTCAAAGAACACCGACCGCTGTACATATTCAAGGCCTGATGAATTGATCAAAAGGTAAATGAGGCAGAGCAATGCCTTGTGACAGTCAGGCACTTTTCCTCATGTTTAAACATACATAGCATTTCTTCTGGGAGACAAAACCAACTGGAAGCAATTGGAGGAATGAAAAGATTACAGCATATTCAGAAATAGTATATAATTATGCACCGAGGATTATGCTTCTCATCATCTTGATCCTATAGAATATAAGGTTTTGTGTGAATTCTAGCCTGAATCCCAGTTCCTTTTTTAATGTATTTTATGGTTATTATTATTTATATTTAGTTTTATTCTGCTATGCCATACTGAATTCCAGTTCTGCAGTTTATAAGAAAATAATTGCATCCTCATATGGACTAAAAATAATGAGCTCTTAAAATAATAACCCACCTACAGTACAGCAGGATAACAAATTTAGTAGCAGCATTTTCCAACCCTGTCTCCTAAAAATGATATTACTAATTCATTTTCATACTAACTATTGGATTCTTTTATGAAAAACCTTGAAAACTTAAAAGTGAAAATACGTTTTGAAATAATGGAAACACATTGGATATACTGGCAGTTTCTACATTTCTATACATCCTAATTTCGGGGTTGTTAGCCATCACAAAACAACAAGATTAGTTTTCCCATCCAGATCCGCCTCTGTCCGAGTGACTGGATTTTCAAAGCTGAAGTTGAATACGAAGCACTCAGCGCTACAGAGAACTGTGTTTATTTGGATACATTGAGCTAATAGAGCATTTCAGAGCTCTCTGTATGATCTGTGTGTGACTGACTGACTGCGGCGCTGCAGAGACATGAAAAGAAGACTTTTACAAAGGTTCATTTTATCTCGGTCAAAGCATTTTGTTCCTTCTGATGCATTGCTATTGAGGTATTAGGCTTCGTGATGTGGAGATACTGACAGATGCTGCTGCCACCATATCAAGGTTTCTATCTATCTATCTATATATCTATCTATCTGTCTATCTATCTGTTTATCTATCTATCTATCTATCTATCTATCTATCTATCTATCTATCTGTCTGTCTGTCTGTCTGTCTGTCTGTCTGTCTGTCTGTCTATCTGTCTGTCTATCTATCTATCTATCTATCTATCTATCTATCTATCTATCTATCTATCTATCTATCTATCTATCTATCTATCTATCTATCTATCTATCTTTCTATCTATCTATCTATCTATCTATCTATCTATCTATCTATCTATCTATCTATCTATCTATCTATCTATCTATCTATCTATCTATCTATCTATCTATCTATCTTTCTATCTATCTATCTATCTATCTATCTATCTATCTATCCATATATCTATTATTTTACATTACAATATCAATATAAATGTGTCTTTGTAGAATAAAAAGGTCTATCTAGGATTTTATTGAGAATATTTCAGATTAATACAACGATTAGAAAGGGCAATTTGAAAAAAAAGTGTTAAGCTGTTATTGTAAATGAAAAACCTTTACAAAAAACATCATCACATCAAAGCTAAAAGCTTTTCACAGACATCACGTTGTGTCAAAGTCCTTGACAGCAGACAAATGTATATAATGTCACAATATGAATCATTACATTGCCTCACTTTAGGAGATTGTTTGAATTGTCAGGCTGTGTGTTGTGCTCTGCAGATCAAGAACAACACACTTTAGGAAGGAAATGGACACATGATATAAGAGTATAGAGAAATCATTGATATTAGTTTATAACCATGACCAAATGAAAACACATGTTAATCGGATACTTTCAATGAAATACCTTCAAACAATAGTATTTCATCAATGCTAAACACTTTTCACAGACACCAAGACATGTAGAAATTCTTTAAAGCAGACACATATATATATATCATTTCATAATATTCATCATTGCCTAGCTTTAGTAGACTGCGTTAAATGTTAAAGGGTGTTTCACTGTCTTCAAAGGGCTATGGTATAAGGGAGCTGCGTGCTCTGCAGATCCAGAACAAAATACTTTTTAATCGTAATGAATAAGAAGAAAGTGGACACATGATATAAAACTATTTAGAGAAATAATTTCTGCCCGTTCCCTCGGGAGCAGAAAAAAATCTATTATGATGAATGCGGCGCCAGTGGAGGCCTTTCCATTTCCAGCTACATTGGTCACACAGCGAGGCTGCACCAATCCCTAATCTATAGACTGCAATGAATATGCTTCAAATAGCTGTAGAGTCTGTAAGTTCCATCCTCTATTTATTTTCAGTGTTACTGGCACAGGCTTTTTAAAGGATTATCAACACCCACTTTCTATCGACTGTGCCAATAAGATTGATGCAATAATCAGCAAGGGGACGCTCGCAGTGATGAAAAACGAGTGGAAAAATATTTTCAACGTGTCAAATTTAAAGAAAGAAATAATAATCCAAGGCCTGTTCGCTCCGTAGCCAGATTTCACATTATGTATAGCACTGTTTATTAGTTTATGTAATTACATCGTGTGATTATCCTCAGAATCAGACACAGTCCTGCATTTTTACACTCTATGATTTGATATTGATTACGATGCTTTTATAGAGGGCTGAAATGAACCTGGAGCTGCCTGTTCACAGGCTCAACGTGCGCACTTAGAGATAAGGAAGCTGCACTGTGACGCAGTATTTCAGAAAACAATCCCCTTTAAAATATGTATGCCAGTGTGTCCAATCAAAGACATTAAGATCAAATGCAATGCTTATAGGGGGGGGGTGCATTATCTACATGTGAACAGATTAAAAACACATGTGTTTTGTCATTTCATTTGAAGGAATTCTTGTGTTTTCTAACAGTGTGAACACAAGGATTTACTGTGGGGGTTTATGGAGCTCGGACTCTGCCTGTTGCAACAGCTTTTAGCAAATAAATATCTCAAAACAGATTGAGGGCAGCACCATGACACAGCCATCATATCTATAAATGTGTGGTGTCTTGAGTGGCTGCCCATGCACGACCTTACTCACATACCATGCGCTATATAAAGCTACAAGGCCAAAACTCAATCAACTCCTTGCACTGGTGTGAAACCGCCTGAACTTCCCTTCCCTAGGAGAAACTGGTTACAAAAGCCTCTTTTTTTTAAATCCATACCACTCCACGAGAAACCCACTCTCTCCAAAGATGTGTTCCTCTTGTCTCAAGGTCTAAATCGATACCTGTTCTTAATACTCTGAAGAAAATGTTGCTTTGATAAATATAATTATTTTATTAATGGTTTTTTTGAGCATTTTAAAGATGTAACAATACAGAAGGGATTCATACAGCCCGCTATAGATGTATTCATATCCAAATGATACTTGATAGAGTGGGCTTGGGTGATATGATAAGGAAATCGTTGAACACTATATTGGTGGGCCAAAAACATCCTCACGTCTCCACTATTGCAGAAAGATGTTCAATTATGCAAACCTGTTATGAATGCTGTGCTATATTTAGTCTGTTTCTTTGCTCTTGATTTCCCTTTGCTTTACCAAAAAGTTGTTGAGTATTAAAACCAAAAGCAACAACATGTTAGCATCGACTGGCGCTTAATTACCCATGTAGCCCTAGATCCAGCAGGAAACATGTGCGCCCTCATTAGCAAAAATGATGCACCTACTCTATTTGGTGATTATTCAATGTTGGACCAAACAACTAAGGAGAACCTAACAATGTGAAAGGAGGGACTTGAATGTTTTGCATTTTACAAGTCAGGACTAAAGATGGAAACATCACAAAGCTTTCCATCTTGAAACTCACCATAGAACATAATTTGCAAGTATGCACTGCAAGGACATGCAGTACACTCCTATCACTGTAATCAATTTCCCCTCAATCATTGTGGCAAAGAAAAGAACATGTCAAAATAAATGTCAACGACAGTGGCTACAATGTACAAGGGTAGTTACAAGGAGCATTAGAGGAACACATGTATTGCTTAATAATAGTTATTTTCTACTATGTAATTATTCATGTTGACGACGTATTTATACACAATGTCGTCCACTGAAGAAAACTTGTATTTTGGGAAGAACATGTAGGTTTAGATCTGTGTTATACTCCGTTCATTCAAAAAATCATACGTGTGTTAATGAATACAAATAACATAAATTGAGCAATTAGAATTATTGATTTCAGCATGCCCTAAAGTTAAATAGCAATTACTGGCCAAACATTATGGCCACGTATTGGTATTGCAACATATGTGTCTCCATATATAAATAGTTTATGTCTCCATCTCTCAGTTCAGCTGTTTTTGGAAGGTCATTTAGATATCGCCATTTCAATATTGCCCAATCCTATCAATTCAACCTCAAGTTTAGGACCATTTTTAAGCCGACACCCCAATTTTGGGGAGGTATGTACAAATAAATCCTGAACTGAACACATTTAAAAAGTGGTTATTATATTGCCGAAAATTATTATAATGATATTACTAGATTAAAATATAGCATTCCTTTCCTTTCTTATTACATCAGAACAACTGTATATCATCAATGTTATTACCAAGACACTGTCCCCTAGTGGTTAATAAACTACTTTGTTAATTACCACAGCACTACCCATTATATCCCATTTGTTAACAAGATTAAAACCTGGTCTTTACCAATCTGATGTTTTAAATACTTGTGGAAATCATTCAGAAAATTACTACAAATCCAGCTCCACTACGGTCCTGAATCAGGGCTGAATAATTAATGTTTGTTAGAAGAGATGTGTATAATCAGTAAAGCTGTCGATCCTCCAGTAAAACATCGCGCAGGCTGCCTGTAAATGTTTAAAGGTCCCTTTAGATTATATGCAGTGTTCAGAGAAATGAAGTGCTACAGTAAACCACCCCGTGTTTCTCAATCACTTGTATCGATGTGCGCTTCCTTGAATTCAGCCAGCGTTTGGGACTAATTGTCAACTGATACCTCGGCTCCAGAGGTCACGGAGCCCCGAAGCCTGAGTGCATGCGAGGTATCATATGAAGCTTCATCGATACCACACAGGAGTCTGAGGCCACTGTGTTACGTGATACTATCGCTGCCCCTTTGATATTATCGACTCTGTGGTCTGTGTTGAACGTGTGCAGCCTCCAACAGAGGGCCTTTGTTCTTCTGATGCTAATCACGGCGGATCATTTGTTATACATGTGTCTTTAAGTGTTTTATTGCCCTTAGACAACTATCAAGATGTGTATGTTTTCATGTTCAATTATTTATTTATTTGTAATATTATTTATTATATTTTTTTATTTGATGTGTAAATGTTCAGTGTTGTAGATTAAATTAGGTGCTTTATTCATTCTAAATGTTTCGTCACAGCAGCATGTTAACAAGATTTACACAGGAGTTTCAAATATAATTAATATATAATTAAAATGTCAATAAAATAAATAATAAACTGAAACAGGAAAGAAATATAATATAACAGAGTATCTAAATAACACACAATTCAAAATAGAATAAGTTAGAATAGACTACCATCTACTACTAAGACAAAATATATAAACATACATTACATTATAAGTTTGACAAGTAGTTTTTCTTATTTAAATTGAAATGCGGTGAGGAAGAGTGAGTACAATATGCGCACATTTTTTTGGGTCATTAAAAAGGAAAAAGCGAGCAAGATATGGTGAATAAAGAAACTCTGTAGCTAGTGTTATGCAGGTTAATTTCACAGAATACAACAAAACCATTAGCATCCATTTTGTTATTAATCATCACCAGTGTAGTAATGGTTGAAATGGAGAATATTAAAGTAATAATTTATTGTTTTAAACATTCCCATGGCCTTTATAGGGTTGTGTGTTATTGAGACATTAGTCAGAATAATCACATGCAAAACATTAACAGATGACAACTTTTATAAATCCCTTCTACAGTAAAGGTGATTTATCAACTAGAAGATAAAGGCATTATTCTTCAATGTAAATTAAAGCTTTGACCAATTCCAGACTGTGCTTTTTAAAACATATGCTGTGGTAACTCGTAAAAAGCATTAGACATTTTAAAGACGATTATAAATCCCATTTAGTTGTGTTTCATGATTTTGTTTCATGCTGGTTTTTAAAGTACTTTTTTCCTCCCTTTTATCAATTGTATCCTTTATTTGCAGTTTGTTCTCATTGTCCCACCATGTAGTCATGAGCGAATAAAATAATACTCTTATGATTGATTGTTAAAGGAAACCAGCAGAATTTGCAGCTCTTGTTGTTGCACATAAATTGATTACAAAGTGCTTTATGAGCTCTGCAGTGATGGAGGACATAATGTGCAAGAGGAGACAGGACTACCGCATGGGCTATTAGTTATTCAGAATATACATCTAATTCAAGACTTCACTGTAGCTTTAGTGAATAACATGGACTTATGGTAAATAATATAATCATTTAATAAAACCTCATTCTTAAAGGTGGGGTATGTAAGTTTGAGAAACCGGCTCGAGATACACCTTTTGTTATATTCCATGGAATGCTCTTAACATCCCGATAGCAATGAATATCTTAAGTGCTTTGACAAAAAATCCATTAAAAAATGTCATCTGTGGAAGCCGTAGTACTGTAAAAAGCACAACCAATCATTTTAGCCGGCCCGGCTAAAATAACTGGATGGCCTACCTGCCTGTCAGCCTTCCATCTGTGCACAAACTTATCTCGTGCCCTCATTGGTCATGTGCGCGTTCGTGTGTGTTGGAGGAGGGGCTCTGTAAGGAAGTGGCAGATTTTCTCCGGTTGTGTGTTTTCAAATTCTAGCGATCTCGAGCCGGTTTCTCCAAAATTACCTACCCCACCTTTAAACCAGAACTTTTAATTGTGTTGTCTTACAGTAAAACAAGTACTTTCTTTTGCGTGGAAATATGACATAAACTTGTGTGTGGCGGATCAGCTGCAGTTGCACATCCTTAACTTAATGCATTGCAAAGTATTCTCTTAATCTGCTCTATACACTAATGCAATTAAACACATCTAGATACATTTGTACAGGACATACTCTTACATATTAATCTGGGTCCGTCACTTTACTGTATGTATGCATGCAGAAAAAGATGATATAAAAATACAATCATCAAATAAAATAATTTTGTAAAAGTTGTATCTACAAAGTGACCAGTAGCTTTTAAATTGATATAAAACAGTAAAAAGTACAATAGTTACCAATGAAAGTACAAACAATGACTCAACGTTAAAATGTTTCAGAAATAACTGTATTTTAAAACATGAATTTTTCTATTCCACCACTGATTATTAACATGTAAGATATTTATAATTGATCAGCAGCAGTCAAATATCTGCAAGAAATAATGAAACCAATAATCAGTTCATTTCTACATCATCTCATCTCTTTACAAATTCCCTAAGAGTTTATTCTACTTTTGCAAATCTTGTCGAGCTATGCATGTTGGTTGAAGTCTGATATTGCAGCCGTAACTTAATCACATGGGTTTGATCCACCCGGGAGACGAGGATCAGTTCAGAATGAGATCGCCGCTAAACCCCTCGGACAATCTCCACTGCAAGTTATATTTTTAGGAAATCCCTCTGGCATTTTCTCATATCCAAACAGTTTGTACATCTCCTAAGAGTCAACAACCAAGAGGAATCTCAGGCTTCCTCATCCAACGGGCCATGTCTATTTGATTTGGGCGTGTAGTCTTCTTCAGGTGCGATTATTCCTCTGCAACTAGAGCTTGAAACATCCAGCCCATGTGTGTCACAGAAGCACTTTGTTGTGATAATTGAGTTTGATTTATTTGTGGAGCACCATCTGTTTGTGCACCGAGGTTAAGGCATGCTTGCTAATGAGAAGAGAAGAATATTTGAAAAGGGGCTGTATGTACATTACGCCTGAGTCAATGCCACGAACAAACACCGAAGTACTGGTGGAAAATATGAAGTACAATTTAGTCAAGTCAATCTTAAAGGCTGTATATGGTGAGCATTATAGAAGCACAGCTACCTAAAAGTATATTGTTGTATTAGGAATGTCTACCAGAGCAAAAACTGTAGACTGTAGACTGTAGATATGTGCGCTGTAATCCAATGTATCTGCTATATAGTTAAGGAAGGTAAATCAATAGCAGAAGAGTACCTAAGCTGGATCTGTTGAACTGGATGCTGCGACGATCAGTACGAAGTGAAATCGGGTTGGTCCAACTAGAGGAGTGAAACGCAAATAATTAGCTGATTAGAATCAGAATCAGAAACAGGTTTAAAATACAATGATGTCAAATTATTTTTTAGGTTTAAAGAATAAGTAGTAATTTTGAGATTAAATATTCCCTGTTAATGTTTGTTGTTTTATCTCAAAATTACTACTTATTTTTGATTATTTATGTTAATTGTCTAAGTAATACTTAATACTTTTTAATTTAGCAAGACTTTGGCGTATTTTCACAGTGTTATATATTTAAAGGGGGATGTCCTTGGGCAAGACCATTTCCCGAGTTTGCTCCTACTGAGTGAATATGTGAGACTGAGAGACAAATTGTAAAGCGCTTTGTCTGGTTAGTTAGAAAGGTCCTCTATAAATGCACTTCCTGTCCCATTCACAGTTCTTTTACTTAAGTAAAGGATTAATACTTCGTCCATCGCTGATCTAATGTAAGGCTGAATGAAGAGGCTGAGTGGGTCTAATGTTATGCTGATTTAGAGTGAAAGAAGAAACACAATATGTTTCATGTTCAGCTGCCTGATGTCCTTGAAAAGCTTATTTGTATGAAGTTAATTACAGATTTTCATTAAAAATGACACAGATGTTGATCCAATCTTCTAACAGGCCATAGAGCAAAATGCAATCTCGTTTAAAATCTAAACATGTTAGCAGTCATTCACTCGACAAGGAATTGTTAGGAAGAGGACATCTTCTCTTTTAATGAAAGGATAGAAAATGGTGCAAGGCTTTTGAAAAGAGCA
This sequence comes from Trematomus bernacchii, assembly GCF_902827165.1. Classification (NCBI taxonomy): domain Eukaryota; kingdom Metazoa; phylum Chordata; class Actinopteri; order Perciformes; family Nototheniidae; genus Trematomus; species Trematomus bernacchii. The sequence continues at coordinate 7,381,405 of NW_022987588.1, read as the reverse complement.
TTAAAGGATAAGGCTGGCAATATTCTATACTTGATTTTTTGTCTCGAATATCCCATGAAAAGACCAAAACCAACACAAAATTGATCCTGTTGATACTGTGTTTGTAGCCAAGCCTCATGTTCTGTAGCTTATTCCATTTTGCAGAAGAGCTCAATTTTAGAAATGCATCAATGAGCCACATTGTGACATGTTCCTTCATTATGGTAAATGCAGACACCGTTTTTTAAGCCCATATTCACTGTTCTAGTAAGAACGCCACATTTGTATCCACAGCTGAACGATTTGCATCATCAGAAGAAACCACTCGGCTTAGAGCTGACATCGAGGTTAGGGACACTTTTAGTCTCAGCAAACATAAAATAACACGATATACAGGACTGTTATGATACCCTGTCTCCAAACAACAAATGCACTGTCATTAAATAGACAATGTTTTGATTTCATTCAGGCTTACTTCGGGTCACGAAATAAATTTGAGGCTTCGAGTCAGTGTGCAGGCGCTGCTCTTTTCCATCTATTATTTTTATCGCCAACACAATCAGTGATAACCTCTGGTGTGCTGCACACCCAGAAGCGTCAACACGGCACTTCTCTGCTGGCCTCCTGTTGGTCTATACTCTATACAGAGAAAAACCTCATCATCCTCAGCACTTCTGTGACTGAGACTGAAAGCTCTTGATTTCAGCTTGTGTACTTGTGATTTCAAAAGAGATTAAGTGTTCCCTCTCCACTAGGTGTTGTGCGCATGTGTTTGTGTCCGTGCATTCAGATGCGTCTGGCTTCATTTGGCTGTAAGATTCAAGCCCCTGAGCCTTGCATAGAGATCGTGAGTCAGCTTCAGAGGATTTTCGGTTATCCCACAGGCCAAGGAGCAGCTTTGCAGGCAAATCATCCTCCATCCATAAGTCTCCCTGACTGACAGCCAAGCATTTGGCTCAAGACCAAATCTGTAAACAACAACTGGGTCTGCAAGACGAAACATTTTTTCGCATGAAGAGAGTCACGCAGCACCTCACATCCTCTGTCAATTTGAGGTCTTGTTGTTGTATGCGGTCATGTGAGGGGTGGATTGAAAGAAGGCATTTGTCGAGGTTTTTTTTTCAGTTCTCTAACCTTAAATGCATCGTAAAAGAAAACATGTTGAGATTGAAAAGAAGATGAGACGAATGTTATCCTTAAGGGATTAAAAGTGGGACTTGGGAGATGTTTGACAGATTAAGAGTGCTGCGCTTGCATAATAAACCCGGTTGCAGTAGTGTTGTGTTAAGATGGCATGCCACTGTTCTCATCTCCCCTATGAACATCTGCAACTGCGCCTCTGCCATCATTTAGAGTCTTGGACTAAACAGCTTGATCCACTTTAGTCACACTTGAAATCAGGATTAGAGAAATCTCTTGGCAGACGATCTGAGAGCAATCAAATCAGGTCAGTCAGAATTCAGTGGGACGCCCAAAAAGGAGAAGGAGCACATGCTGTCAGTTCTGCTGTGCTCTTGTCTACCAGATGGATGGCCAATTGCCACTCCAGATGTGCTCAGAATCCATCTGAACTCAGAGTAAAATGGCCTTAAAGGAAAAAAACAAAAAGCCTCTCGCACTCAGAGCACTGAACTGCACACTGATGGAGAGAGTACAGGGATAATTGTAATCAGGAAGGTGCCAGTTTTCATTATGTTCTCAGACACAAGCCTTAATGCAGCTCCGCTCTCAAACAGTGGAGAGGCTGTTGTTGTTGACTAGATGCTCTTATTGTGGCGGGCGGGGTGGATCGGAGGAGTATGAGACTGACAGGTTTAGATCACTACACTCTTAATCTGTTGCTGCGTGTTGGATGTGATGTAATCTCACTCTGTGGGATTACAAAGAACACACACAGGCACACACATGTACACAAAAGGAGACGAGGAATTTTCTGTGCTATTTTCAAGGGTCACTGCATGGGTTAATAGAGTGTGTGAGGTGTATGTGAACTGGATAAGTGAGGCAGCCCTGTTATTTTCCCCAGTTCTTGCTTTAAAACTCTACTGCCGACAGGTAAAGCTGCACTTTGAACCAACATGTTAAGCTTCTTAAGGATTAATTTTTCTATTAGTTCAGGCGTCTGAATTTAGTACGGCAGGCTGTAAAACTCCTACACAACCTCCAACTCAAATGTATAGATGCGCAAATATGCCATAGCTGCGACCACATTATGCGCATGCATGTTTATGGATTCACACAACCTCCATATACTTGACCTCCATGCCTCCATTAGCCTCCTGGGCCACAAAAGATTTGGACGTCAAAGGGTGGGTAAAGAGCTTCTGGTTGCAGCAAAAAAAGACAGAGATGTTTGGAAGTTAATGGCCTCTCTTTGTCTATGTTTTTCTTTCACAGATAGTTGCAATGGTCCTCTGCTCTCAGCGTTACCACACTCATCCTTTCAGAGCTCCACTCAGTCCTCGGCCAGTTATGCTGCTCACAACGCCAAGCTCAACAGAAGAGATGGTGAGTACAAGAGAGGATGTTTTTGCAAGGCTTCCATATTTCCTACATGCTTTAGACGCCCGTCTGCCACACAAGCATATTCCATCAAATGCTCATATGATCCATATGTGTTATGGTTATTCTACAAAGCGATAACAAATCAGGTATGTTGTTTTGCTGCATTTAACATATGTTGCAGTATTAAGGGGCTCTGTTTCAGTATTTTGACGATCTGACCTAACAAACTGATCACAAAGGGAAACGTACATAATGGTGGATTAGACCATTTTTGAAACAGAGTCTATCATCAATCCCAAACTCAGTACACTTGGTACTTTCTGATTGACCACCTGTATTTAAGGGCTCTGCTTTAGGGGTTGCATCTTTTGGTTCGGCCCTCATGTTCCTCTAGCAGCAGCAGCAACCACAGCACTGGTAACTCAAAGAAATAGCAATTGGAAAAACTTAAACTAAGGCGATCTCATCCAAAATAAACTTAAGTGTGACTTAGTTAACTAAATGTTGTTGCTACTAATCATAACTATGAGCTGCCAACTACACTTACTAAACTATGAGCATAATGATGTATGCACATATGAGTTCAAAGGGTCAGAACTTTCTTTACTGTAGACTCCTGATACATTGTATAATGTCTTTGTAAGAAAAATAACTACAACTCCTTCAAGCTTCACACATACTTCATATACATTCCATCACCATATTATTAGAGCCACAGACAGTGCATTCTAACCATCAACAGTAATAAGATAGTAAAAAAAGTGCTCAAATGCTACGAGCAGGTGCACTTGGAGATGATACGAACAGATAATATCCAGTTTCATGTTTCAGTTTCCCAGAGAGACAAATGACAGACACACTCAATATTGTTGAGGGGAGACTTGTGGAACAGAGGTAAGCTTGTTGAGCTAGCAGGATTCTGCTCTTCATAAGTTCTCGAGCCGGGCTGCACACATTTAAAAAGGAATAAGCTATTTTCAAAGAAGTGAGGCGTCTGACCTCCACTGTGTCTACTGAAGTATAACTTCACCTTGAAGCCTTTCATATGCAATCACTCGCTGTGTTCACATCAGGGCTGAATACATTGTTGCAATCCGAGCCCTGTGGCGACTCAACATAAATCACAACAATCCACCGTTCATTGTATCGATATCCACAATATGGATGTTTAATGGCCACCCTCTGGCTGTATTTCTCTTCCCTCCCTCAGGAGCTGGCGGCTGGTCTCCCATGGTGACGGATCAAGAGCCCTGGCTCCAGGTGGACCTCAGGGAGCAGATGGAGGTGACGGCTGTGGCCACACAGGGTCGGTATGACAGCTGGGACTGGGTCAGCAGTTACCAGCTCCTCTACAGTGACACAGGCCGGGCCTGGAAACAGTACAGGCACGAGGATGGAGTCGGGGTGAGTCTGCATGCAGATTGTTATCGCATCACCTTTCTGTATGACATATCATTGGTGTGCTGTCTACTTGGACTTATATACTTATTGTTGATGGAAGAGATGTTTTGTATTGTCGGGGTGGAATTATAGCGATGTAAATGGAAGTCTACTGCTTACACTTGGCCATGTATGGTTAAAGAAATAGATAAACATTATGGGGAGTATGCATATTTCATTATAAAAGCTTTGAAAATGTAACCTTTACCCTAATGTAAGAATCTAGTTTTTTTGCAAGTAATTGTTCCCACCGCTTCTTGAAAGTTTATTGAAATTAGGGGAAACAATCAAGACCTTGTATGCTTTTGAAAAAAGAAAAAAAAAGTGATTTCACTTAGCTCTTCAAGTCTTACATAAGTCTCATTCTCTGTCGCTCAACTTGCACAACATATTGTTTTTGCCGCGATGCATTAGAGAAAGAGGCACAATTGAGAAATGTTCTCTCATTCAAGGTTCTTTCTTTCATAATGTATATAATGGCGCTTCTGTAAAGCCTGCTTGCTTTCATTCTACAAATTGCCAGTGTCTTATCAGTAATTAACCTTGATTTGTGTTTGTGAGTATGCTGTCTTGGGTCCTTTCATTTGAGGAAGTTGGGCCCTCGATAGTCCTTGAGATGTCTCTGAAATTAGTTTGAAGAAGGTGTGCGGATCTTCAGAATTACTTTTATGAAACTTGGAGACTAGAACAGTTAGATACATATAAAGCAAACTGAATACAGTGACAATAAAACAAAGCACACATTCATAACACTTCATATTAAAGAAAGACAAGAGTACAAGTTTGCTGCTGAATTAATCGGGATTCCGACGGTAGGTAAAAGTTGAAGTTTGCAGCAAATTGCGAGTGATTCGTTAGCATGACTTCTCTGCTTTCACACAAAAAAGCTTGAGTGCAAAAAAGGTTTTGCAGAACCTAGCAATTGCCACTTGAAGCTGCCCTGGTGGACCTGCAGCTCTGTTACCCCTTGATGAATTTGAATAAAGACTGAGGGTACAGTCCATTTAATTAATTTAACACAGGACTTTACCTAATGAAAATCGGTAAGTAAGACATACCTCAAATCTAGTAATAACCTAAAATGTATCCCAACTAAACCACTTAACCACAGGTCAGAAATAATAATATGATATCTCAAATTATCCACAAATGTACCTTCAATTCTAACATTCAATAATTCTGTTGCAGGTAGCTTAAAGGGTAGGTAAGTTTGAGAAACCGGCTCGAGTGCGCTAGAATTTGAAAATACACAACCGGAGAAAATCTGCCACTTCCTTACAGAGCCCCTCCTCCAACACACACGAACGCGCACATGACCAATGAGGGCACGAGATAAGTTTGTGCACAGATGGAAGGCTGACAGGCAGGTAGGCCATCCAGTTATTTTAGCCGGGCCGGCTAAAATGATTGGTCGTGCTTTTTACAGTACTACGGCTTCCACAGATGACATTTCTTTATGGATTTTTTGTCAAAGCACTTCAGATAGTCATTGCTATCGGGATGTTAAGAGCATTCCATGGAATATAACAAAAAGTGTATCTCGAGCCGGTTTCTCAAACTTACCTACCCCACCTTTAATAATTAAGATAGATGAACGTTATACTGTTAAGTGTTTAGTGTTAAACAGGAGGCTTCAAGTCAAGCTAAAACCTTTTCAAACATATATATATCTGCAACAGCTTAACAGATTGTGCCAGCTGTCTTCGTACATTTGAAGACCTATCACAGTTTAATTTCTGGAAAGTGCAAACAGAAAATGATGGGACCCAAGACAGTTCCTTGGGGATTGCTATTTCAACTTGTAAAAAAACACACTTGATGTTATTAATCACAACACACACTTTTTAAAACCCTTCAAACCATGATATCAATGGTTTTGTACATTTGTATATTGAGATTTATTTAAATATATTGTGATTTACTGTATCAAATGCCTTATTTAACTCCAGTAGCACTAAATCGTAGTGGGTGAAAATGGTTTGTCTCCGCAATTGTTCTGAAACAAACTTCTCCAGCACTTTAGACGGGCTGAAAGAAGACTAATTGCTCTGTAGTTGCTAATCTTTTCAGCGTCCCCAGATTGTAAAATAGACAATAGCATGGCATTTTCCCATCCATCTGGGAATTGCCCAATTTTCATGAAAACATTAATAAGATGAGGAAAGAGCTGAACCAGCAGGCTACTGTATTTTTTAAGGAGTACAGTATCTAGGTTATATCCTCAGAGAAGTGGTGTTCATATTAGCTTTCAAGACATCTAATTGTTCACATGGCCTGATCTCAAATGAGGTGGCGTCTTCATCAAGTGTACTGTTCCTATTATTATTAATGGGGGTGTAGGGTTGGCAAACATTTTAACAGATTTAGAGAAAGACGTCTTTAAGAGGATATATGTTGCCCATTTTCAGGTTCATTAATGTACTTTGTTTCTCTACCGTGACATGTTTAGATGCTTTAATGTTCAAAAAGCTCTTTATTTTTCTCATACTGCCTGTGCTGCAGCACCTCTTTTCACCCTCTGTCTGAAACCAGAGCCCAGTCTGCTCTGATTGGTTAGCTGGCCAGCTCTGTTGTGATTGGTTAACTGCTTAGATATGATAGATGATATGATATATGATATGATATAGATGAGATGTCCCTCTCCTTAGTCTATCACGTATATGTGTTGGAGCGCTAGCCAATAGAAGTGTGAGTGTTACATATTGATGTCATTGATGATCAGGAAGTAAACTAAGGCATCCAATGGAGGTGTTTTAAGCAGGGGGGGGGGGGATATAAACTCCCTCCACTTTGGGATTTTGCAGGCCATTTTATTATATAAAAAAATCTGTTTAACACACAGGAAAGGGAAAACCCAAAAAAACACAATAGGGCCCCTTTAATTCTGTTTGCAACTTGTATAAAACCAGAAATCTTCCCTGACTTTAAGTACTTATTTTACCCTAGGTTTTACTAAATATTTCATTTGTTTTCAGATATTTGACCATTTCCCTAAGCCTTGGATAGGACTTGTGTGAAACAACTTGCTTGGTAAACTTGCAGTTCCTTAATTACCCGATTTGTCAGCCCTATGTCACATGAGATATCATCTCTTTTCCATGCTCTATTCTCTGTGGACCAATTCATTGATGTCATTACAGGTGAGAGTCAAATAACACATCCTCTCTCTATTTCCAACACATATCGAGGCGTGGTAGGTTGAGGTGTCAACACAATTATTATACTGCTTTTGTGGTCATCCATGTACCGTCAGGGCTTGTTATAGCAGGTTATACAAAGAATAAAGTTAGCAGAAAATAGCCTGATGTTGACACATGTTATTAATCCTTAATTGTGTTTGCCCCAGTTACGTCAACTGCTGCTGACAAGCTGTTAAATAGTTTTTTATGAGAGATTTATACTTGGCAGTCCAATTAGCAGAGTGTGTTATTTCCCACTGGCATGTCCATGCTGCAAAGTGGCGTTTTTCTTTGGGTAGACACATCAGAGGCCTGTACTACGAAGCTGGTTCAACCTAACCTGGATATGTTTGAGTTAGCCGGTTGGCCCAATCCAAAACATACGCGCTCTGGCTAAACTGTACTACGACGCTGGTTATCAAGTGGATCGCTCAAGCCAGCCGTGTCCTATCTAGTTAGGTGCGCGTTCACATGAAAGCGGTGGTATTTGGAGCATTCGACCAATCTCAAACACGGACAAGCGTACTGACAGCGCAGCGTCATACTTCCTGAATGAAAAGTGAACTTTAATATTAGTCAAATATGAAGAAGTTAAACTTTAAACATCCATGACTTAAACACTTTATCCAGGATAAAAGCCACATAGCTGCACCTGCAAGGTGAATACAGCTGGTAAAAGAAAAAGTGTTTTAATGCGTACATTAACAGGTTTATGAAATCACTGCCCCGTCCAAGACACGAGTGGATCTGACTTTAATTAGGAGAATTTGACTCGAGTGTTTCGTCAACTTAATGTGTTGCTTAAAATAATACTTCTGCATACAGTATGTGACACTGTGAGTGTTGCACGGCCAGATACGGCTCAAGAAACTGACTCAAATAAGGAAATATATGATACATTATGATGTGATATGATATGAATGATAATGGGACACATCTACGTCTGCACTCACAGTGCCGCGGACTGTACTTAATGTTACTCTGATCCGGTTACTTATGTTGTGGCAGATATTTAAGTAAGCTTTCTTAACGCTAATATTATAATAGTCAGATTGCTCTGAAGATGGGAGGGAATATTCTATTAATTTTCACGTTCACACAGTCAGTTGATTTTGGCCGGCCGTCTTTCCTGCAACGGCAGTTTTTCTGTATTTCCTCTATCCTGTAATATGAATTGATCGCTTTAAACTCCGCACACGGAGCTCTGATTGGTCAGCAGGCAGTGCTTTCACTGAGTTGATCTCTTAGCCTGCCACCTAACCTGCTCCGGAGCAGGTTAGCTGCTCAGCATAAGTTACCATGGAAATCTAGCCTGCTAAAAAGAGAACCAGCGTTGTAGGACCGGAAAGCCCGAGATTTCCCTGAAGTTAGCCGGCTAAGCGAAAATCCAGCTTCGTAGTACAGGCCTCTGGTCTAGTGTTTTGTGCTGCTTATAAGTATTTTTTTATCTCCTGGAAAAATAGCACATTTTGAGTTTGATAAAACATTCACAGTTACTGTCACTAACACATGTGTATTAGTCCAAGGCTGAAAATGGTCTTAACCAAATATACTTGTTATGTCTGCTTGAGTAAAAAAAGCAAGCCTTTTAAGTCAATTTACAAGATGGTTAAAATATTTATTGTTGAATGCCTTTGCTCTCAAAACTGTTTATCACGCCATGCATGTAGCTTGAATACATTTCCTTTGGAGGGTTGAAGTATAACAACAAATACTCAAACACTTAAAGTAAGAGCAGAATTTTTTGTATGTGTAAATTGCCCATTTTGTAGGCTCTGAATGGGCGTGGGGATTTAAGTAGCAGCTTCGTCTGATGATGCCTCAGATCAAATGTATTGTACCATCTAGCAACATCACTGTCAACATGGCATTTTAGATATTAACTAGAGATGAATATGTTTATTTGAGAGAGTTTCACAAATATTATGAAATATTTACATAGTGAATTTCACTGAGACACTGGAAAATATCAATAGAGAAGAAAACAGATTGTCTCAAAAAAATTATAAAATAAAGATTTATTGATTTTTAATTACAAAATATATGATAGGTGTGGTTTTATATATATTTACAGACTGTTTAGGCTTACACACACTAGAAATCTAATTATCCTTTACATTAATGAACTACATGTTTACAGATGAGTGGGCAAACCCATTAAAATGTGCAATACTTAGGAGCATCGATATGATGGATCAGTGGCATTACAATGTGCCACAGGCTACCTAATTTGTGCTTTATTACAGCCAATATTTTGTCTCCAGGTGAGTTTGCCCCCTGACCCACAAATAGCTGCTTGTTCCAGCTGGCTGCCTTTCTTTATATCTGTATGGAAAGCCCTGATGACTGTGCACAGCTTCCCATTGCTACTCCTTGGGTGATAGCTTCAGATAAAAACATAAAACAGTGAACTCTTTTCAACAACAGCATACAGCGGCGTATCATACCAGTCAAAACAAAATCATGCCCGGAAACTTTGGCAAGCACTAAAAGAAGCTTTTACTGAGCTTTAAATTGTGAAAATTAGGATGACTTTCAACATCTGTCCAGGGACTGCAGATGAAAAATAGCCTGTTGGCTAACTCTGGCGCATTTACAGAGATGTCAATCAATGTGCACTGTCCCTGTCAAATAAATAAAGAAATGAAAGAAATTAAAAAAATACTGATGTTTATTTAATGCAAACTCACAAAGACAATTTAAACCCCACGCCACCCATCTCTTCTTTGGTGTTCATGTGAACTTAGATTTATAGTATCATTTATTTGGTGCAGGATGAATGTCAGCCAATTAGTCAGAAATCTCTTATTCCGAGACTCACACTCAAGCTGACTTACTACAGCGTTCACCAAGACCTTTGGCTGATACGTACTCACATCCGTCTGGCATTTTAACAAGTGAAGCTCAAAGGTAACCGCTCACTGCCAGAAACTGAACTGAGGGGGACTAATGAGAGAGGAGCAGATGCTGATAGGACTGCTAGCTCTCAGCCATTCTTAGCTTTATGAGACAAATTAGCTCCATGGAAAAATGAGCTCTATTAAAAATGAGTCTAAAGGTCGACAATCCTGCTGGCATCCCCTAGATGCTGCAGTGCTTAAAAATGAGATGATTTGGAACAAAAAAATGCTTTTTTACATTTGTTATGTCCTTCCAATAGTCTGGATATTTAAAGGGGCCCTATTGTGCTTTTATGCATGTTCCTTTTCCTGTAGGTTTGTGTGCATGTAAATGGTCTGCAAAGGCTAAAATCCTGAAGTTTCTTCCAGAGGGACTTTCTCTCTCTGCTGGAAACGCCTCCATTGGACTCCTTTGTTCCTTTTTTTTGTTTAGATCAGACTGAAATCCAACATAATATAAAGTACACTTTGTCTAATATTATTTTTGTTTAGGTGAGCCATTGCGTTAAAGGTGGGGTATAGGTAAGTTTGAGAAACCGGCTCGAGATACACTTTTTGTTATATTCCATGGAATGCTCTTAACATCCCGATAGCAATGAATATCTGAAGTGCTTTGACAATAAATTCATAAAAAAAAGTCATCTGTGGAAGCCGTAGTACTGTAAAAAGCACGACCAATCATTTTAGCCGGCCCGGAATGGCCTACCTGCCTGTCAGCCATTCCATCTGTGCACAAACTTATCTCGTGCCCTCATTGGTCATGTGTGCGTTCGTGTGTGTTGGAGGAGGGGCTCTGTAAGGAAGTGGCAGATTTTTTCCGGCTGTGTATTTTCAAATTCTAGCGATCTCGAGCCGGTTTCTCCAAAATTGCATACCCCACCTTTAAGTTACTAATATAGATTTAGCTGCTGGGAGCATGCACCAACATCTTAGTAATGCACACACTTCAGATTATCTGTACAACCTCACTTCAAAACATCTGAAATATCCCTTTTGAAGATAATTACACTTTTGTGTGCAAAGTTGCCTTTATTGTCTAGTTACAACAGCAGATTGGGGGTTCATTTCTCTCTGATAAGCGACAGCGCTAGAGAAAAAGTCAGAGGCTAAAATCGATGGCAGCCATGCTCTGAGAACCATTAGTATCCGTACCACATATCGTACAGTATTTATTGAAGGACACACTCATCCTTAAGCTCCACCACTAAAGACACTTAGCATAGATAATTCATATGATTAATAAAGTGTTAAGGCTTCGACACATAGAAAAAACATATAGGTCTATAACTTTGCCTTCTTGTGCGAATCTTACAAAAGTTTACAAAGTTTCTTCCTTTAACTTTCCTGTTCTTTTTCTCTGACCTGAGTGTGTCCTGTTTATTCAGAGTCTTATGAGCAAAGCCTTATAAAGGTCTGGATAAACATGTGAAACGACATGATGGCACTAAACTACAAGCTGATATTAGCCTAATTAGTGAAGGCCAGAGGAGGAAATCTGTGAAAATGACTTACTTAATGTCTGTGGAAGACTTAAGTAAATGAAAGATGGACTTCTCTCGGCTCATGCGCTGTGAAACTCAAAGTGACTTATCTTGAATGGATACAAAAAAAAAGGCTTTGCTTGCTGGTACTTCTAAAGTAAACTCTAAAAACGGCAGAGCCCCCGTTTTTTAAATACCACTTTAACCTAATTCCCTGTATAATATTTGCAATCTACCCCATGGTGAATTAGCTGCATGTTATTTGCAAATATTCATAGGTGGGTAGAGGAGTATATTCTAGCAAGGGGTTTCAAATTACCTTCATTATCCTCGGAAAGCCTTATTCAGGAATCTATTTTGAATGCTGCTTTGAACAAATGTGTGAAACAAATGATAGGGTGTTCGGGGGGAATTTTACATAATTTCCATACTTGTTAGCAGTTCAGGTAGATGGAAATCTAATAAGGATTACAATTTTGCATGAGAGCTAATTTTATCTGCGTAATTGCATCTTGTATCAAGATGGCCCTTGCAATATTATACAGCCTTATCTCCCAGGCAATTCAGACTAACTCTGGCTCACAGTATGGAAACATGGTTGACTGAATCCTACCGACTTTACTGATCCTCAGACTTTGAATGAATAGGTTAACATTTTCAGATCTGCTCAAAATATCTCTGTCATTATAGAATCACCCTGATATTTTTTGTACATATATTTAAGGTCCCCTGAGGATGAATCCTGATGACGTTGGTACGTTTCATCTCACACTTTTTAAACAAAATGTCAATCACTTCTATAGTATACATCAGCTTGCCTTTGACCACATGTTGCCTGTAGTGTTGGTTGAATGCAGAAAGCATGCCACTCATGTCATTTCTAATCTTAAAAACATTATATATATTTATTTTCTGAAGCTACCGCAGAAACAGACACTGCTACCACTAGAAACGGCAAGGGAAGTGTAACTCTTTACCAACGGGTATATTTTGAGGAGGCAAATGATGAGGCTGATAAAGGCAACGTATCGGATTACTCCCCACCAGCAGGATCGAGCCCACTGGTGAATACCCAGGGTGCGCTTGAGACAGTTGCCATGGCGATGTTAACATTAAGCTCACAGCATCACTGTGCAGCCTCAAAGGAATCACAGTGATGCTGTAGACAGTACATTGATACAACTCTAAAAAAAAAAAGTGTATATTGTTTATTGACTTATTTGGTCATACACATACTTTATTCAAAACACCAACCATTTTATTTTAAATGAATGAGATAATATATCATGTCTTATTTCCGAATGCAGTTTTTTTCTTGAAGGAAAAAATGAATAAATAATATGAGGTAACTCTAACTAAAATTGTTTACAAAATAAATAAAACAAAACAGAAAAAACTGCCTTTTATCTGAAAAAAAATGTCTTGAAGGAAAATAAATTATGAACTAAAAATTTTAAAAAAAATGATAGAAAAAAAATATATATATTAAACTCAATTAATTTTAATAAAACTGTAACCCAAAATTAATCCACAAATAAATAAAACAAAACATTCCTTTTAGTTGCCATATATCCGGAAGCAGTGTTTTATTTACTGTACAATTAGGAATGTTTTTTTAAAATAATAGACAATACAAATTAAATTATATATAATAAATAAACAATAAAAAACAGGCTAAATATGTTTAAACAAATGAATGAGAAATACATTAAATTCAAGGAATGTCAATCGAACCATGAACCTAAATTCATTCCAATACACGTATAGTAGACATTCTCTTATTAACATTGACAGACATGTACCCTCTGCTTCTTCCTATCATTTTGAAGACTTGTCTAAAGCCTTAGATCCCGGTCAGGGGACTCTGGCTGACTGACTGGCCGTCGGGGAATCTTTTAGCATTTCCAGTCACGGCAAGGTCACACACTCTCAGACTCCCGCTTACTATGCGCTCCCTTAGGCTGTTAACTGACCAATGACCTTTTGCAACACACTGTAGCGTCTTCATAGCCAGCAGCGGGGTTGATCCCCCCGTGCATTGATTAAAATAAACGTATGCGTCTGTGATGTACGCAACAGAAAGGAAATCTGACACAAGGGAGCTCATCACTGGAGACGAAGAGTAAAGAATCTTAATTAATGGGAAGGGAAACTCTTACACAGTGACAGAAGCATAAATAGAAATAATGAAGTCACAGTGGGGTTAAGGCTGTTTATGTGGATAAGGACCGACCCTGCTCCTCTGGACCTGGAAATCTTCTGCACCCTCAGGCTTTTATTCAGGGACCTTAATGTCTCCCCCAGCTGACACGCACACAGGATGTTCTGATGCAAGTTATTCCAAAGAGGAAAAAAACAAACGTCATAGCTCAGGACCGTCTCAGTGGTATTCTTGTAGTGGTATTGCTATTGAATACTAATGACTCACACTGACGTGTTCGAGTGTTACTAGCTAATGAATTGGTTTGAAAAACTGCAGTGCAGCCTTAATCAGAGTTTGTTTGGTTCATTAGACTTTCCACACATTCAGCTGGGAGTTGGGAGGAAAGACGGGGTTAATGATGATAACAAAAACATAAGGAAAGGGAAAGTTTAACAAGCTGGATACTAAAGTTATTCCATACCCCAAACATCTACCCTGAGTTTGCAAACGTGTCTTTCATGCACACACATTGCACACATCATGTTTAGCTCTTCCTGTCATTGCTTTTCACACTGGTTTAAATTGGGTGAGGCTTCATTAGAAGGTGATGTCATGTGTTTATGAAGCAGTGTGTGTGACAGGTGGTGGCTTGTGTGAATACTTTACCTCAGTCAAAGCACATGACGGTAAGCCACGTTTTAAATACAAAATAATTACGAAGCGTGTTTTTAATCCAAAATGTGTGTTTGCCTTCTCTTGACTGTTGCTCATCTTGTTTTGAATATGCAGAATTTCTTAGCACATGAAGGCATATTTTGACAGCTTTTACGTTACTGCAGAATAGCAATGCGGTACGATCAAATAGTCTTACTTTACCGCAGTGTTTTCTTACACAAAAGCCTGAAAATAACAAGGTCATGGTAAGTAGCATGCTTTCATTCGCCAGGTTGCCAATGAAACACTGACGGCTCCATTAGATGTTTTTGGTTGAAAGCCTTTAGAAAATGTTATTTACGAAAAAAAATTGTCAATATGCATCTTGGGTTATTTTCAAGGCCAATGTGTTTCTCACATGTTCTTCTCTCTTTACGCTGTTCTTGCTGAAGTAAAACATTTGATTTGACCGAATGTATAAAGCCCTAGCGCCATTCGTTAATCCGTCCTGTGCAGACCTGAAATACTGTGCATGTGTAAATAAGCCTGGCGTGTTAAAATTCAGACACCCTGCTCGGTAAATGGCTCAAAAAGGGAAAGTGGTGGCATAAATCACAATAACAGCCTGAACACTCACACTGTTACCTTGATTATCTACCAAGAAGCAGCATCCTGGTGCATTTAATGATGCCTGTGCTTTGCCGCAGTCTGAAAGCATCGGACGGTCATTTGTGTGGCTGGTAATTGTATCTCTGCTGTTGCGGAAAGTTGAAATATTGGCCTTGTCTGTCTGTGTTGAACTGTCCACAATAGCCTGGGGCTACACTGTCAATGATCTATCTTTTTGGTTCTTTATAGTAGGGGTGCTTATTGATCTGATATGTCACCTGCGTAGAATCAGTTATGGCGAAGCTGGTAATCACTCATTTGAGAGGAAAGGTTGTTTGTCTCTCACTCACGCTCTCTGTTTCTCTGTTAATGTCCCCTGGCTTTGTCTGGTGCAGGCTGAATAGACGAGGGCTGGAATAGAAAAAGAAGAATTACATCTCCCAATTGTATTCAGAGGTTTTTGTTTTTAGCTCTGCAGGGAGAAAACACAATACGAGAGCCCTTATTGCCCCTGGCTGCCTCAGTGGTGATTCTTCCTCCTCCTCACAGAGACTCATTCGAACATATATTCTCATATTTCCACACCACGCCACGATTCTTATCACTTTACATCAAATAGTATGTTCAAGGATAGGAAGAAGACGTTGCCCTTGGGTTCGCCCTGTCAGCACTTTGTTGTTTTCCGTGCCATTCAAGGATTTATAGTTTCATTGCGCTTCTATTTCGAGTATCTCGAAATGCAGACTGTTGTGAGTGAACATATTCACTGCTGAATCTGAGGTAATTTCCTTGTTTCTCAGTGGATAACCACGCTCTTTGTTCCTCTATGGTCCTGCAGAGATTTGTGGGGAATGTGAACTCGGAGGCTGTTGTGCAGAACAAGCTGTCCCACCCAGTGAGGACGCGTTTCCTGCGCTTCATCCCCCTCCAATGGAACCCCAGCGGCTGGATGGGCCTCAGAGTGGAGGCGTACGGCTGCTCCTACAGTGAGTAACACACACACACACACACACACACACACACACTAAAGTTAACACAACACTCTGAAAGCTCTCCGTCCTCACATCAAATCTCTGCGGTGTACACCACCTAGAACAATTTCTCATTTATACATTTGGCGCGGCAGCCTCACTCTCATGATGGAGAGTAATGAGGACTATTTTCTCTTCACTTGGCTTTAACGTGCCATTTCATACTCCAGACAGCGGTAAAATGGCTTATCAAATTTCCTGACAGTGTGAAACATATATGCACAGGGATGTCTTCTCGTCCAACACTTTCAGCATAATACTTTAACTTAAGTGTCAGGAGCTAAAGACCAATGTTGGAACATGTGGAGTCTCTAGGGCCCCATGTTTGAATTTTCAATTAACATCGGCATCCTTAACAGTGGAAGGGAATATCATTTTGAACATGCAGAGAAACAATATTTTATGAAGTTATAAAGACTTTATTTATCATACAAACTTAAAAGCCTCCTGACAGGCCTTTGCTAGTGTAGATAGCAGACAGCCGGATTGATGTTATTGCTTTGTTCACCCTGTAGCAGCTGTAAAACAAGTGATGAGAAGAGATTTGCATGATGCATGATGCTGCAGAATACAGCATGATTTGTTAAAACTACCAACAAAAACACAAAGTGGAGACAGACAGTGTACAAATATGCTCAATGCAGCTGAGGTCATTACATTGCTGTTGATAATATTAATGCTGTTGATGCAGTCTGTGAGGCTTACACTCACATCCATTAATACCAACATAATTGTGTTTGCTTGTTTATTTTTTGAAAAATAAATGTTAATTATCAGCTTGAGTCGTAATTATTATAATAATAAAACCTTTTATTTAGATAGCACCTTTCAAACACAAAATGCTGCTCATAGTGATCAACAAACAAACAAAACAACGTAAAAAAATACAGAAACTATGGAAGCCCTAAGAGGCAAGGTTGGGGTAAAGATGTGGGAAGTGAAATGCTGTGAGGTAATGTTACTTAGGTTTACTAATATTTGACTAATATATTACTTAGGTTTACTAATATTTGACTAATACATTACTTAGGTTTACTAATATTTGACTAATACATTACTTAGGTTTACTAATATTTGACTAATACATTACTTAGGTTTACTAATATTTGACTAATATATTACTTAGGTTTACTAATATTTGACTAATATATTACTTAGGTTTACTAATATTTGACTAATATATTACTTAGGTTTACTAATATTTGACTAATATATTACTTAGGTTTACTAATATTTGACTAATATATTACTTAGGTTTACTAATATTTGACTAATATATTACTTAGGTTTACTAATATTTGACTAATATATTACTTAGGTTTACTAATATTTGACTAATACATTACTTAGGTTTACTAATATTTGACTAATATTTGTCCACCAAATATTTGACTAATATTTGTCCACAAAAAAAAATTATATTCCCAACTCCTTTTAGGACTTTTATACAAATATTTTTCAATTTCTGGAAGATTTCACAACCTAAATACCTACTTTTCTATAGATCAACATGATTGTATTCCTCAGTCATATCACTGAGTGCAGTATGTGCTCTCTCTGCCGTGAGAAAGCAAAGTGTCCCACGCATTGGACACAGTAAAAATGACAAAAGAAGTAACTAAGTGTAACACACACTGGGCAGCTCTCAGCACCAGATGTGCTTCACAGACGGAAGAAGTAATCAAGAAATGCTATCTGGGGTGTACCACTCCTGGGAACATATGTGGAGATTGCTGCTTTTCTGGAGCATCAGCGCGTTCAGATGCAAGCCAAGACACAGCCGGTTAAAGTGTGCATCAAAGAGTGCTCTGGCCTTAATGACTGGCTTAATTTCTACTATTAATTATCTTAAGATGATGAATTCTCGAAAGAACACAATTCAATTCAATTACTATCTTGCAAGATGTAATCATAAAAGAGTACATATAATAATAATAATAATGCCATACACTTGTAATGAGATGCTAAAGCAAACTGGACGTCTGTGACCGCACAGCGCGAGATAAAAAGACGCACATTCACAGTTATTTCCTGAGCAATTCTCAATAAAAGACATCTAATGGGGATTCACTGACGCACCTCTCCCACGCATTGTGAGGCAGCAATAACTAGATGAGCAGGTGAATTAATGCACTGTGAAACACCTTCAGAATATTCCACAGTTATCACTCAGTTATATGGTACCCAGCCACAGCAGCAAAGTGTGTTAATGTTGGGCAAACAGGTATAAAACTGCCTTGTGAACTCAGTGTTTCTCCATTGGATCATTTTTGGGGATTAATGTGTCCGCTTACACTGAAAAAAACAAATGAATAACAATATAACTGATGTATGACTAAGTTAGAAAGTACTTTTCTGCCATGAAGTCTGAGAAAGGTTACATTGCCTTGTAGCTCATTCTGCTGCATTACAGCAGGCAGGATTATATAGAGGTGACACTGACAATGCTACTCATCTCAAATCTATTCTTCAGGACTCCTGGAAATCAATTCAACATCAATGATTAGAGTGAAACAAGGAAAGTGTAATCGAGATGTATTGACCGAACCTTTTGATAGAGAGGTTTGGCTACTGTTATACTTTATTTTCTAACTCTGATTGCTGCTGTATAACATATATTATAACTGACTTTATTCACATTATGCTTCCACTGCTCCAGGGCCTCTACGTTGCCTTATTATGGGTTGGTTAGAGCATCATTGCTACTTAGTATAGCGTTGCCAGCTTAATCAACCTTTTTACTTAGCAAATAAACAGTTTTTAAGCTTTCGAATGAACCATTTTTAAGTTATAACACTTTTTTCAGGCGAGAAACTAACTATTTACATTACCAATATGTGATGAGATGTTATCCAAATAACGCATATTTGGGAATTAACAGCAATGTTCACGGCTGTGAGGAGCTTCTGGCTGCATGAGAGCATCCGGTCTGAAAAAAATGACATGACAACAATGTTTTATAATCACTCTCACTGCACAAACGGTGGTCACAGGTCCACAATGCAACTTTAACCCTAGGGTATAAAATACTAATACCAATTTAGATTATGAGAGCCACACATTTGTTGATAGCTAGCTAGATAGCTAACATTTGCTGGCTAGCTTAATAGATTGGCAGCTAACATTTTGTATGTACTCTTAATGCTACAACGATAGAAACATGTCCGAACTGCAAGTTTAACTATAGGGTATTAGATCAATCTGATTTAAATGATTAGAGCCACCAATTTGGCGATAACTTTAGCTAACATATGCCACCTAGCTTACTAGATTGGCAGCTAACATAAGCTAGACAACTTGTTAGAAAGTCTGATGGATGTAAGGAAAATGTGTTTGATATATTATACATACAGTAATAGAGAAATGGTCAGCAGAAACCAGCAGAGTCACTAATGTGTAGCTATTTTGCCTCCACTGTGGAAAGACTGAGCCTTCTCTTTCTGCTACTTAAACACATTTCTAATTGTTTGGCTGTTGATGCTGGCAATGCTGAATTGATTATCGCGGTGTCAAAAAATAAATTGAATTTATTACATATTATTGCAGCCAGAGGTAATGTTACGCCTTAAATTAAACCGCGTGTCACTAGGGGCAGGGGAATCGATCCCCAAAGAGACGTTCCTACTGACACTAAATCTTATTTTGACAATAGGATCGATACCAAAATAAATGAATCCATCTCATTTTAGATTATGTTATGAACACAATGTTCTTAATTGTCTTGCCTCCTTAGTGACACAGTGCAAATCTACCTTTAGAAAATGTCTTCTGTTTTAACATGCGTGTGATTAGGTTATTAACAGTTGATAGTAAAATGATATAGCTGCAAATTATTCTGAAGATGAATAAGACTATTTATGATTCATTCAGGTCATAAATCGATGCAGAATAAATTGTGAGAGCAATTTTCCAAAAGCTTGACACCGCAGTTACAGCATTTGTAAAATATAGTGCAATTGTTTATGACTATAGAGCATTTTACTTATAATTCCTTAAAAGTAATAATAATAATAATACACTTTATTTGTAGAGCACCTTTCATGCACAAAGCAAAAGTGCTTTACAGAAAACATAACAACAATATTAAAATAATATTAAAATTAATACAGAACAAGATAAAACATCAACAGTGATCCTAATGCATTTAGAAATTAAAATATATTAAAATAAAACAATTACAAAAATAAAATAAAAAATGTAAAATAAAAGCAAAACAGAAAAAATACAGTAAAACATGGACAATGATACTAGTGAGAGTTGAAAGTTAACCCAAATGAAAAGCCATATTAAAACGATAAGTTTTTAATTTGCTTTTAAACATTTCAAGGTGGAAAACTGATCCAAGAGTTTTTTTTTCTGATTCCATTACAGAGTCATATGTTGCCGACTTTGACGGCAGAAGCTCCTTGCTGTATCGGTTTAACCAGAAGTCCATGTCCACGGTGAAGGACGTGATCTCTCTGCGCTTCAAGAGCAATCAGGCCGAGGGGGTTTTACTGCACGGAGAGGGGCAGAGAGGAGATTACATCACCCTGGAGCTGCACCGAGGAAGATTGGACCTCTACCTCAACTTAGGTAACCGAGCTTTGCTAACCTCTCTCTCGGAAAGAAATGTCCTACTTCCACAAGAGTTTAGTCACAGTCACGATTGAGAGTTGCACCCAGTAATGACGAGAGGGCTTTCACAACATACTAAAGACCAATATGCTTTTTGTTTTTTTGTACACACTGAAATTAAATCAAGGACACAAGGATGGTAAGAATGAAATTAGTGGTATCAATCAATTAAAACAGGTATTCACAGTAATCACAAGAATGATTCATCAGAAAAACAATCACAATGAATCAAAAGATAATAGTATTTTGTTTGATTATTGGGGAGGGGTAAAACAAATGCATGTGGTGTTGTACAAAATAAATGCATGACAAACTGAGAGAGAATACTTGAGGGATTTCTGCCTTTGAAGACCATTTACATGCACAAAAACCTACACTACAGGAAAGGGAGAACCCCCAAAAGCATAAGCTTCTTTAAATATATTTTAGTTGGATTGATGTAAGTATATTGTTACGGCCTGGCTCATAGGCTGCAACAAAGATGGAAGACCAGACAAGTTAAGTGTAGCAAAAGCATAGTTATTTACAATACCACAAAAACCAAAGGTCTTCTAAGAAACCCAATAAATGTGGAAGTCAGTTATCAGTAATGATTGCGTGTATGGGTGTGTGAAAATGTGCAGAAACAAAGACGCGGCCGTGTCCAACAGAAGAGTGAGAGGGCAGTATGGGTTGGTGTTGGCCTTTTATGTCGACGGCCCAGGTGTGGCTCATCAGGTTGATCACCTGAAACACAAACAAGAGCCAGCCAGCAGAACACAAAGGCAGAGACCCCTAGTGGAGTGGAGGGGGTCATAACAATATCCATTGCATATCAACAATAAAAAGAGGGGGTATTAAGTACATTTAAAATGTCTAAAGCAGCAAAATAGCACAAACCAGATCATCAGAATGGCAATGAATGATTTATGGTTTACAGTGTAATGTATTCTCTAAATAACCGTTAAAGCAGTACATGCCTTCCAACAAACCAATGTAATGCTTTCTGTTCCAGTATACAGCAGAATAAGAATTAGAAATCATGTCTAGAAATCCCAATTCTTTATATATTTGTCACAGCGAGGAAATGTACAATGTAACGGCAAAGGGAAAGCCCAGACAAAAGGCATTTATGGTTTACAGTGTAAGGTATTCTCTAAATAACCGTTAAAGCAGTACATGCCTCCCAACAAACCAATGTAATGCTTTCTGTTCCAGTATACAGCAGAATAAGAATTAGAAATCATGTCTAGAAATCCCAATTCTTTATATATTTGTCACAGCGAGGAAATGTACAATGTAACGGCAAAAGGAAAGCCCAGACAAAAGGCATCAATAAGATAAGTAGAGCAGTGCAGTCACATATTAAATAAAGTGGCGTAAATAAAAGAAAATCATCTTCGTGTATAGAAAGGAAATAATGGTACATGCCTTCCTTTATACCAATGTAATGCTTTCTGTTCCAGTATTTATCAGAATTAGAAATCATACCTAGGATCAGGGGCGCAGTTGAGGTTTTTGAAATGGGGGGGACGAAACTGAGAGAAATAATTTTCACGATATTTACTTACTAGTGTTTTACAATCATAAGTAACATAACCGTAAGCTCAAATATGAACTGTTTCAAGATCAAATAAAATACAATGTAAGTATGTACATGGATTAACAAATGAATTGGTATTTACCTTTACGTGCAAGAAGGATCATTTATTAAGGCGGAAATAACAATTTAGAGGAATAACAATTAACAATAAGTCATCTATATATTACACATATATCACAGGGTTCGTACGGTCATTAAAAACCTGAAAAAGTCATGGAAATTCAAAATGCAAATTCCAGGCCCTGGAAAAGTTATGGAAAACAATATTTTTCCCAAAGTTTTGGAAAAGTCATGGAAATATAACTAAAGTTGCATCAAATATAATTTATATTTTATCTAATCACCGAAATAGTAATACTATAATGATAATAAATACTGTATCGTATAGTAATGAAACGTAAAATGGCAACTGTGGCAGTATTTCGCTGGTGAGAGATGTTTACAATCACGCCCTCTTGTCTACAGGAGCTACTATTTTGATATAAGGCTGCCAAGATGCAAGGGAAGTGCAGTTTCAACAATGTCTGGCTTCTAAAGGATAAGTACCAATTGTGGTTATCAAAAGACATTGACCCAAGACGTGCTAAATGCAAACTGTGTTGTAAAATATTCGATATTTCGAATATGGGCGAGGCAGCGCATGCTAGCCACATGAAAGAAAGAGTGATTTTTTTTGGTCATGGAAAATGAGGTAAAGGTCATGGAAAATCATTGGTGAAAAAGTGTATGAACCCTGATATATGCATATTACAACGATCATGTGAACAAATATATATATTGAAAAAAACGATAATATATATTTTGTTAATAAATATATATAGTTTTTATTTAAATGGGGGGGGGGGCGGATCAGTGTCCCTATGAAATTGGGGGGGACGTATCCCCCCCTGTCCGCCTCACTATCTGCGCCCCTGCCTAATATCCCTATTTGTCGCAGAAGGGAAATAATATTACGGCAAAAGGCAAAGATAAGAGTCAGTGCTGTTGCATATTCAATATCAAAATCAAATAATCATCTAAGTGTATAGAAAGGAAATAAAGGTGCCTGGTAATGTCCTTTTTACACTTGAGCTCTGGCTTTCTGCCCTCACGTATTTACAGGTTCACTGTGGAAGATGTAAAGCTGCTCACTGCCGCTCTCTTTGTGTTTGTGCAGACGACAGCAGGCTGAGGTTCAGCAGCGGGCGTGTTGCAGTCACTGTGGGCAGTCTGCTGGATGATCAGCAGTGGCACTCTGTTCACATAGAGCGCTTCAACAAGCAGGTTAACCTCACAGTGGACTCCCACACACAGCACTTCCAAACCAAAGGAGAAGGACACTCTCTGGAGGTGGACTACGAGGTGAGTCAATGGGATGTTTAAATTACACAACAGCGGCTTTGTAAAAGTGAATATATATATCTGAAGTCAACCAGTGAGGGCCTGACAACTCTATCATTAATATCATTGTAATGAGCCTTGGAGTGTTGTAGTGAACAGCATCTATTATGTTGAATGCAAGCCCTTGGAAGAGGCATTTTGATTTTAATTATGAATGAAAGTAAACAGAAAACAGAAAAGGAGCAGAGACGTTTTTTGTTGTTGTCTAAAAGGACTTTCAAGTGGACTGTCAACCTCTACAGACCTTTGCACAGCATGTAAAGCAGGGAGAAGCAGTTCATTTTTAACGCTATAGGGCAAACATTCCATAATAAACTTTCAACAAATTGTAATTCAAGTGGTACCCGAGGTACAGGTAAAACAGAATTTGAAAATACAGCTTTCATCCTGCAGCTCGCCCCTCTCTGACCCGAGCTTCTCCCAACAGACGAGCACAGGAATATGCATGGGATTCATACAGTGACCTGTACGAGTACTGTCATTAATTTTTAACATCATCCAGATCGTGATTGTGGTCCAGATACAGTCATATAGCTGCAATTCTATTAGCCATACCTTCCTCTTTTCTTTCCAAACTGTGAATGGCTCTAAGCAAGCTACAGAAGCAGCAGTGCTTTTCAGAGATGAAAAGGAAAATATTGCTCGCCCCGAGCTACTCCGTATAGCTACCGTATCCGTGAGGCTTGAGCAGAAAGGTTAAACTATTCGCACCATTTTCTCTCCATCTCGGAAACGATCCGGCGATATTGTCAAACTCCATCCAAAGTCCATCCTCCTTTTTGGGGTTGAGTTGCAGTGCAAGCTGTTGTTGACAATGCTGCAATAGTATCAGGCTTTCATCGTCCAAAGAGATATGTGCACACATCTCGATTTGTAGAACAGCAAATAGGAGCGCCCTCTTTACATATCCAAAAGAAGCTGCAAAAGTCAAATTTTCTCTCAGACTTTTATTACAATTTTCTTAAAGGTTAAATATATTTTTTGTCCAAAGGAAGCAGAAATGTACTGCTTACTCTTAGCTTTGACATTGTGTCTTTCCACTTTGAGTGCTGCGTAAACTTTGTTTTCCATTTTATTCGAGAACATTCTAAAACATATTTCAAGAGATTATTAAATGTGCCCTACTACAGTAATTTAAGGTATTTAGATGTTGACTAAACCCCTCCCTTGGAAAGTATTAGTCAAATCATAGTTTACCAACTTTAGCTAGGCATTAAATATGATATAATGTATGTGTCATCCAGTGCATATTTAACAATCTTTAAAGGAGTTATCTTTTAAACATATTGTATTATTATTATTATTATTATTATTATTATTATTATTATTATTATTATTATTATTATTCATAGTTTATTAGGGACAGTTCACACTAATCAACATTTCTGTAAATTCACCAGTTAGCCAAGAGGTATTTTTGATCTGTTGACGCTGAAAAACCAAATGAAAAAAACTCATAAATACAATCAGTAAAAACACACAACATAAATGCTTATATTATAAGCATCTATATACATTATATGCTAATAAAAACAATAAAACAAAACATTGTTCGGTGCAATAGATTATTTTAGTGTTGACAGAGCTCATTCCTAACTAACCAAGCATTGCATTAGCCTGAGACATTTTATTTTAGCAGGTAGCTAAGATTTATTTGCTAGCTCCAAAATGTGATTAATCTGCTGCTATAACAGCCTGCACTTGGCTTGGACGGCTTTCAAAGAGAGGTTTTGGAACCTGGCTGCAGGGATTAGCTTCCATTCAGCAACATGAGCATTAGTGGGGTCCAACACTGATGTTGGGTTGATAAGGTCTGGCTCGCACTCAGCTTGTATGATCGGCTGTGTGCAGGCCAGCCAAGTTCTTCCACACACAAATCGGAAAAAAAACCTTTTGTTTAAGACACCTTTTTGTGTGCATGGGTGTTTTTTTCCGTTTAAAAAAAAGAAAAAACATATTTCTCAAGCTGCTGTTGCCCTTAAAATTCCCTTTTGTTAGAAACTCAAGAACATATGCCAAACGGTGAACAACAGCCCCAGACCACAATAGGCCAACTGTATGCATATAGACGCTCTGTGTATGTTTGGATCCTGTGAGTGGGCGTTGTTTTCTCACTTGCTGAATCACACCAGTGAGAATATGTCTGTGCTTGTATTTTAAGACTGTGATAATTGAACATACAGTACAGTAAAATACAGATTGTGAATGTAATATTTTATTTGTTTACTTGTTTGTAATTGGTAAGGGTTCTTCTGTTTTCCTTTCATTAAAGCTGAGTTTTGGAGGCATCCCACTTCCTGGTAAACCTGGCACCTTTCTGAGGAAGAACTTCCACGGCTGCATGGAAAACCTCTACTACAACGGGATCAATGTCATAGACCTGGCAAAGAGACGCAAGCCGCAGATACACAGCGTGGTGAGTCGCATTGATTTTCAAGGAGTTCAAGGTTGTACACATACAGAAATATGCGTAAGATCTCTCTTTTCATAATTTAACTCTGAATAGCTTGGGGTATGTGGGTAGAGACAGACTTAAATACCTATTGTTGACTTCAAATATCTCTTTAAAATGATAAACCCGTAAGTGAAAGAATATATTTTCAGATGATTGTTAAACCCCAAATGTATTGAGCTATCAATTAATATAACAGCTGGAAAATAACGGGGATCGATATCATAAACCTGGCAAAAAGACACAAGCCACAGATACACAGTGTGGTGAGTTGCATTGGTTTTCAAGGAGTTCAAGGTTGTACACAAACAATCAAATGTGTGAGATCTCCGATTTTAAATAGCTTGAGTTATTTTTATAGAGACAGACATATAAGTATAGCTTTCTATATTTGTTATAATGACCTTGTTTTTAAATGACCCAAAGGCATGTTTTATATTTCTTTTGACCAATATCTTTTTACAAGCAACTTAAACGTCAATATAACTGTGATAAGATAATATCAGGCGATTGTTAACCTATTGTCCCGCTCTATTTCTCAAAAGATAAATGCTCTTTGTACCATGTCGGGAAATATCTTCAGCTTCCCCTGTAAATCCAGGTTGAGTCCGTCCTTGAGCTCAGTTTACAACTTGTGCTTCTCTCCCAAGAACACAATTACTGCATTAAGAGCACAGACATGTGAGAAATCACTTTTCCATTCGAAAGGCCTCGTACACGTCAGAGAATCTCTACTAGGGATGGAAACTGATTTAATGACATTTAAGGACGAGTGTAATGGTTGGCAGTAAAGTGTTTGGAGCTATAGCACAAACTGGAGTCTCTGCTAAGACTGATGACCGGAGATTAAATTATGACAGCTGTCTGACGTAAATAAATGTGGGTTGAATGTACATTCATAAACGTCTCCTGTATGGCAGGTGTATATACGAGTTTATGTTCCATTAACTCAAGAGTTCATCTCTCCTTGAGCAGTGATTGATATATTTATAGTGTATGATTTAAATGCATTTATGATTAAATAAAGAGTTATAACTTTAAGCTGTACGAATAAAAGTAAAATATGTCCTTTGTTTAGATTATTACAGAAGGGTCAACTTTGTACTACTGATTAGATTTAATGTTGCATGTTTAATCTTTTATTCTAACACATTTGATATATAACTGCAATATATTAAATTAACATTGGTCAAAAATAAAGTAACAAATAAAATAAGACGCTCTGCTTAATTTTAGCATAAAAAAACATACTAACCAATAATGTGAGGTCCTCTGAGCTAAATGCTAACATCAGCATGCTAACATGCTCACAGTGCTAATGCTAACAAGCTGATGTTTCACAGGTATAATGTGAACCATATGAGGCATTTTTGTTCAGCGTATTAGTATGCTAACAATTGATAATTAGCATTGAACTAAAATCACCTCTGACGGTCATGAATGTAATTAATTATGCAGGAATCTTTCCATAAAGACTTTAATATGGCACTGGAGCAAAAGTATGGACAATTGATTAAAGTAATTAAGTGTACCAAATGTGACGGCAATCCATACAATCATTATTGTGATAATGTACTCAAAGCAAGAGATATTCACTTCATGTTGCTGCTAGAGGAAGAGTCAGACGAAGTCTTTCTGACATATTTGTTATAGGCTATAGGGACATTGGTTGACTTCAATCCATTCAATAGTTATAGAGAAGTTTTTGTCTGGAATACAATGGCTCTGCTGATTTTGACTACATTTGATTAGTCTGATTTAAGGTATTCTGGTCAGAAATCGTAAGGGTAGAAAAGCGTTAAGAAACAATCATGACATCCATTGTGAGAATAACTACTATATCATTAACTCCAAGTGTGTGAATGGATTCATTTGAAGAATCCATCCCCCCTCACAAATCAGACAGGCCGGCCGGAGATCCACGCGCCACATCTCGTCTGAGACACCCCTCTGCCTTTAAAGTCTGATTGCTGCGTTAAAAAGCCTTTACTGACAACAGAAGCAGTGAGGCTGTCATGATGAAAGCTGTAATGGAATTTCAATGGGACTATCTCCCTCAGGTTGATGGGAGGGAATCGCATTGAGAGTAAAAGAGCTGTGATTGCTGTGTGCTGCCCTGCAGACACCGGGACTAATAGGACTCTGACCTTAGCAGACATGTCTGCATCTACCTAACACAACCTCTGCACCACACACAATTACACTGAAAACTGTGACCTTAAAGGCTTTTATCTTGGATGATTTAATATATTGCTTTTAGAGGAAATAAATGTCATGAATTAATCTTGGATCTATGCTTTTCCACAATTTCTACTTCAATTAAATTAAATTCAAAGGTTGTTATTGTCATACTTTGGAGTTTAGACAACCTTTGAACCACATGGACTATAGCAGGGGATATTAATCTTTATTAAATACTTTAAAGTGCAAAATGACAAGAAAATGGTTTCTAATTATTTTAAACGCTTTTATTGGATCCATACATTCTTAAAAGAGTATTTCAACATTTTGGTGGCACAGGTTTAGAAGATAGATACAACTCTTCTTTCTGGATGGAAAATATAAAGCTATAATTACATATAATTGATTTGCTGCACCACAAAGGAGACAAAGCAAGTCGTGTGGCCTTCTACCCTTCCTGTAAATTATGGATGTGATGTTGCTGACAGCTGAGGGAGACTTTGAGTGTCTGGGTTTTCTTCTGTGTCTGATCGTGGACACATCTCCAACACAGCTATCATTAACTGTATTTAACACTTATCTATAGAAAACCAGGGTCAGTGTGATTTATTCTAGTTCCAATTTAGTTCTAGACTTTTTCAACAAATGTCTTTCTCATAAACTCGTATCATTGTTTTATTTTATATTAGTGCTTATACCAATATAATCTATCCCTAGGGGACCCCAATTAAAAACACCTAAATGCAGCCTATCAAGTTTGATTGATAAAATAGAATAGATTGATACATTCTTTGGTAAATGTCGTTTCGGGAAGTCTTATTTTGAACGAGACGGACGCAGATGCAAAAGACATATTTCCTTATGTGTTCTGTTTACTTTTGTTTTACATAATATGCAAATCAAAGAAATAACAGTACCAAAAAACGTATGTCTAAAAACGATTTGGCCTATGTTAGTTTGTGATGTTTAATTCTGTAATTAAATGCCAATTCAAATCTAACCAGCAATGTTCCAATAGAGAGAAAATTAGAGTCAAGGTAACAGAGCAGATGGTTATCATACATTGACTTTCATTCCGTCTTAGGCCATATTTTACCCAATTTTCTTTAGACCTTGGTTGTATATAACTACATTTTTTTACTAGACGGAAAAGATTGTATTCATCAGCGGCTGGATCTTAATTTTTCATAGGGAATAAGCTGAGCAAACTAAGCCTTAAGGCTGTAGCTAACCCTCAGTGTTCACCGTGAAACCACTGATTTTAAAAGTAAAAGTTTCTTCATTCAGTGTTTTTACCAGCTTTACTCACCGAGTCCATTTGTAGTGGAAAGGTGGAGACCTCTGCAGATGATTTGACTTCCTGTTATAATATCATAGACATTGAAAAATAAAGTAATCCTTATAAGGAGATCAAGAGTGCAATTTAAAAACTACCACCCACTATCGATTGATTGGGTGCCCTAGCTTGCAAGAAATGCCATATTGTACGTTTAACTGTAACGTTAATGTTTTGGGTTTATGTTTTTCCTCATGATGCATTGACAACATAATGTTTATTTTAGAGCAAATGGTTAATATTTTCCCATAATGCTGGTTTCCTACATTAGTTTGTTGTAGTGGTCCACTGTCAGTAGTCCTTGTCTGTTAAATGTGTTTTGTAGGAAGCGGGTTATGCACTGGGTGTCACTTTATGATTAATTATGTCTTGAGAAAGGTCTTTTCACCGCAACGTCAACTCCAATAAATCAATGCAGAGGTGAAAAGTGTGTGTGGAAATTTCCATATTTCCTTTGATGTTCAAATAGAGCCAGCAGCCGGTTAGCTTAGCTTAGCATACAGACTGGGAACGAGTGGAAACTGCTAGCCTGGGTTTAAAATCAACATACCTTTTAACACTATACTAACACATTATATGTTGTCTGTGACATAATATATATATATATATATCTATATAACAGATGAGACACATGAGATTGATAACAATATTCCCATATAATACTATAGGCAAGAAACAGATAAGCATAGTTCCCAAAATGTCAAACTATTCATTCAACCATCATGTTTACCGTACAATATTATATTCTGCCAGCTGTGTTGAATCATTTTCATTTGAAATATTTTCACTGAAGGAGTATAAATTGCTGCCGATGATAAACTTAAAAAAATGACGACGAATTATTCAGTTTATCTTGTTGAAGGTTACTTACTGTTGAATATTTTGGCTTTTGGTTTCAACTTATGATTGCTCATGATTCTTTAACCATCTGTTCCCTTTTAGTGCATATCAACAATATGTTATATCCATATGTCACAATGAGCTTTCCCGTGAGACCAAATCACCCGAACATGCAGTTGAAGATTTGTGTTAATGTGTGCCCTTGGATTTTTTTTTGTCCTCCAGGGCAACGTGACCTTCTCATGTTCGCAGCCCCAGCTGGTGGCCTGCACCTTCCTGAGCTCCAGCAGCAGCTTCCTGTCACTCCCGTCAGCGGCGTCTGCCAGCGGAGGTTTTTCCGTCCGCTTCCAGTTCAGGACGTGGAACCCGGACGGGCTGCTGCTCTCGGTGCAGCTGAACCCCGAGCCCCACAGGCTTGAGCTGCAGATCAGCAACAGCCGGCTGCTACTGACCCTCCACAGCCCGGGAAGACCCAAATCACAGGTCTCCGCTGGTGAGAGCACAGGCCACACACAAACAGAAACACAACAATAACAGTGCTTGTAAGAACTTAAAGGTCCCCTATTATAGTGTTTTTCATCAATATATTATAGTTCTCAGTTATATACAAAACATGTCTCTGAAGTGTTTGTCTCCAAACACCAAACAGATCATTGCAGCATCCCATAAACCCCTCTGTTTCAGCCCTGTTTCAAAGTGCTGATTCTCTGTCTGTTACTTTAGATGAAAATAAGCAGCCCCTCCCCACGCCCCTCTGAGAGATATTTGGTTAAAAAGAACACAATGGTGCTCTAGGAGGAGATTCAGGTGATAAGGTGGGGGGGGGGTTACCTTGGTTGGTGATTGGCTCATGGTTACACAAGCCAAAACAACGTTATGACATCATAAAGTGGCCAAAATCTGATCAGCTCATTTTCAGACAGGTTTTTATATAAATGGATCAGGACAAAAAGAGAGAGAATCTTTGTTCCTGAAACTTTCAGAATCTCTTTACACAGAGGGGACACATGTTGATATAGAAGAGACATGAACAAGTGGAATTTGTATAGGTAACCTTTAATTTACACTCACAAACATCTATATATCATATCTACATAATATTTCCTTTCCAATGGAGTTGTTGGTTTTTGAAGGAATATTTTACGACACAATCTCCAAAATGTGCTTTTAAATATTAAAGGGTGAACTTTTGGTAGTAGAATGAGACTATCACAGTAATTGTTTGACTTGAAGTTACTTTTGATCTAGGAGCTTGGTTTTTATAATTGGGTCTATTTTGTTAGTGTTGCTCATCAGCAGGGTTTCACACTATACTCCAGTGAACAGGTAGCTTAAACACCCAAATGTCACACCTAAAAGTGTCAAAAAAGGCGTGGAAGAAGAAAAACCACAGACTTGTAAAAATACTGATGTAAACATTAATGCACGGAGCACTCATCACATTTCTTAAAGCTCTAGGATACACACTTTATGTTTTACTACCACTGAGTGTAAACACAACTTTTGTTTGTTCAGAGGAAACCTCCACAGGGCCTTTTTGAAGTGAAGCTCTGACTTTGTGTTCTGCCTTAATTAAAAAACCTTGTGAGGAATACACAGAGTAAAAATCGAATGGATGTTGAGCCAGTTTTCATGTCTTATATTAACAATCATGCATCATACATTTTTAAACCTCTGGACCCGTCTGAAACTCTACCTTTTAGATGTATTCCTTTGATCTCTACGATACACATCACTGTATTTCTTATGAAAGGGTTGGGTGGTCTTCTCCTCAAGAGACACGTGATACTACCTGGTATCTTTTCTTCTAAATAGCCCTTACTGGAAGATTAGCATATTACCTTCAAGAATTGCTTCGTCACTGAGATGGTTTTTATCAGACACACTCTCACGCTGCACTGACTGGCTCCTGCTCCCGGAAGAAAAAGAAGCTTTAATTTGAGCACGACTCGCTACTGAAACAAAATACAGCATCTCTTTCAAATCACTTACACTAGAAATGTGATCTTAAACCTCCCCCACCGCTTATTTTGCATACAGTATTAATCTTTTTAACTGATCTATGAAATGAATTACCCTAACTGAAACATACTAGGGCTTTTTATATGACATCTTAATTATCCTGCCTATTTTTTCTATTATTATTTTCCATAATAAGAAAAGAAAAAACGTTATTGTCCACATTACATACTAATTTAAACACAACACTCTCACAGTTAGACCTTTTAAACCTTTACCCTAACCCTAGATGGTAAAAAGGAGACTATGACAGCAAAAAGGACACACACACACACACACACACACACACACACACACACACACACACACACACACACACACACACACACACACACACACACACACACACACACACACACACACACACACACACGGGGGACATCCTGCTCAAAGACATCAAATAGACTTTTTAATTTTACATTCTTGCATAGCAATCTCAAGTTTTTTTTTTTTACTTTATTTTATTGCTAACTTTCTAGAGTATAGTTACAAGCATTTTGTTTTAAAGATAACAGTGCGTATGCTTCCTTCTTTTGAAATGCACCGTAATCATTTCCCCCAGCCTTTAAGATATGCACTGTATCTTCTACAACTTTGAACCTGTGAGTTTCTCCAATATTAAAGACTCAAAATCATCGCAAATATGAGTTGCCCCTCAATGATCTATTGAGTCAAATAAAAGCTTCACTAAGTAAATGAATGATTCTGGAAATCAATCAATCCAAATTCTTTATAAATCCCAGGTGGAAATAAGGTTTTGCGCAACTGCACCGTATTAGAAACATGTATTTATATAACCATAAGTTAAAATGTGCAATAAAAGTCCATGCAGTCACAGGGATCAATAGCTTCGGAACATATTGTATGTGCTGTAATGTAATAGTCTCATAACCTATAACCTATATCCTTAAAATTGACCTTAGAGATGAATACGCCGGACATTTTCCTTCGTCTTACTTGTGGGAAACTTGAGATACGAACATCCACCTCCGCATGCTGACCCCTGTTTGCTGTATGGACTCCACAAACTCCGCCTGGCTGCTTGTTTGTGAGCTTCACTCTTTTGAGACATGTAATGAAAGACAGCGCCGTCCAAATCAAACAAGTCATTTCCTCCGACTTACTTTGAACGCCTTTGTCCTCAGAAAACGAGAAAAATAAATCACAATCTTAGCAAATACAACTCGGATAACTGTGATTGTTTGGGGAAGCCAGGCTTTCAGCAGATGGCGGACTGCAGGGAAATATAGATGGAAAAGACAACCACAGCTGAGGGGCGATATTCCCTTTTATATAATTTACCTCAAGCTGTATTTAATTACTTATCTGCACTGGGGAGTAAAACCCTCAGAGCTGCAGCACAGGAGGCGTTTGACCTACAGTCATCTTGTTGTTTGTCATAACAATGTTTAAAGTTTCTCTGCAGATTCATTTACCAGAAGCAAAGAGGCAGTCTGAGTTTGATGGGAATTGACTTCTTAGAAAGTTGGGTTATTTATCTATTTATATATTTATCCACTTTTCTCTTTCCTCCTTGGGTGGATTTTTGAAGGTCAGAGCTAAAATTCTTATTGAGCCAGAGCTCGGATAGCATCATGATTACAGATTCGGGGGGGCTCATCTAGCCACTCAGCACAGAGGGCTGAAAAATGTTAAGCGTACTGAGGGATAATCCCTGAGATCTAGTCTGTAAATGTGATTAAAACGCAGATTTATCCTGTGTGAATGTGCTACATGAATCACAGACATGGGGGGTATGTTGCTTAATTTAATTAGGATCCCAAAGTAATACTAAAAGGGTACATGGTACTTGAGCTTCTCTATGAAAGATATGCTAAGCAGCAGAGAAAACTGGTAATTCTGTATTGTTCCTGTGGTGCGAAAAGATCGTCAGGGTCAGAAAACATGAGCGTGCTGTGCATGGCTCGTGTTATTTTAAGTTAAAAGATGTGCCTGTTGCTAGCGTTTGGATTCCTCTGCCGCTGTATCTTCTTCACCTGCAAAATCATCATTAGTTGGCGGAACTGTCTGCACCTGTGATGTATTTCTGTACACTTTCCAAGCTCTGTTAACGTCCAGAAAAGACGGGAAGTAGTAAATCTTGCACTGAGGAATTTAATTAAAAAGTAAGTCAAGTTCATGGATTATAAAACATTCTCACTTTTCCCGTCACCCCCCCCTTTCCCAAGGTACAAATTATCACATACCTCACAGCAATGTCAATGTGAAGCAGAGGTGTCTCAGTGCGATCATTAAACCAAGCTGCAGGGATCGCCGAAGTGGCAAAAAAATAATAATCTAAATGTAACCTGCTTTTCTGTTCCGTGTTATTGGAAACATCACATCAGTGTTTAAAAAACTTTTATTTTTCCGGTTTGACGAATACATAATACAATTGCTTAGGGTAAAATGCAATTGGCCCTGGTTGATAAAGTGCTGTACTTGAGCTAAGTGCACAAGAGCTCTAATGGGGAAAGAATATTGATCTGTATCTTCCTCTCTACAGCCAGAAATGATGTGCCGTAACATTATAATCTTAATCTTCATGCAAGGAAACATCTTACAGTCAAACCAGGAGACACACAAATGTCTGCATAGCAACATCCAACATTGTTTCAATCGCCACAATATGCATCTACTGTAAGTTGGAGTTTTCAAGGATTTAAAGGGGCACTATTATGCACATTTTCAGATTCATAATTGTATTTGGTGCCTCTACTGTGACATGTCTCCGTGCTTTAATGTTCAAAAATATCTTTATTTTTCCTCATACTGCCTGTGCTGCAACACCTCTTTTCACCCTCTGTCTGAAACCAGAGCCCAGTCTGCTCTAATTGGTTAGCTGGACGGCTCTGTTGTGATTGATCAAACGCTTAGAGATGTCCCGCCCCTAAGCCTATATCATGTAACAATGTGTTGGATAACTAGCCAATAGAAGCATGAGTGTTACTGTACATAGTGATGTCATTATGTTATAGATGTAAAAAAAGGAGTCCAATGGAGGCGTTTCATGCAGTGTGTGAGAGAAACTCTCTCTGGAGGGAACTTTGTTACATACACAAAAACCTATATTACATGCTACAGGAACGAGAAAACCTCATAAAGCATAAAAGGGCCCCTTTAACAAAGTGCAGTAATGCGTGAAGCTGTCACATGACATGATGATACTGTGTATTTCCTGGAGTGGGACACTGTGTATTTCCTGGAGGCAGCAGTGGGGCTCTGAGGAGAAGATCGCAGACAGAAGAAGAGTAGGCAAATATTTTATTTTTCTTCAGGTTACTGCTGTGTAACAAAAACACATTAGATCTGTGTCAGATAGCACTTTGACACTTAAGGCTTGGTCAACAGCAGGACAGCAAGAAGATCATGAGATATATATGAGCTGAAACATGGGGGGGTGTGAGGAGGAAACTCCCACTGATACTCCCCTGCAGTCCCTCGCGGCTACACTGCTCATTCCATGAAACAGTCAATGGAGTGAAGAAAGAAACACCCACGGCACTCACAGTCTTCTGGGATAAAAGGTTTTCTGGATGCGACAGGCATCATTGGGTAGTGAGTGAAATTCTGAATCTGTCCCCAGAGACTGGACCCATCTGATTTCAGACTAACTCAAATAACTCCCAGTGTGCACTCTGCATGACCGTCTCGTCCCCTCTGATCTCCCAAACCGCAGCACGGCTCAATCTGGATGCTAATTCAGTGTGGGACTAACACATTATGAAGGTGTGGTTCAGTCATTTCATTCATGGCGGCCATTGTGTGCGTTGTCCTCCAGAAAACTGCCACTCTGTGAGATGAGCTGTCTCTGTCTATTAAAGATAAGAGGTTTGTTGATTAAGCTGATTTGGCTGATTATCATCTCTCTGGGTTTTATCTAGGGCTGTGTGATACGGCCAAACACTTCTATCAAGATATAGGTCATTTCATATCAGAAACGATACATGTCATAATATCAAATGGAATTCTGTATAGTCTACATCAAAAGACCACATGGTATTTTTTATACTCCTATTACAATTAAAAACTAGAACATCAGTAAATGTATTTTCTTATTTTATTCAGAGCTGTAGTGCAACATTAACAACACAGTTTAAATAGATTAAAAATAAATAAATATTTCTATTATTATTTTAGGTTTTTGAAAACATAACATTATATTCCCTATTTCACATCAGAGTTTCTGACACATTTGAGTAAGCATTGGCTTTTTGATATCAATTTTGATTATTTATCTCAATATCTTAATGTGATATTGAAATAAAACATGAATTCATTCATCATATTGAATTCTCCCCCAGCCCTAGTTCTATCATTTTTAAAGACTTAATACGTTTAAAATGTTTTTTATAGCTTGATGTTAGTCCCGGGTTGGGTTGTCAACAGACAATTGTTTAAATAAGCCAAGATAACATTTTGGCGATCCTAAAACAAGTCGAATTATTGGATGTAATGAGAAGAAGTTGGATAAAGAGCCGATTTTCGAATGAAGATTTAACCCAGTTGTGTCCCTTTTTTTTAAACTGTAGCAGAAAAACACATTGGCCTTATACTGTAAGCATCAGGGGGAATATATTTGGGAAGTCAGGGGTTAAAAGGGATTGATCTCACATTTAAAACATGAGAACAGACGGTAGACTAACTGTACTTAATGGAAATGTGTCGTAAAACAACCTCAGCATCATTCTAGTTGTTGGCTGTAATCAGTGGTGGAGGAAGTATTCAGATTATACCAATACTAAAATGTAAAAGTACTCCCGCAAAAGTTTGCTTATTAGCTCCTTACGGTCCTATTATATCATCAGATAATTAATGACAGCATTCCAATGCGTCAGATTGTTCATGCTCATTATACAGTAGGTGTTTTATCATTCTCTGTGAAATAACTAATTACTACAGCTGTCACAAAGTGAAGTAAAAAGTGTGAGTGCAGCTCTTTATACACCTGTCAGGAAATGCCCTCACATGCCCCGCTGTCTTTTCTTTCATTTCTGCACATTTCCTGTCCCTCTTCATTATCACTAACAAATCAAGGCATGAAATACCCCAAAATAAACTTGAAAAATGTGTTTCCTCCTCATTTGCACTTTCATTTTATCCAACTGATCAAATATGCAGCAAGAATCTTGTTGACAAGTGACAGAGCGGAGGAGTATGGTATTTTAGTTTTGAGGCTCGGAGTGATGGAGGAGGCGTGAAAGTTTTCGGCCTGTCTCCTGTGACGGGGAAGTAAAAACGAGTGCGCAGAGGAAGGAGCAGTGTTGAGAGGAAACTAGGGGATTTGATTGCAGCTATTATAGAAATGAACCCAGGTGTAATTATTAATTAACTGTCCCGATCTCCTGTGGCTATTGTTGTGTGCTGCCCTGCTAACATGGGTTGTTGCTGAGAAAACACAACGACTCACTCTATCACACTCAGATGAATCAGAATGCTGTGGTTGAGTTTTTTTAGCAGCCTCCAGGTCTTCAGGGAAATGGACACAATATCTCTTTCCCTGCTACAGCCCATTAAACTGCCATTTCACTTAGACTCAATGTGAAATGTTCTTCTTCAGGTCACAGAGTCAACGACGGTCTGTGGCACTCTGTGAGTCTCAACACGAGGAATCTGCAGATCGCCCTGACTGTGGACAGTGAGCCGTCCTCCGCCATTGAACTGTGGGAACAACTCGAGTCGAGAGGCAACTTCTACTTTGGAGGTTGGTGGACTCTCAAGATGTGTTTGCAATATTAATTTACCCTTATTCTTTCTCCTTAACACATTGAAAAAACAGAATATTTCTTGTAAGATTCATACCGCTTCTACACAGTGGTGGGAAGTACTCAAGAACTGTACATTTCCATTTGATACTTTTTTAATACAACTACTAAACTATAATTTAAAGGTACACCTTGTCTTTTCTTCTCACTGCATGTATTTGTTACTTAATTCACAGGTTCCTATTATGAGTACATTCATTAAAGCAACTAATGAGATATGATTTATTTTTGTGACTTAAGTAACCAAGCAGTATAAAAGTAATTAAACTAAGATCCATATTTACAGGCGAAAAAATGATTTTAATGAATTTTAATAGTATAGTATATTATTCCAAAATGTTGCAAAATTTGAACTTTGAGTTTCAGGACTTTAAGTGTATTTTGATGATAAAACCCTTGTACTTTAACTTGAGTAAAATGTTGAACGCCAGAGTGTTCATTGTATTTATACACTGGTATTTCTACTCTTGCTCAAGTAAAAAATCGGAGTATTTCTTCCACCTCTGTTTCCACACTAACACGTTGCATCATATGTGTTATTTCAATCCAGGCTGCCCCACCTTGGACTGCCAGTACGTGACTCCGGACTTCCAGGGGTGTGTGCGGCTTATATTCATCAACAGCCAACCGATATATCTCAATCATGTACAGCAAGGGTTGCTGGGAAATTATAACGAGCTTCAGTTCGACACCTGCAACATACGAGACAGGTAAAACAGTTTGAATTTGAGCTTTTTATTTAATTGGGGCAGAGTTATTAAACAGATGTTTGAGAAAAACTTTGACAGTGCACGGTCAGGATGTGTCAAACGTGACAATCTGTAAAACATTATCCAAGTTGGCAGCAGAGACTTATTCATGCCCACATTGTTAATTTTGAGATGGCAGTCTGTTGTCTGCAGAACTCACCGAAAGTCACTGACATCTTGTACTATAAAGAAAAACACACTGACAGGATCATCCAATTAAATTGCAACAGAAACTCGCCAACACCTTCTCTGGCAGAGGACTATGCTAACAAGCTGCTCCCTGCTGTCCTGTGTGGCGTTCCCCCCCCCCCTGCCCCTATCCCTCATTACCCTGCACAGCTGTGGGCCCTCTGAATGGGATTGGCAGACCAACAAGCTTGATGTATGTCTGCATGTGGTTTGTAAAAATGTTTAAGAAAGAGACAAACATGCAAACTGCAGTTCTTCCCCCGTGTTTGCCCCGAGGAGAATATCTCCTTTGTCAAAGTACCTGCTTTCTAGTCCAGATTGTTCGCTGTCAGACGATATGCAAACAACCACAGCGCTGCCAGGCTGTTGTTTCAGTAGGAAGGGATGCACTCTAGGAAATGACAGGAAGATCAAGTGATATGTTTCCATTACCCAAGCTGAGATGCATGCCTCTTCTGCAAGAATGAGTGCTTCTTATTTTTTAACTGATGCCAATGATACAAACATTCCCTAATGTATAGAACATATTTAAAGCTACACCCCTACAGTATATGTCATTTGTAGGCCACTAGGGGGCAGAAGAACCTGAAGACAAGCTTCAGAAAATTCCCATACATATCTTATCTCTTATATGAAATTATTATATGAGTTGTGCCAAAAATGTAAGCAGTGTGCAAGGGCAAAGACTCAACACACCAATAACACTGGACGCACTGCATTTCCAATCATCTTGTGCAATTGATATGCTAATAACATATTTTCTGGCCATTGATTTTTACCCGCTAGCAGCCAACGTTACTCTCCAGATCAAGAAACAATGAGTCCCAAAGAACCAGAAACCTGACCTCAGTGCTGTAGTAAAGGGAGAGTAAGACACGCGGTAATATTATTAGGAGGCAGGTTTTGTGACCCTCTGATCGACTGACAGGGCTCTTTTGCAAGGTGGAGTTTGCACAGTGATCATTACCAGGCTGTTCCGCTACCTGGGGATAGCTACTGTACGCTATATTGTTTATTGACTTTTAGCATAGTGCTGTTTGGTAGACAGTGGGTATTTCCAGGGCTTACATTTTTTAAGGGGAAGTTGCTATCCCACTGCAAGTAACGTTGCATCCTAAAGTCATAGGAACCAATCTAAAGCTGATTGATGGTGTCCATTTTCTACAGCTTTTACAATCAGCATTGTCCCCATTATGATAAGTTAAAGCAAACATGATGCCACTAACAGTTGCCTTGTTATAAGGATTGTTTGGTAATGATTTTTGGGGGGGAGCTCAACAAGAATTTTTTTTAGTTGTGCTTTTGCAAACATGTTTGAAAAGACTTGCCTATTTACACATCACGCAGACACAAACCAATCCAGCGCCAATCCACTGACCCTTTAGCTCATGTTTGGTCTTCTCCAATTCATGAGCTGAATATATAGCTCTTTAGATAAGATAAGATAAGATAAGACTTCATTGATCCCAATTTGGGAATTTGTTGTGTTGCAGCAGATTTATAGCAGCTTTATCTGCTTAATATGATACTTTTCTTACCAGCTACATGCTAACATTGCTTGTAGGTTGCTTGTTGGTCGGCAGGACGCATACAATGGGTTCATCAGAGTATTTCATTTTTTTACCAAAAGTGCTTTCTGTTACCATTGGGATGAGCTATGTAGGGATGCAGTTGTGATTTGATCATTCTTTGTAGGTTTGTCATAACATATGGCAGCTTTTGCATTACATCCACTCTTTTCACTCGTCATTTTTACAGAAAATATTGATTACAGATCACATACCGAAATGTAAATGTAAAAAAATATT
Source organism: Trematomus bernacchii (assembly GCF_902827165.1). Classification (NCBI taxonomy): domain Eukaryota; kingdom Metazoa; phylum Chordata; class Actinopteri; order Perciformes; family Nototheniidae; genus Trematomus; species Trematomus bernacchii. The sequence goes on along the minus strand of NW_022987588.1, from coordinate 7,340,566 downwards.
GAAATGTACCCTCACTGCAGAAAGTATTGTATGTGTTTTTCCCTGCAAATGAACAATGTGTGCATTATGCAGTACATTTATATTCAGCACCAAAGAAAATGAAATATGTGAGTGGGTGACACATCCACCCTTTTCTTTTTGATGTGTAGTCAATGTGTTTGCACACCCTGTGCTATAATCCTCTGCGAGGAAATGGCAGGCTGCAGTACAGCTTGGTTAATGTTTATTGCATTGATGTTAACTCTTCATTTCACTCACTGCAGCTTCTTCAATGACCCCAGAGTTTGAGAAAATTAACTTGTATCCGAGTTAATCTCCTCTTCCTCCGTGTCTAATTAAACATAGAGGCTCTATTTATGGTCAGTGTGTGTGTTTAGGTGTGCTGGCTACTGTAACTCAGTGACCTGTAAGGGAACCCATGAACCCATCAGAAAATAGCATGATGGTAATTAAACCAATGGCTGCAACCTTATCCGTGTTGCGGCTGGCCCGCTCGGCTGCTGTTAATAGGTGAGAGATGAAAGTGTATGAAATTATAGATGCATGCTTGAAAGGCTGGCAATTATGTGAAACTGAAGGAGGCTCGAGGAAGGGACTATTAATCAGAAGAGTGCGGTTTGAAATTTCTGCGAAGCGCTCATTGTAGCGAAATCCCATTAACAGGCATTCTAGTCTGAAGGTGACAGTAATGCTTTTATTTTTAGAGAAAAGCCGGGACATGTCAGCGTTTTCAAATCCAGACGGGGCGCAGTATGAGACACCGTCATTTCATAGTTCTTTGGGATTTTTTATGAAACATGAGTAAACTGCAAATTAGTCTTTGGGGGTGAGTTTCAAAGCGTTTGTTCATAATTGCCTACAAAAGAATAAAGAGAAAAGGGAGAAGGGGTCTTTCTTACCTGATAAATAAAAGATTATGTTTGCAAACACTAACAAAGGCAGTAGCGTTATAGTGCCTAATGTGTGAGAAATGCCTGGGAGGTTTGTGTGATCTTTTATTCTAAAAATGGCTATGTTTTGTTTTTTTTCGCCGCTCCTAATAGCTATATTTGTTGCGAAAGTATCAAAGTAGTGGAAAATCGTCCAGGTTGAAGGTAAAAATGTATTATGAGTTAACTAGAGCTGCAGTTGTGATTCTATTAGTATACCAATGGGAAGTAATTAGTCACTATTTTAAATGAATACGGTAATTATTTCTCTTTCAAGCTTTTTAAATGTGATCATTTGACTCTCTTTTATGATTTAAACTCTCTTTTAAGTTGAGACAGCTGCCTTTTTTATTAAATCAAAAGACTATCCACACATAACACTGTGTAATGTTTTAATGTGTTTATTTTATACTATGTCTTAAAGGGCCCTATTCTGCCAATGTTCAGGTTCATATCAGTATGTAGTGTCTCTCCTGTGACATGTCTCCATGCTTTAATGCCCAAAAAGCTCTTTATTTTTCTCATACTGCCTGTACTGCAGCACCTCTTTTCACCCTCTGTCTGAAACCAGAGCCCAGTCTGCTCTGATTGGTTAGCTGGCCGGCGCTGTTGTGATTGGTCAAACATTTAAGATGTCCCACCCCTTAGGCTAGTGTGTGGGAGAAACACTTCCTCTGGAGGGACATTTGGGGCTTTGAGCCTTTGCAGACCATTTACATGCACACAAACCTATACATCACACAGGAAGGAGACAACTCCAAAAAGCATAAAAGGGCCTCTTTAACGCGTTTAATGTATTGTAAAGTACTTTGAATTCCCTTTTGTTGAAATGTTCTATACAAATAAACTTGCCATGCCTCAAGAAAGTAATGAGAATGATCTTCTGATATGACACCTTTGTGTTTTGCAGATGCCTTCCTAACCTGTGTGAGCACGGAGGCCGCTGCTCTCAGACGTGGAGCTCTTTCTCCTGCGACTGTTCAGGAACTGGATACTCCGGAGCCACCTGTCACAACTGTGAGCAGTTCTTCTTTGCACTTTTTCATTTCTACGTCTAGTCTCAACCTGCCATGTTGCCCTCTGCACCCCCTCATATTTTCTAGGTCTACTGAGCTGTGTCATTTGATTCAGCACACACCTGTCTTGCTCATAACTTTTCTTCGATTTGTGCAACTGAGAGGAAAGCAGAACCTGGTCCTGTCTCAACGTGACGTGACCTTACAAACACGGCTGTTATTCTCACTTTCACATTTCTGAGAATGTATTTTTCCGCTATATCCTGAAATAGCTTATGGCTGACTTTAGATTGACTTGACTTCAAGGGTTTTTTCTCATGGGTGTTTTTTTATTTTATGATGCTCTGCAACAGCGCTTCATATGCAGTGGCGACAGCTGTTAGAAACTATGTGTGAAATTCCCCTGCCCCAGAATCTTGATTTCTTGTTTATATGCAGGCAAACAGAGTTTTCTTTGCATGTTGGAGCGAACATGACAGATAAGAGCATCGGCTGGATTAGAAATAAGCCTTTTTTCTACACAACATTCATCAAGTCCCCCAAAAAAGCACATACAATTTACATTTTCTCTCTAGACCTCAAACTAATATCTGGAAACTTAAAAATTGGAAACAGTTAAGCAATTGACAGCTGACTACTGAGAGGGTAGTTTCTTATTTAGCCTGAGCAATATTAGAAAATTCAAGAACAGAAATGTAAGGAAAGTAATAAATAGTGTCTTTGTATACTCTGTTGTATTCTCCACTTGTTTGCATAGCTTATTAGCTACCGGAATCACTTCCAAAGCTAAACAGTTCTAAATAATTGTGTTGGTTTAACAAAAAAACACAATAAATCCAAGATATAGTAGCTTACAGTTATTACCACTGTTAAGCTGCACATGTACCATTTTGGTGATTGGTTTCAGATACTTTAATGCCCTTTGAGCAATAAGAAGATTGTATTCTGCTGTTAAATCCTGTTCAAATCCTCTACATTTTAAAATAGTGAAAAGGACAAAGGAGTGTACCTCAAGTTTATAGTAAATACATGTTGAGCAAGCCTTGGACTAGTCATAACTATAGTATCCAATGCTGTTTTCATATTACAGATGTACATACAATGGAAATGTGTCTTTGGCACCGGCAAATTAAACAACCATCACCATATACAGAATAACATACAGTTCGGACACAATACACAAAACAAAATGCATCTTCAAGTCTTGACCTCACTATTGTTTTGGAGGGGAGACTAATTTAAACTGGCTGTTATTAAGAATATTAGGCTGTTGTAAAATGTGCCTAAAAAGCATACAAAGTAGATGTTCATGAAATCAATCAGTCACCAACACCCAGTTTTTTAAGTTATGACAACAGTAACTTAAAAATATCATAAATAAAGATAGTTTTTGTGTCGTCAGATGACTCAGGAGGAAGCTGTTGGGAGCGTGGGCTGATTCTTGGAGGAAAAACTGATTTGTGTCCCTGTTCTGTTTCTCCCAGCCATCTACGAGTCCTCCTGCGAGGCCTACAAACTGATTGGCAGCTCCTCCGGCTTCTACTCCATTGATCCAGATGGTAGTGGTCCCCTGGGGCCCACACAGGTATACTGCAACATGACAGGTAAGATCATTGTAATTCACATGTTGTCACCTTTACCCTTTTTGAGTTCCACTGAGGACTGGCAGAGTGCTCGGTGTAAAGAGTCCACTCACTTAGAGCTCACACTGCATCGATCCATCCCACCACGGCCATCTGACAGTTTACGATCCAGTAAGAAATCATTACGGACACTCAGGGCAGTGCCTGAGAGTTCAGGGCATATCAGCGGGGAGTCAAAAGCTTTAGTCAAAGTCCAGGTGGTTACACTGTAACATTAAAGGTCCTCTATTATACTGTTTTTCATCAATATATGATAGGTCTCAGATATATAGAAAAACAAGTCTCTGAAGTGTTTGGCTTGAAATACCAAACAGATCATTGCAGCATCCCATAATCCCCTCTGTCTGTTACTTTAGATCAGGGCTCTCCAACACGTCGATCGCGAGCTACCGGTAGCTCGCGGGCAGCTTTTCAGTAGCTCGCCGCTTGATTATCGATTATAGCGTAGTAAGGTTGCTTATTGATTTTTCGGCCACGGCTGGACAATAACGGTTTTTTATTTTAGATTTTTTTCTGTCACACGAATATCAAATCGGTCGGTGACGCAGAGATCAAGGAACAGACGTGACAGCGTGACAGCGTGACAGCGGCACAGCGGCACAGCGGCACAGCGACACCACACACGGAGCAGTCTGCTTTCTCCACCAACACCAGTCCAGAACCAACAGTAGAATGACCCGCTCTGAATCAGGCCCATGTCGCTGCGGCTCAGAGACACACAGGGAGGGATTTGTGTTTTTTGAAAAACACTCGTTATCGTCATGTCAGGTTTTTGGTGGATTTAATCAAGTCTTGGATTGCAGAGTATGAATGTCCTCTTGCAATTTTCAGTTGATAAATACTTGTGTAAAGTTTGTGAAGGCAGGAGGAAAGCTTCCGCGATCACCGTCTCCTCTCCGTTCCTCCAAACCCCGCCCTGAAAATAATGAGTGACAGGCTGATAGTAACCTGATAGAAACTGTATTATTCACTTAATCACTGATTGAGATATGATGAAGCTAACTTAATCTCATACATTCATGGGATTTATGTAACAGTAAGACAAAGAATGTAAGTGTGCATCCACATGCACTATTTTTGTTTTTATAATGCTGTTGTAAATACTCCTGTTGTCTGCTGTGTTCAGACTTAAGTCATGTGTGTGATGCCACATTCAAGACATTCGCTGTCTTTTTTTTTAACAGAAGACCGTTGCTAGAAGCTGCAGCTAGACTGCAGAAGTATTAGTTTTTTGTTTTTGAGGATGGAACAATTTCACACACAGATATAGGGAGGCTAGACCTATACAATTGATTTATTATGGTTTATAATTTAATGTCAAGACGAAGAAGAAGAAGAAAAAGATGGCTGAACAACTGTTCAGTGTCAATCCTGTGGAGATCTCCAAAATAATGTTCAGCTTAAGTCTCAGCAAAACTCACAACATATCTGGAGCCTTGTAGACCCAGAAAACTATAGAACATTCACCAAGCAGCACTGAAAATGTCTGCTTTATTTGGTTCTGTTCTACATACCTTTGTGAAGCAGCTTTTTCTGACATGAATGTCATGAAATCTAAATACAGAACAAGACTGACAGATGAACATTTAAATGACTCTATTAGAGTGAAGTGGGTCCAGCATACACCTCTATGGTGGACTCTATGCAGTGCCATTCATCTCACTGACTGTAAAAAATAGTGAAATGCTTGTAAGGTGGTGATTAAGGACATTTATGTGAATGTTCAGTGATGTACTCACTATGTGGGCCGTAATAATATGTGAGAAACCTTTGTTTTCTTGGACCTTGATGTGAAGTTAAGATTTTTGATAAGCTTTAGGTATTGCAATTTCACACGTGTACAAAAGTATAACTTAATTCAACTGATGAGGGCTATGTGAATAAATGTAAGCGATGTGATGCAAGTAGCTCTTGGCCACTTTCATTTTTTCAAAGTGGCTCTCAGATGAAGAAAGGTTGGAGACCCCTGCTTTAGATGAAAATAAGGAGCCCCTCCCCACGCCCCTCTGAGAGATATTTGGTTACAAAGAACTCAATGGTGCTCTAGGAGGAGATTCAGGTGATAAGGTGGGGGGGGGGTTACCTTAGTTGGTGATTGGCTAATGGTTACACAAGCCAAAAAATCGTTATGACATCATAAAGTGGCCAAAATCTGATCAGCTCATTTTCAGACAGGTTTTTATATAAATGGATCAGGAGAAAAAGAGAGGGGGTCTTTGTTCCTGTAACTTTCAGAATCTCTTTACACAGAGGGGACACATGTTTATGTATAGAAGACATGAAAAAGTGGATTTTGCATAATAGGTGACCTTTAAAGCATCCTTTGGGGGCTTTTCCACTTTACCTGTTTGGTTCAAACAAACCCTATTTGGGCCTGCGTGAAAGCTTCCACTCCTGCTGATAGTGATTTTCTTCAGAAAGCAAACCTTCAATTGATTCATATGAGCCAAGTATATGTTTATGTAAATATTTTAGTAACTATGGTTACATGTATGCATATCAGCATGCGAGAGTGGTTTATTTTCATCAGGTCCATCAGTGAGTATTTCTGTACAAGACGCCTTCTTTTCATCTTGTCAGTATATGTTTGTCATTTTTCATTACATGCAGTCAATTTGAATAATAACATCACAGAAAGTGCCTATAGTTATTTATTGTAAGCCAGGTGAGAAAATGATTTAATAAAACATGGATTTTCTAAGGCTGAGACTGTGGCTTTCCCTTCTGAGAAAGGTTGGAAAAAGCACCGCCCTTGGATTGATTGATTTGTGTTTATTCCTGTATACCAATGGGACCAGAATGATGTATGTTGATCCCATGGGCATTCAACATTAGACATGATAGTTTGACATACACTAAAAACATTAAAATGTCTGAGTTTCTGGGAAAATGGGGACACCAATACATTTATCCCAAAACGACTTTGTTTCTGAACTATCTTATTGACGCAATCAAGCATTTGTATGCTATTCTGTGACTCAATGTGACCTTCATCTGAAAACTAATGTAATATTTATTAATTTCCATTCACTGAGCCTCCCCTGAAACTCTTTGGACCCCCCATGGCCCACCTCACATTTGAAAACCTCTCCATTAGAAAGTGCTGTGTCCTCCAAGTCACCCGAGTCTAATTTCCCCGTGGTTCATCATGTTTACTCCTGGTTGTTTCTAAAAGGCTAGGATGAAGACCAACTGTACTTCAGATATGAAACAAACAAATAGTAATTCAATTTGTCATTGGGGGCTTGAAATCTTATTTAAGAATAAACACTCTTCTAGCGAAAACATGACCAGTCAATACTCTCCCTTATTCTGCTTTAGCACCCCTTGATTCAGTTGGCCACTAGAAGCATCTTTTTCGAGTATCATAATGCTTATGGAGGTTATGGCTTCTCAAATTGAAATGTGACACAACTTAACAGGCTTACGTCTCGAAAGCCCCACTAGTGGCCTTAAGAGGCAGCAATTCTCATTAGAGCAGGGTCATTAAAGTCAAAAGGGTTAATCCCCCTGGGAACACTAATCTGCTCAGTACATTTCATGGTGGTCTGCCATTAAATTATGATAGCATTTCCGTGCTGACTGACATTTTGGACAGAGGGTAGTGCCACTGAAAAGAGTCCAACATGGAAATTCATTTCATTTATTTAAACGGCAATCTGTTCATTGGATTTATTTTGTGTCTGATTGTGGTGCATATTTGGATTTCACAAACATTATACAGATTCATCTGCTGGGACGATGAATATACACATCAACAATTACTTTTGACTTATGAAACATCGTCTCTTTGTATTTTATTTGCCGCTCAAGGGTAAATAATTGACCACTTGCTAAAAGAAAAGGATATTAAAGGGTGAAGAGGCAATGCAATCCAAACTAAATTCACTGTAATCTGCATACATTTCCATTTGACTTTTAATTATTTACAGCAGGGGTGCCCACACTTTTTCAGCTTGGGAGCTACTTTCTGAACGGCGGATAAACTGTGGCGTGTTTACACTAATTGCACGGCATAAGCATATAATAGTGCGCCACATTTGCGCTTCAGATGAGGAGGTGAGGCCCCCTCATAACTGCATGAACCCGTATGGCACAATACAACTCAGACTGGCTTACCTGTACTTCAATCAAGTGGCAAATGCCGTAGTAAGGATGGATGATAGGCTAACTTTAAAAAAAAGAAATTAAATGTTTTTTTGTTTTTTTTGTTTTCTTCTTTTTTTTTCAATGCCATGCAATCTACCCACACTACCCTTGCGATCGACGTATTGGGCACCCCTGGTTTACAGTATATAAATACTGTCATGTAATTTGGCAGGACTATTGGATGTATGTCTTTGGTCTAAATATGGAATCTTTCACTTTCCATCATGTCATCCTGTCAGACTTTTCCATATCACTCTGATCTCCTGATGGCAAGAATACACAATGTGCTCCCTTTCACCCAACGGTCACCTGAGATGTGACATTTGAAAGACAGCGAGCTGGACACAACCTGATCCACGCTCCTCCTGACATGTAGGACAAAACACATTCAGTGAAGTTTTGACACTGTGGAGACAGCATTCATCACCGGCCTGTCACTACTTTCTCGGCCACTTTGTCCTTTGCAAGGTTAATGTAGCGGGGAGGTTACAGTGGGAAGCGCTGCCACCTCCCCGCTGTCTGGTTCTGGCATTTTGTATTTCCAGTCCTCCCCTTGCAGAGCTGCATTGTTCTGCAGCAGATATGCCTCTACTTGACCTCAATTAAGGAATCTATTAGAAATGTAAATAGCTCTAAGCCTGACAACCTGATGTGAATATTCACAAAGTGGGGGGGGGGATTTTCTCTCAGTCAGAGTAAACATGGATTCTAGATAATGGAAGCTGAGCCGAGAAGGAAGTAGGACTCCTGATCTGATTTTATTATACAAACTCTCTGCGTTTTCAATTGTTATACATGGCAAATAATGACTAGTAATTATTCTGCTGTGCTCAGATTGAGTCCTTTGGAACTGAAAGGTCTATATCTAAAATGTTTGACGTTCAAAAGGTCATACAATCGTGGCTTGAGAGCAAATACATTCATTAGGAGTTCAGTGATTCAGCTACAAAGATTTCTGAAATGTCACAGAAACACTGATAGCTTAACCAACAACTCAGAATAAATGACTCACTAATGAACTGCCGACGTGTACAGTCAAATATGACACAAATCAAATCACACACTGTTAGACTACATGATTTATTGTAAAATAAATGCTCTTTTTATTTGTGGACTTGCCTGTTTAGGGATTTTCCATTTAAAAAATGTTTTGCCTATTCTGTTGGCTTTAATTTAATTTAATTTACATTTTTTATTTATGATTTTAAAGTGCACTTTTCCATGAAAGTCACTCAGCACAACAGGCCCTTTGACTAATATTAGGAACAAACACAGTTGAAAGGACCCACTGATAAAATGAATTATGGCTCTGGCCCATTAAGTGTTTTCCATTTAGAAACAAAACAAGGGGTCTAAATCAAATGTGCCTACTATTAATGTTAATCAATAAAAACTGTGCTTTCCCTACTAAGTCGTGTCAAAATGTCTGCCATGTAAAAGCTAAATTGTCCCTTTTCATCAACATTTTTAGTGACCGTTGCACTTTAGCAATTTACTGAATTTGGAAATATATTTAAAATCATATATTTTCCCTGCATGGGTAATGGGATTGTGATATTTGCTCTAGTAAAAAGCATTTAACTGTTGGCATATGGCAGTGGGTTTAACCAGGTGGAAGATTATTATGTTCATGTTAACACCGTTCTTTTTAGAATACAAGGTGTGAGCTGATGTTACAGCCATTAACATGTTTTAATTTAAAGTGGACCTATCATGCTATATTTAAATGATATATTGTAGGGCCATACCTATATAAGGTATATTTATACGTTTCTGTTTTCAAAATACCAAACAGAACATGCATTTTAGCCATGCCTCATTTCGCTCTATGTGCTGTTTGCTCTCTACGGGTCTGATTCTGCTGACCACGCCCCCCTGCAGGAGAAGGGAGACGTGCTCTGATCAGCTGCTGGGCTGTCAGAAGAGGGGGAGAAAAAGAGATCTCCGTCCTCCGTGTTTTATTATATAGAGTCGTTATTCATTTGTTTTAAAGCTTGACATCTTGACCGGCGAAACAAACTGAAACTGAAACTCTGCCGCACGGTCCCCTCGTTCCTTGGAAGAGGCGGAGAGGTGGGTGTTTGTCATCTGCTGGTGGACTAACCGGAGAGAATTACAGTGCTTGCCTCGACGGGGAGGGATTGCATTGAATTAAAGCAGCGGGAGCAAACGCTTGCCTCGGGGAGGGAGAAAAAAAGCCACAGCGGAGAATAAACAGAAGGGTAACCATGGTAACTATGGGCGGGAAGTCTTCTTCGCTGCTTTTGTGGCAGACTACAGCGCCACTTACAGGCCTGGCATATGTACTACAGCTCCAGCGCTTTCGAGCGGCAATGGCCGGCCTTGGCCCAACCCCACATTCCCCTGATAGGTGGAGAGTTGGCACAATAGCCGTAGCGCCACCGTCCTGACGTCAGTAACGTGTTCAAATCTGGATCAGTTTTTATCAGATCCGTTGCAGCCCCTTTTTTAGAGATTTGGGTATGGAGGAAAATAGAGAGGGTTGTGTTCCCTGGAACACCAGGGACACATATTCATGTATGAAAGATGTACAAAAGTGCATTTTGCATGATAGGTCCCCTTTAAAAGCTGAGCATAGTGCAACCTGCTAACATATGCTAATTTTGTCTTTTAGAGGAGAAGGTGTGGACGGTGTTGACGCACAACATCACGGCTCCAGTTACAGTCCAGGGCTCCTCTCTTCTCAAACCCTACATCATGAAGTTCAACTACAGCGCCTCGGCTGATCAACTCCGTGCCATCGTATCCGGCTCAGAGCAGTGCCAGCAGGAAGTGGTTTACAACTGCAGGAAGTCCCGCCTCTTTAACACAAAAGGTGAGTAATATATACCTGCTGAAGTATTTATGAGCTGTGATTAAATCAATGTTCAAAAACAACAAATTCAACAAAAAGATTTAAAGCCAATGTAAATTCAAATCATGATGTTTACAAATTAAGATATCGCTCTGCTAGCACACAGGCTAACAGTTAACTCAGGTGTTTCAGATGGGCTATGTTACTTTCTCTTTTATACTATTAAAGGAAGAAGATATTTTGTTGTTGTCCTTTTGGTTTAAGAAATTGCGATCTACAGATGTAGCTAGCATAGTGGTTGTTCAAACTAAAATAAAAAGGGAAGTCTAGATTATGTAAAAGATTAATTCTTTACAAATGCAAAACGTATTCCTCAATGGTGTATGATACTGAAAGGCAGGCATTTTTCAGTAGCAATAAGTGTTAGGGTTAGGGTTTAAAAGTATATAACCGGGTTGTGAGCGTGCACGTATCCCATTGGCCAGAGCAGCACCTTGACAGATAACCTTGCATGCTCTTTTTGTAAAAGTTAGGCAAGTATTTTGGTGAAACAAAACTTTTGTATTGCCATAGCTTTCTCTCGGTACCTCTATGTTGCCAGATTGACCCCATTTGAATGAATAAGGATCTGCTTTTTTCGGTTCTATCATTCATTTGAACATGGCCTTAGTGTGGAAGTTGTGTGACTTGACTGTTCTGTACTTTGCAGCATCAGCGGGGGGTTTGTTGTTACATTGTGAATTGAAAGTCAGGCTGTCGGTGCTTTGTCACATTAGGAGCTGCTGCGCCTTCGACACCCTGCCTTCTGCATCGCTCTTGTTATATTTTCACAATAACTAGAGAAGCGACTCCAATCTTTTCGTGTGAATTCATCTTGAACTGCTTTGGCACCTACGGTGTCCCAAACATCCAAACATTTGCTCTTGAATCATGAAACATTCATGAAGTCCCACATTTCCCCATTCCCAATTCCCCGGGTGCCATGCATGCACAAACAAACAAGTTCATTATCACACTAGACATCAAAGAGAAAACGGAAACGGCCTGTTTTATAGCTTCACAAACTATTTTAGAAACCATTTTTGATGGTTTCCTTTGTTGTTTGGCACAAAAATCTCCCGTTGAAGAAGGTCAAATGTCTCTTCACGCTTCACTTTCCTGAGCGTGTAGACATTAAAAATAACACTGTAGATATCAAACATACAGCATATTCAAATGAATGATTGGACAACATTGCACTTCGCATGCTAATTTACAAGGGAAACGACAACAGCATTGAATCCGCCTGCTGAGTTTATGCAGGAAAAGCAGATCTGAAGTCAAGCCGAATGTCGCCTCTCTGCCGTCTTTCCTGTCAGTTAACAGGTTCAGTCATTTAATGGAATTGTAATACAAACGTTGGTCTGAATTGCATTTGTTTACACACTTTCCTTATTTAACACCCATAATGAACCCAGTTCGCTAAGAGATAATAGTTTTTTTCCAAGTGATGTTAAATTCACAACAGCATTTTAATGACCCTTCTTCTCGGTGTTCAATTCTTAAGTAGTTGATACATCTATTTCGGTTTTTACACCTAACTAGGATTGATAGTTGTTCTTACGAAAGGACACCAACTGAATGAGAAAGCCAAATGTTGAATTGGCGAGTTTAGAAAAGAGTTCTGTTTCACTCTAGCGATGGTATCTCAGAGTGATGTCAGCCTGTCCAACCAGCAGCTGTTGAGATGTGTCTTGTATTTGTTTACATTTGAAAAAAAATCATTTGCAGTGTCACCCTCTAAAAACGCTCTTTGTTATTTGTTTGAGATTGATGAAATACCAATCTTTGACGACAACTAGCACTTGTTCCTATGCTGTTGAAGTGCCATCATCAGAATCTCAATTCACCATTTCAATTTTGGCCTGTCACAGTATTCCTCCACCGCTGTTTGTTCCCAAATCATTTGTATTTTGTCTGTGACGAACATTGCAGGCTCTAGCCGCTGCTTGTAAGGGCTTCATGTGCGGGAGTTGTCAACATTTTGATTTCCCTTAATCTTAGTGGGGAGACAGAAAGCTGTATTTGCTTTGCTGGCTGTGAACATGTCCTGACATTATCCAGCCAATTTGAGCGGGAGAGTGAGAGTCATCTCTGCTTCAGGAAGTATTGATTGTCTTTTGTGTGTGTTCAGTGGAGGGGAGGGATTTAAGATGAGCCGCAGTGTAGAAGGGAACAGGTGTACAGTGAGCTAATTAAAAGATACAGTCAAAAGACAACTAAGAGTTAATTAATTGTAAGATTTGTAATTATTATGCTGGCTTGTTGGCCAGTGTTATACAAGCAAACAGTGTTTACTGTCCTATATTATTTTTATTTTCTGTCCTATTTACCACTGCATATATGTCTTTTTGAGTTTTTATACTTCAAGTCAGACTTTGGCATTTAGGGTTCACGTTATTTGGCATTTGCCTGTTTTACATGTAGGGCTGGGCGATGTGAAGAAAGCAAATGTCACAATGTTTTGATTAAATACCTTGATTTTGATATTGATATTGCAACAAGTGATCAATTGGATGGAGGTAAAGTAATGACTAACCTTTGAGGACAACAAAAGAAATCAGAAGAAAAAAACACACGATTCTATCATGCAGCCTTAAACACCAGGAAAAGAAACACCTTATAAGATAAGAAGTACCATAAGATAAGATACAAGTAATGACAATATCAACAAATCTAAGACAATGTCTCATTTCATAATGTTTATTTATGTATTGCCCAGCCCTAATTAAGTGCTGACAAAATGCCTGCAAGATGTTAGGAAATATGCTAAATAATGTATTTAATAGCAACTCAGATAATTAAAAATGTTTTTACCGTGCCTATTGGCTCCGTAGACAGCACTGTTTGTTGAGTTTCGAGGTGTGGCGCTGTCAGTAGCGCTGAAACAGAGGAGATCAATAGACAAACAGACAGAACATGTATTCACTGATTGGTTTCTTAGCCTGCTTGCTTTTCATGGTTGTAAAGAGAGCAACAGCTAGAGGAGGGAGAAAGAGAGACAGAGAGCGGGTGTTTCTGCACCTCCCCCGCTGATTGTGACGGAGCATTGTAAATAAAATCAAATATGTATTTAGACTCTGTTAGTGTTACCTTCCCATGTGAGTGCTCTGATTCATAATTGTGTTGTTTGATTTGAAAAACAGTAGCCTTACACATTGTTGTTGTGAAGCCTTTTGCGAGCTATTGCATGGTTAGGTCAATGTATTTATTTAATAAAGAAAATTGCCACCTTGCAGTTTAACACCCCCCTCAGTCACATGATCCTGTCGCCTGGCCTGGGTGTCAGACTGAAACAGTGTGATGCAACGTCTCAATATTCATACTTCAGTAATAGGAGCCTATGCCTGTTCCAATGCATCCCCCCCCACCCCCCCATCTCCTTCAAGAGCCTCAATGCTATATCTATCATTATATGGCTATTATTAAGTATATAGCTCGTCGTTTTTCTGTATTTCTGATTTCTGAAAGCCATATTTGCCGTCATCGAGTAAACCCATGGTGGCATTAAACCGTTTGTCACAGGCTGTCAGATCCTGTTTAGAGAAGTGTTATCTACACAAGCAGAGTTTCACATGGAGGGTGAGTTAATAGAGATGGGACATTGTTCGCTGTATCATACTAATATGTCATGTCTATCCATACATTTAAACGTATGCAGCTATAATGTATGCCGGGTAGGATGAGGGCATCTTACCATGTGACACTTGATTATGGGTTGTGACATGTGGCTTAATGGGCTTTTCCCTCTCGCTGGCCTCATCTGCGAAGCACGGTCACGTTGTGTGACGGATGATTGAAGCTGGATCACTTAACCCCATAGTGGAGGCGATGAATTATGCCTTTACCTCGCGTTCACATAGATTGTCACGAAGCCCGAGCAGAGAATCAAAACAAAAACCATTTACACAATGCAGGGAATAAACAATTTGGTTAATTTACAACAACAAAAAATAAAATGATTTGTTTGTTTATTTCACATAAACCATACATAAAAACAGGGACAGATACAAATAAGCAAAGCAGCAGATGTAATATATAGAGGGCGTCTAGCTTAAGCTAGCATGCAGTCAGCGTCACTGGTTAGGCTTTCAAATTGGAGTTGATACAAAAAAAGCGGAGAAAAAATAACCGGATATCTATTTACATAATGTTAAAGTGTGAATGCATTGAATATGACTGTGTACAAGTGATAGGTGTGATAGTGTATGTGTGTATAACCTTTAAAATGAATGCCACATGTTTTATGTATGTGTGTATGTGGAGCTGGGTCTGTGCCTGCATATATTATATCATGTTTATTTGTGTAACAAATAGACAAATTGTTCTCGGTGCTTAAACGCTTTATATGTGGACTTGTAGCTAAAATGGTCTGATTACCTAACGTTTTCAGGTTGTGTGAGATATTGTGAATCACCTTTATTCACAGTTTGATTTGTTTGATTTGATTCTCATTATAATGTCTCATGTTTATGTAAGCCTCTCGCGCAGCAGCCTCTCACAGAATAGTTTTACAGTCGCATGCTATCTATAAATCTTTAATATTTGTTGGGGTATTTGATTTTCTTTATTCTTCATTGCACAAAAAAAATGTCAAGGATTCAAGGCTTTTATTGTCATGTGTGCATAGCTGCAGTGCAGTTATGACAATGAAATGCTGAGGTCACACGCTCCTCCAACAGTGCAACACAATACAACAGATAATACTCCAAGTAGATAAAATAGAATAGAATATAGTAGAAATAGTGCAAGAATAGTCTATATACAAGTAATTGGAATATTGATATATATAAGTTCCAAACAGATTAATGTTATGGATGTTCTTTCAAAAGTTCAGGTGTTTAACAGTCTTGTTTTTACATTTTGAGATAGATCCAGTGGAGCAAAAAAAATGCAATCCTCCTCCTATAACCCATGACCTTGAACTACTTAAGCGTGAGCTCCGTGGTAACCGACTGTCCGCTGTGTTGTTTCAGACGGGAGTCCGCTCACCTGGTGGCTGGACTGGCAGGGGGAGAAGCGCAGCTACTGGGGGGGCTTCCTGCCGGGGGTCCAGCAGTGCTCCTGCAGCCTGGAGGAGAACTGCGTCGACATGAACTACTTCTGCAACTGTGACGCTGATACTGACTCATGGTAAACTGTGCACACACACTCACACACACACACACACACACAATTGGCATTTGTTTAGATCAGAGAGAACATTTCCTGTGATATTCAAGATGCAAAGGTGTTATTGTCATATGCACAAGGCTACAGTGTGGAAATGGCAATGACATTCTTCTGACCCGAGCTCCTCCAACAATACCACAACAACAGGAATGTTTATCGGGGCTTTTTATTGAAAGAGGTTTTTCTATTATTTTGTTCACCACATGTACTGTATATCTCTGAGGGTAGACAGAATGTAGCAACACAATTTACAAGCTGTAAAAGAAGTATTAAGATCCTATACTAAAATGAAAGTACTTATACCACACTGTAAAAATACTCCACTACAAGTTAAAGTAGTTATTGTTCAGTAAAATGTTTCCTATCCGTGTTTTAATATATTACATTATGTTTTTGGATGTATATTACTGCTCCATTCATGTGTATAATCTATTGTATTTTGCTTTTTTAGGTTGTGCTTTTGTAATGCTCTGTTGGGTAGATTCATCTACATCAATGCATCATATTGTATATTATCATTATATTTATGATTCTAAAAGCAAAACCGAAAAATGCCCCTGTTTTCAGCTAATCCCAAATGTTTGTTTATATAGTTTAAGAAGTAATATAAAACATTATGGAAAACTGTAGTTTTTACTGTTTCGGATTTTCTTTGTTTACACTGGAGAGGAAAACTAGGAAAATGTGTTATCTGAAAAGTAACTTGTAACTAAACTGTCTAGTACATGTGCAATATTTTCTTTCAGATGTGGTATAGTAGAAGTATTACGTTGCATGAAACGAAAATAGTCAAATAGAGTACCTCACCTAGTATAGTTCTAGTAAAGTATTAAGAGTAATTGTAAACTCCACCACTGCTGCTACAACCTCCATCCTCCACAATGAACACACAGTTAAATAAACCTCTGTTCGGGAAAAGAATTGAAGATTACAACAGTAATGAAGGGATTATCTATTTTAGAAATGATTTAGTTTAAGCTGGGTGTTCATAATAAAGGCGCTCTGTCCTGATCTAAAAATAAGATTCCCTACTGTATGTAAATGTCCAAATACTGTATGTAAAAGAAAATGGGTCAAGACCATGAGAGAAATAAAACCCAGATGAATAATAGCATAAATGATCTCATAATCGCTCGCTCTCTGGGACATCCATAAACTGGAACCCTGAGATAACCCACAGATTAACTACTTATGATTATGAAGCCAAATTATCGATTTGGGATTCAACAAAAATCAATTAGGAGAGAATGCATCTACATCGCAGAGCACCAAGAACATCTCAGAGTCCAGATAATGTTTTCTATTTGCCTCTAAAGTTCATTCGAATCAATTGAGGCAGAATCTTTAACAATCTCATACCACTGTTTACCCCAAGTTGATTAATTACAGCTCAGAGACATTATAACAATCATGATCAATCTAATCATATCTTTAAGCACTGAAGGAAAAGACAAAGGCTGCATTGTGGTGGTGGTGTATTAGACGCTCGTTGTTTACTGTGTGTTAATCCAATGCAAAGCTTCTCTCCATTCAGCTCAGTGTGCATATTTCCAGAGGCAGCTGTCTGCACCGTGATAGATTGCCCCTTTTTTAATGTGTTTACTCTCCGTTCTGTGCTAATGCAGAGGAATGGATGCCTTTATCTGAATCCCCAGAAAGTCATCCACCCCGAGGGGCACCGTGTTACTATTTATTTATTTCTGTTTTGTGTGCCACAGGGCTAATGACACAGGAATCCTCTCCTATAAAGACCACCTGCCAGTGAGCCAGATAGTCATCGGAGACACCAACCGAACGGGCTCGCAGGCTGTGTATCACATCGGGCCTCTGCGTTGTTATGGAGACAGTAGGTGATCACCTCAGTGTTGAAGCGACTTTGCCAGATTTGGCTGCAGATGGAAACCTTGATTCCCACTTTTAGGATTGATCAGAGCTGAGAGGATGCCTTCACGCCTCATGTGTTTATCCATGAGTACAAAGTTAAAACAAATCTGTTTTTGAACAAGTCAGACCTCTGGCTGGGTGGACTATCACCTCGTGAAATCTGTCTTTACAAACTCATGTTGTGCAGCCAGGCAAGAGTCCAAAAAATGAGGGGAGACACGGGGGGGGGGGGGGGGGGGGGGGGGGAGTAGAGCCTGAAAAGCAGCACGGGAACATGAAAGAGGTTGTAGATATTTTCTGCTTAATGTCCCAGAGTGAGGTGTGGACAAAGGGCAGGGAATTTTTAGTAGCTCATCTGCAGTCAAATGTAGCTCAGAGACCCCCATGATTTTATTTCAAATTCAAGTGGAGAGAGTGTTTCCTGCAGAAATTAAATATGTCTGCACAGAAGATAGGGAATATTTCCTGTGTTGTGACCTATTTAGTTTCCCCTTTCCCACTTTGAAACCATTTCTAGACATTATAAGACATTGTTATCATAAGCTAAACTATATTATTATGAATGTATGAATATGTACTGAAAAACGTTTCCTATTGTGCAAATAATTGTATAACAGTTTGCTAATAGCTTTGGTGATTTGCATGTCGTTTCCAGACTTTGTTATTCCCTTGAAATAAACCTTTTTCACTTAATAGAAAATTCAGTCGTTTTTATACGAGGAACTGATTTACTTTTAATGGTATTATTTGACTTTATCATTTAACCTCAGTACCACAGCATCCCCCAGCAATGAGCACTCCTAACAAAGGATCTGGACATGTTTTATGTGCCAAATAAAACGGCTTACTGAAAAGGAAATCTGCATATAATGTGAAATACAAAGACTGTCTCACAACAGGAACTACAGCATTTGTTAAATGTGTTAAAGTGCTCCAAACAATTATGTTATTTGCTGTTTGCCACATCTCCTGCAATGCTGTGAATGATGCTGGTGCCCTTTTAGTGGAAATGAATTGGAGTCAGGATGTTATACATTTATTAAAACGTCTTAGAGGGCTTGACACAGGCAGCGGTTGTTCAGAGTGTGTGAATTCTGACACTAAAGGCCTTCCTGTTTACAACCAGAAGTCAACTGTGGAAACACAGATCAAATGTCGTGTTTCCTTAACGCCCTTAAGGTTTCATCTTTCTCAAACTGATGAAAAGGTGCAAATTAGGCAAACAGGGAAACAAAAGAAAACTAAAAATATGTGTTACTTTGTGCACAGCCTCCAAGTCAGGAATCGTCCCATCTCAACTCTTCTTCTCTTTTCATTACAGAGTCTATTTGGAACGCAGCGTCTTTCTACCAGGAGTCCTCCTACCTCTACTTCCCCACGCTGCAGGCCGAGCTCGCCTCTGATATCTCCTTCCACTTCAAGACCAGCGCGCCTTCAGGAGTGTTTCTGGAGAACCAGGGCCTCAAGGACTTCATCCGAGTGGAGCTCAGCTGTGAGTCAACGTTCTGACCAGAATAGACAAGTAGGGAAAGAGAAGTACATGACAAGGGCATGCAAACAGAAGAACACCCACAAAAAAAATCCTGTCAGGGATTTCTTTTGAAAAGCACATAGATGGAAATGCTAGCTGTACTGTAGTTGACAGTTTAATTTCCCCCAGAAGCTGGCTGTCAGGTGTGCACAGCGTGAGGTATCCTAATGACACAGTCAACAGCTGTGTGATGCTGTCACAGGAGACGTTAAAAGCATTTCCTTACTACCCATGTTGCGAAGCTGCAATCCTTAATGAACACCCAAGACAGGTGAAAATGGTCTTGCAGATGAAAGAGGCAGTCACATGCTGCCAATCAGATACATTTATGAAAAAGATTGACTCGTGTTCATGACCACCAGAGAAGAACATGCACTGCAGTTAAAAGGTTTTCAGTATAGCTTTAAAGAATATAAGCACAGAAACGGTCCAGTATTAAGTACTTATCCAGTCCTTAGAGAGGAAGCGTTAGCAGCAGTGGATTAGTTTAATAATTGCAGTTGTTAAAAGAGATTTGAGATGGTTGATTACAGTGTTTTGTTCACAAACCTAAGGGGGGACTTCTCAGGATATTTGGAGCCATTATGTATTGCTGCAGCATCGGAGACATTGTAAAATATTGACGTGCTGTCAGCTGAGCCCCCTCATAAATCTATTCAGGTCATCAAGTTTTCCCAGCAGCATTGTATCGCATTGCATCAGAAAGGGAGGATAGAAAAGAACATAAAAAAACTAATATCTCATTCAGTCTGACCTGGCTGTGTGTGTGTGTGTGTGTGTGTGTGTGTGTGTGTGTGTGTGTGTGTGTGTGTGTGTGTGTGTGTGTGTGTGTGTGTGTGTGTGTGTGTGTGTGTGTGTGTGTGTGTGTGTGTGTGTGTGTGTGTGTGTGTGTGTGTGTGTGTCTGTGTGTTTCCCCTCTGGCCCTCCAGCTCCCTCTGTGGTGACTTTCTCCTTTGATGTGGGAAACGGTCCAGCGATCCTGTCCGTGAAGTCCCACCTTCCCCTGAATGACAGACAGTGGCACTACGTGAGGGCAGAGCGTAACGCCAAGGAGGCGTCGCTGCAGGTCGACCAGCTTCCCCCCCGCTTCCTGGAGGCTCCCGCTGACGGACACCTCCGCTTGCGTCTCAGCAGCCAGCTGTTCGTAGGTAGGCTCGCTGTCACACTGAACATGCCTCCACCAGAGACTGCTTTATCATATGATAGTAATTCATTGTAACCTGCAGTCATTGCAGCAAGATGTAAACACCACTGTGACATATTATCCCATTATAAAGGCTGCCTGGTGAACGTAGGCCCTCCGTTAAAGGGGAGGCACTATTGGTGACAATCATAACAATTTTATTGTTCTCATTTTCAGGTTTATATTTGTATTTAGTTTCTCTACTGTGACATGTCTCCATTCCTTAATGTTCAAAAAGCTCATTATTTTTCTCCCACTGCCTGTGCTGCAGCACCTCTTTTCACCCTCTGTCTGAAACCAGAGATCTGCTCTGATTGGTTAGCTGGCCGGCTCTGTTGTGATTGGTCCACCGCTTAGAGATGTCACGCCCCTTAGCCTATCATGTGCAATGTGTTGGAGCGCTAGCCAATAGAAGCACGAGTGTTTAATAGTGATGTCACTATGTTCTGGAAGTAAACAAAGGAGACAATGGAGGCGTTTCAGCAGGGGGGGGCAGTGTGAGAAACTCCCTCTGAAGGGATCGTTGAGATTGTATTCTTTAGAGACCATTTACATGCACACAAACCTTAATAGCACACTACAGGAATTGGAAAAACATAAAAAGCATAAAACGGCCTCTTTGACTCATCGATAGCCTCATTAAACTTGATTATTTATAATGAGACAATTATTTTTGTAGTTTTTCTAAATTGTATGTTTGCATTTTCACATAAGGCATTATCTTGTTGGATAGGGTTTTAAGATATTTCATCTATGGGAATTTTGGATATCTCTTAACCATTCCATAAATCTGAAAATACTCTCAACAGTCATTACAGAAAATCCTTTGTTGCCATGTTTTTATGAATAAATGTACATTATAGATTAGGCTATGAATGATACATGAACAAACCCCTCTGTAAAATCCTTCAGAATACATATAGGAATGCTTAATAAGTATAACATTAGTGCATTTTGGATAACTCTACGCGAATAGAGAAGAGTAGGAATATAATTACCTTGTATTGTGGATGATTTGTTCCATTGTCTGAAAAAAGAGTCTCAAGATTAGCCAGTGAGTAAAAGAATCATATTTTAGCCTCATTTGTGTGCCTGAACTCTGGTCTCAACCGATTTCTGTAGAAAATATCTGTTTATTTTTTACTCAATGCTTCTCTGTTTTCAGAAGCTAGTTGCCAACTGTGTCTGTACTTCTCGATGCCGAGCAGGAAGTGAAAACGTTAACAGCCTGTTGCTGAAGATAAAGATAGCAAGTTAGAAAATGTGTGGGCAATTAAAACCAAAGCAAAGAGCAGATAGATATTTTACCACAAGTCGGTGACAATTCCCTGTTGGGTTATCATCAGGAGCAACAAAGTTCACATTTGTAATTGTTCATATATAACAAATATTGATTGGTGCAGCTTTAAAGGAAAGTTCAAAGGACTCAAAGCTAAACTCAAATGCCTTTTGTACTTTTGAAAGAGTAATAATAAAATAAAGTAACAGCTGAGGCTTCTGGAGAGGTTTTATCTTAGCTTAAGCTGAACTTTAAAATGAATTTCTGCACAGGGCAAAGACTGATTTTTATGTCACCGTCTTTTGCAATGTAGTCACACTGCCAAGGTGTCTCTTCACAGCTCAAATGGAGAGGAGAAGTGATTACAGCTAACAATAATACAAAAAAAATACAAACCTGCCCTGTAAGCTACTGTGAAGAACTAATGTGTTTTATTATTTTTTCATTATTGCTCTGATTCAGAAGCATGGCTGCTCTCTTTCTCCTCTCACATTGCTCTAGCCTTTCCCTCCTCTGACATGTTAATGTGTCTCCTTAATAATACACCAGCCCTCTGGAGGGGACAGACCCCATTTTAAAAAGGGAGGTTTTTTTTCACGTGTTCTCCTTTTTATACTGTAGGCCTACAGTTCGTGCACTCAATGGGTAATTTACTTTTAGAAATCATTTATAAGGAGATGGAAATGAAGCAATGACCTCTGTTGATCTCAGAAGACACTGCCATTTGGTGAAGATTTAATTGTTTTCATAAGAAGGTGACATTTGATCACTTCTTCAAAGACAATGGCTTTAAGGCTTTTCCTGACAATTTAAAAGTGATTGGTAGTTTGGAAAAGTAGAAGATATAAAAATAATGACCACTTTATAAAATATAAAATATCTCTATATAAATAATAGCTGCAACAAAATGGCATTTATTTAATGAAACAAAAAAAACACTATTATGCACAAAAAAAAGACAAGTTTAAGAATATCTCAATAACACTATTTAAAGTTATTTAGTGCCTCTACTTTAACATGAATCTGTTGTGATTGGTCAACCACTTAGAGATGTCCCGCCCATTAGCCTATCAGTTACAATGTGTTGGAGCGCTATAGCTAATGGAAGCGTGAGTGTTACATAGTGATGTCATTATGTTACAGAAGGAAACAAAGTAGTCCAATGGAGGTGTTTTAGACGAGGGGGCTGGGATGTGATGGAGACCTAAATAACTCACTACAGGAAAGGGAAAACCCCAGCATAATAGGGCCTCTTTAAAGGGTGTTCAATTGATATCTTTGCTGCATTTATCACCAACTCCACATAGGAATATTCAGTAGCTTCACAATGTATTACGCAAGACAGTAAGGCTGCTAATTATTTATTTAAAAGCACTTTCCATTCGTCTTTATTCGATTATAGTCAACCGTGATGGATAGTAGAAATTGAATTTGACTAAATGATATTTCTCGGTCTGTGTAGATATACTGTAATTATACTGAAAGGCCGTATTAAATCAAGTCTTTGTGACAGTCACCCTGAACAAATATAGGCAAGTTTGCAGAAAGAGGTTTGGAAATGGTTTTATATGCACACATGCAGTTATAGCAATTATTTTAGGATTAAAGTACCTTGGTGGTCACATGAAAAATACTTTTCAGAGATAGATTTATATGTGATTCCCGTCTGAGCATAAATTATTTATACTGTTTTTATTTCTCAGGGACAGTGGGTATTAAAAACACATTACTGTAAATATGCCAGACTGTGCCAGGGGGGCTAGTTTTCATCTGTAGTCCCTGTTCAGGTGTGAAGTTGGCAGCCTAAAAATCTATAAACAAGAGTATAGAACAACAATCATGATAAAGGGCATATCAATTAAAGCAAAAACACTGCGAGACATAAGCCCAACGCAGATTGGGCAGCAGTTAAAAGCAAATTATAGTTCAACAAAGCAAAACAAACAATTATGGAGCACTTTAAATTACAGAGCAGCTTCGCCAAAATAGACAAAGCAAAGACCTATATGAGCAACTGAGCAGCAGCGCCGTGGTTAGTCAGGCAAAAGGGCAGTTGAGCAGAGTTGTGTATTGACATTTAACAAATGGTGAAGTAAACAAAACTAATGCTCATACAGTAGATTTGATGACTCGCAAGCCATGGTACCTAACATATACTCAACCCTTATGTTGTGTTCGGGTCTCCCGTGACCCGTTTCAAGTTAAAATGATATAATAACTACGCTCTAGTTTTTTGTATCGGAACAAGGCTTCATGATATCCTCCACAACAGCTATATAAACATTTTAGCCAAGTCTGAAGGTCTCTAAAAAATCAAGTGTATCATTTGGTGTTGGACCCAGCAGCATTGTTGTGGGTGACTCGGGGTCAAATTTGGCCCAATCAAGATTAATCTTTCACTTTAGACACCCCACCCCCACCCCCTTCTTCCACTGTAACAATAATTTAAAACTCTTTTTGGGGAGATTGTATTCTAATATTAGTCTATAGTCAGATAACGTAATGATCCACTGTCTTCACTATAGGAAATATAATTAGTGAATTGAATCACATGTTTTACTTAAATATGTGGTGTAATGTTTGTTGGGGCCATAAAATAAAATTACAACAGGATTATACGGTTATGAATGCATAATAAGTTAGTTATGATGAGTTAAAACAATATTGGATGATAGTCATTATTTTTGAGTCTTTTGGACTGAGATAAATCATGGGTCAAAATTGACCCGCGAACACCATGAATGGTAACAGCTTTCGAACACAACACAAGGGTTAATACCACTCATGAGCTGCTTTCATTGAAATGTCCATCATTCTCTAAAGGTTTTTACAACATGCCATAGCGTGTGTGTGATAGAAACCTCCTGGTTAAAGCTAGCTAAGATGACACAGGGAATTTCAGTGAGAAAATGTGGCTATTTGCATTCCTTTTTCAGGTAGTGAGAAATGATTTGCATATCCTGGACTATAAAATGGCAGATTGAATTTATTCATTCACAAAAAAAAAACTATACTACAAATAAGCAGCAACCTTCAGGTCTGAAAGCTGAAGCTAATAAGGAAGTGCTACAGACCTGCATTCTCTCTGATAGCCAGCAGGGGGCAAAGAAAAGGCAAGTCCTTATGTATAGAGGTCTATAAGAAAATGGCCCTACTCTTTACGTGGTTAATTTTCCTCAGTAAACATTTTGCGGGTGAGCTTATGGTGTCAATTGCTAGTTTCAAGCCTTCTTCAATACAGCATGGAGTTCCTTTTCTAAATGATCTTCACATTTAGAGTAAATAGACTATAAAGCAGGGTTTGCTTATGCTAGGGCTACCTTGTCATTGACAGGTCACCACCACAGTGTTTAAAGTTTGGAGGATATTTAGATGTGTTTTTGTCGTATAACTTCAACCCATTGACGGTGTGTTTTCAGTCCATGAAAGCCCCTCTTTATAGAAGTCTTTCCTGGTAAATATTAGCAGTCGTGAAATTAGTATGTATGAGAGCTACTGTTTGTGCCGTCAAAATACACCAAACACTTTGCATATGCAAGACAAATTCGAAAACTTATGATGGAGCCTCATTTATCAGCCTCGTGGGATAATGACAGGAAATGATACCCACCTGTTAGTGTGTTTTTTCTTTCTGGGCTAAATGACAGGCATAACAATGATACCTTTCCATCAAAAGTCATCAGTGTTCCTTTTCTATGAGGTGTAAATAAGCAGCTGTCACCATGTAATAAATATGTGTTGCGTCTCACAGTTACTGTATGTCTTCACGATACCTGTCTAATCCAATGTATTGTATTTTTAGTCTTAATGAGTTTTATCACGCTTAAGTGCCTTCAGATCTGCCCCAGTTGCAAACAGCAATTAGGTAATTTTTTATCGTAAATCCTCATCAGCCTTGAAGGGAATCATGGTTATAACATCAACAAAGATTGCTTCTTAGCACAGCCGGCGAGCATTAGATGTGACTAATGGTTGTCCTCCTCTTAGGAGCAGAGATGGCAAAAGTGCACACATCCTTTACTCAAGTGGAAGTACAGATACTCGTGTTTAAAAATACTCTGGTAAAAGTAGAAGTACTGACTAAACCTCTTTACTCGGGCTTCGAAATGTACTTAAGTAAAAAGTACCCATATCTAGCAGCTGTTTTAAAGAGTACCTGACCTCCCTTTATATTAATAGAACAATAATGTAATTGTTAGCTAATTAATGTTTTGATGCTGAACAACGGCAAAATTACAAAGTTCTCATTGGTCGATCTTCCTTAGAGAAGTCCAGGAAATGATGGATACACGGATCGTGTTAAAATCAATAGGCACGCAATGACTCTAAATAATAATGATCACGCCACCAAACACACATTCAAACTAAAGGAACCAGCCTGTTTGGGAAATGTAAGAAGTAGAAAGTACAGGTATTTGTGTTAAAAATGTAAGAAGTCAAAGTAAAAAGTCGTCAGAAAAATAAGTAGTTGAGTAAAGTACTGATACCAGAACAATTTACTTAAAGGTCCCCTATTATACTGTTTTTCATCAATATATAATAGGTGTCAGATATATACAAAACATGTCTCTGAAGTGTTTGGCTCCAAACACCAAACAGATCATTGCAGCATCCCATAATCCCCTCTGTTTCAGCCCTGTTTCAAAAGTGCTGATTCTCTGTCTGTTACTTTAGATGAAAATAAGGAGCCACTCCCCACGCCCCTCTGAGAGATATTTGGTTAAAAAGAACACAATGGTGCTCTAGGAGGAGATTCAGGTGATAAGGTGGGGGGGGGTTTACCTTGGTTGGTGATTGGCTAATGGTTACACAAGCCAAAACAACGTTATGACATCATCAAGTGGCCAAAATCTGATCAGCTCATTTTCAGACAGGTTTTTATATAAATGGATCAGGACAAAAAGAGAGAGAATCTTTGTTCCTGAAACTTTCAGAATCTCTTTACACAGAGGGGACACATGTTGATGTAGAAGAGACATGAACAAGTGGATTTTGCATAATAGGTGACCTTTAAGTACAGTAACGAAGTATTTGTACTCCACTACTTCCCACCTCAGGAGGAACGGCGTCCCAGCAGAGAGGCTTCATGGGCTGCATCAGGACTCTGACAGTCAACGGCGTCTGCTTCGATCTGGAGGAGAGGGCCAAGCTGACCCCCGGGGTGACCTCAGGTTGCCCCGGTTACTGCAGCGGCTCCAGCAGCCTCTGCCATAACCGAGGGCGGTGCATCGAGAAAAGCAACGGCTACGTGTGCGACTGCTCCCAGTCGGCCTACGGGGGAACCACCTGCGACCAAGGTGAGTGCCCATTGACAACAAAAGCTTCACACTTAATGTAATTCTTTAAATAGGGTAATGTTGATTACCACAAATAAATAATCAATCATTGCCAAGGTTATTCCATTACAGCGCATCAATAAAAATGCAAGTAATGCAAGGGGCAATTAATACTTGTCCTGGCTCCAGACTCCGAGAACATTTAAAATGCATTAGAGCAAATTATCTCGGGCGGTATGTGAGAGCAGAGCGGAGGCACCGACACACGCCAGAGCCAGCAGAGCAGCAGGCTGAGCAAACAGTGCACACACGCAGAGGAGGAACACTTTGAAGGCGTAGTCGGAGCGACACGAGATGGAAAATTTGGCTGCCAATGTGACAGACCACACTGCAATGTTTACACTGTTTTCTCTTTCTCATAGTTTAAAATATAAAAGTGGCAGTGATGCCAGAATGAAAATAATCCGACTGCTGTTCAAAGATATTTCTGCTTTATTACAACTTGGATCCCACAGTTAGTTGTGTTGTTGTTGTGCCTATCAGATATGTCACGCAGGTTACAGACTCTCCCTCTGATCCGTGTCCCTCTGGGAGTTCAACTTGTGGAAGTGAAAGCAAGTTCTGAAAGCAAGTTCTGAAAGCAAGTTCTGAAAGAAACGCTTTCAGCGCTATGATGGCAGATTTTCAAAGCTCTGTGTTGTTGAAGTTTTGACATTATCAAAGAACTTCACATTGACAGCAAAAGTATGATTAAACTGCCTTTTCACAAGGAGATTTGTCCCTTTTATTTTCAGTTTTTTATTTAGTGTTTAGATGTGTTAGTACTCTAGTAATGATATGCAGCATCTGTATTGAGACTATCAGTGTATGGGCTGTAATACATTCAGCCATTACCACATCGACAGTATCTTCTCAAGACTTGACTACCTTTTTTATTCCCTTTTGGCTTCAACAAACGTCACTCCCTCGCCTAACTAACTCATAATGCAGCAACTTAGTATCTCACTGGTTTTAACAGATGATAAATCTTGGTTTGAAGATTTAACTGATCACACTCAAAGCACAGCTTAGTCTGCCTTCAAGCTACAAAGATCAAATGCTGACCCTAAATGAGCCGGTGCGCTGCTTCAGATCCTTAGCTTGGGCTGTTCCTTAAAGAAACGGAATTGAATCTAAATGCAACTGTGCTTTCTCCATAAGAACCCCTTGGCTTTGGCTCGGAGAATCGGTCTAAATCACTTCCTAATACCCACTTTAATTGTCTTTTATGAGACGTCATCTTTTTATTGCTTTATTGTTCTTTATTTTTCTTTTATTGACTTTTCTTTTATTGTTTTTATTCATTTTAATGGTTTGTCTTTTATCATCATCCGTCTTCTCTCCACTATTCCTTTGCATACTGTGTGTTTTTTATATATTTATTTGTTTTATATTCTTTTGCATGTCCAATCACTTTGTAAACTCCATCTTTAAAGGTGCTATATTATTATTATTATTTAATTATTGTTTTATTTATTGTTTATTATTATTATTAACTACTTAGGCACTGTCATTGTAAATGTGTTGCTGTAACAGTGTCATTTAAGCCAGTGGTAAAATGGGGCCATACTTCGACTTCCTACCTTTTTACCCTTTTGACCCCTTTCCTTCTCAACTAAAGCAGCTCAACACTCGCCTAACACGTTTATATTCACAGTTGTGCTGAGGCCTGCATCCTCTGGAGGCCATGAGCTGGCTTTTAGTCTTTTAATCTCGTTTCAAAAACAGTTGTAACAGAGCTCGCGGCACTGAAACCTCTTTTTCCTTTCTCTTCCCTGTGTCCCGCTGTGTGCAGAGGTGTCCGTGTCCTTCGACATGGAGTCCTCGGTGACCTACACCTTCCAGGAGCCCTTCTCGGTGATGCAGAACAGAAGCTCGCAGGCGTCCAGTGTTTCCACGGAGAGCAGCAGCAGAGCCAGAGAGGACGTGGCCTTCAGCTTCGTCACCTCCCAGAGGCCAGCCATGCTGCTCACTGTCAGCACCTTCAGCCAGCAATACATCGCTGTCATCCTCGCAAAGAACGGTACACGCTGCTCTTTACATTAAAAGTATGAAAGACAAAGGACCTGTCACCAAACTTATGGCAATGATAAATATATGGCTGAGTATTCATATACTTCTTTCAATGTTACCTGTAACCTTTATCAACGAAGCGGGAAAAACTTTGCTACGCAGCCAAGCGGATAAATTTAGCACTTGCATTGTTAGCAAACATCTTCCACCTTGTAACATGAACCAAATCAATGCTGCAGTAACAACAGTAGACTTGGGGTTTTATATATTTATATACTGAAAGGAAAATATCATATCTGCATCTCAGTTAAGGAATGATACACCTGTTTGCCCTCAGCCAATTAACACCATTTCAAATCCTTGTCGGATAAAATGCGGCACAGCTAACGTCATTATTTATAAGCAATTATTTGTATGGAAAGAATAACAGTTTGACATATGAAGCATGTAGTTACAATGGGAGTGATTTGATTAAGACATGAGGACTGTAAGGTCAAAATCTAGCTTAAGCTTTTTCTGTTGTTTGGGGACAAAACCTTTTCCATCTACATTGCTAAATAATTGAAGGTGTCAAGCGCTTTGCTTAAAGGGTCAATTATTCAGATTTCATTTTTGTAACCTACTAAGCAATTAGTGAATCTGCCAGCAGGGGGAAAAGTGTATCAGTGCACATGTTTCCTTTTTCAAATTGTGGAATAAGTGCAATTTTAATTAACAATTTCATTAGCTGTGTGTCATCATCCAATTTGAACTAACCTACTGTGAGTGTAAAGTGGCTTCACTACAGTAAGGTAATTTGTAGGGTGGGGTAGGGTGTTTTGAAATAACATTAATTAATTGGGAGGAAACTGACTCAAAAATACGTCTGTTTTGGTGCCTTCTTGCATCAATAGCACTTCATGAGCCAACAGGGGTAAACAAACTGAACAAAATCCCATTATATGCATGTTTTCCGCCTGTCTTTCGGTGAATCGAGAGGAAATAGGCAGTTGAATAATGACAGGTAGAAACAGGATCAAACCAGGGCCAGGGATTGTGGGGAAGGACACACCTCTGCGCGCTGATATAACCACTTTCCTGTTCCTGATCAGATAAAATCCCTGCTCTTACAGGCTGACACCAATGTGCTACCATGGTAACCAAATCATTATGTAATCATAATTACATACGTTAGGAGATAGCTTCTTGACAGTGGGCTGGTCCACTTTGCGTTTTCGCTCCACAAATGAGATGCACCGGGGTTCACTTGAACATCGTTATATTTCTAGGGCGGAAAAAAATCCACTTACATTAAAAGGATTCCATCAAAATCCCATTGCACTCCAGCTAACATGGTAGGGGGTTTTTTGTAACCACCAGGCAAGCACAGAATGCATGGACATGTTCAGATATGTCAAAACATAGTGTGAAATACAGGTTTATTTTTCAAAGGGTCTGGGGCCATAATTAACACATGAACACATTAAGACCAACATGTGGAAAGGTGTTAAACAGAACCGAAATGAGGGTGTCAGCTAACAGGCAGCTAATGTGTTGCCTCAGCTTCCAGCATGGATAAAATATCGGAGCCGCCCCCGCAATGTTGTGCAAACTGATTATGGGCTAATGAATAGATTTACCCTCCACGGTTCTGCTCCTCCTCTGCATCTGTCTCCACTGGGGATATAACAGTCCAATACATTAAACTAGTCCATATGCACAATAAAAGTCCTTGTATATCCATGGGAAAACTTGTTTTTGTTTTAAATACCTTAGACTGTAAACAAAACAAAATATATCCCAGATCAAATGTACGTTAAAGAGTCTTAAACATATTGTCTTTATAGTGCTGCAGATAGTTAAATATACCAGGTAATCTTTCAAGAGTGGATACAAGTACTCAAATTGGCACATTTTAGGTTACTTTTTGTAAAAAAAACTCAAGATGGCCGCCACTGATGGCTTTGGAATGTCCTTTTTTGCCACAGAAGCTCCTTTTACTTGCTCTTTATGAATGACTTTGGTGCCAAACCATACTTTTTTGAACACCTAGAAACCAAATTCAGATGTCAGGAGTTAATCCAAAGATTATTTTTACCATATCTGTCGAAGCCATAAAATCAAAATAATCTGCCGATGGAAAACTGGGTATAGCCTATCACACTTGGTAGTGGAGGAGGTGGAGGTATTTTGGGGTGAAACAGTGTAGTAGTAGAGGTGGTAATAGGCTTGTTTGAGACAAGCGAGACCGACGCAGACCTGCGCAATTGCGATGGCCGTCTTGCTAGTGCGTTGCATGATGGTTAGTCATTTTGTCCGACTTGCTCTGGAGGCTCGACTACATGAGACGTTGAAATCTCGCGGGACAAAGACGCCGGCAGCCTTGAGAGCGAGGCGGAGCAGTTTCTGTCCACGGGCTGCGGAAGCGAAATGCTTGATGGGAAACGACTCGCTGGTACCTCGAGCTGAGCGCTCATTGGTGGTGTTTACCCCGTGCTGGTGATGAAACTCTCCATTGGCTCGGCAAAAGTTTGTTGTTGTTTTGTGTCAGTTTTACGTCGCCACTTCCATTCACATTTTTCATCATTGTTCCACAATGTTTATCATCATGAAATTAATATCTATATATTTTATACTATACTTGCACTGCTTACTGTTTTCATACTTTATATATCTTAGCATATTCATACACACTGTTCATACTGCTCATACTGCTCATAGGCTACTGTGTATATCTAGTGTGTTCATATCCCTCACTGTTTATTCATCATTCAATTCATTCTATATTTTATTCTGTAGATTGTGTACATTACTTTTCACTCTACTGCTTTTTGCACTCCCGGTTAGAAGCTAAACTGCATTTCGTTGTCTCAGTACCTGTAATCTGTGCAATAACAATAAAGTTGAATCTAATCTTGAGCAGGAACAAATGTATTTACTTAGTACATATCTGACATTAACGATTATACACATTTGTGCATTCTTTATAAATGCAAACTGGTCAAGACCACTGACGGAAGTAGTTTTGAAAAGTAATAAGTGGTTCTGTCTTTTACATGTAGGATTCAACCCCCCTTGTATTGATTTGTTTTGAAATGAACAGACACTTGAGTCATTCATTTGTAGTGATATAATAATTGTGGGATTTCTATTGCATCCACTTCATCTGCAACGAAGAACGCCAACGCAATTTCCGCCATTCCAAACCGAGTCAAGCCGACTCCGAGCTGTCCGACTTCAGACAAGTTTTTTGAGACCGCCCCCGGCTGCAATCTGCTATTCTCGTCTACTTTCGAGGCGAGCCGCAGCTCATCTCAAACAAGCCTAATGGTGACATCATGGGGTTCAGTAATGGCTAACTAATTTTGCAATAAGCCCCACATTTTAACATGTTGTGTTTAAAATGACATAAAAAGCTCTAAAGTAGTTTCTAAATAATATATGTTTCTCTCCCATAATCAAAAACATGTATTCAATAACAAAATCACCAAAATGTATCCAGTGTTAGTTCAAATACATTCCTTAGCTGGAAATGATGGCCATCTTGGAAAATAAGTGACCCCAATGCAATGTTATGTTTAATATCTGTTTCCTTGTTTCCTTACTTAAGTATTTGTCCTGTTGCGAAAGAAGCTGCTGTGATGCAAGAAAAACCTCGGACTGGATCAGACAATAAAGTTTTATCGTATCGTAATGAAAAAATTAAAAACTAAGCTGTTTCACTTTCCGTCTGGAGAAAATTTCAGAAAAAGGTCCTCACTTGTTACAGACTATTTCCTGCTGTCAATGCAGTATCACCGTTTTCAGCCACTGACACGAGGAAAGCGTTGAAGCTTTTAGCTGACAGCTTTTAAGCTGTATCCAAACTTAGAGCGTCATATTGAGTGACAGTGCAGTTGTTAGTCAGAGTCAGTGTCCTAAGACTTTCTCTCGTGTTAAATCAGAGATCCCATGTTCCCCGGGCCTCTGTAAACACTGAAGGGCAGAGGAGACACTTCATCCACAGTGACCTTCATCTATAGGAGCACTCTCAGGATTTGAAATGAATCACTACACAAAGCCCTTCACCTACAGACCGGGAATTGTAATATTGACCCAGCTCAACTTGACAATGCATAGCTATCTGACTCTTTGATCTGGTAGCGATTGTGTGTGTGTGTGTGGGAGGAACACTGAGCACATATTGACTTGTTCTGTGTGGGAGACATGAGCAATGAGATAAATATGTGTATATCTATTAAAAAAAAGACAATTGAAGAAGAAGTTTAAAGATAGTGGTCTACTTATATTTAAGCAGCCACATCATTTCAGTAAAACTGTGTATTCTCTTTCAGTATTCGGCATACTTGAATCCAAAGTATTGTGGCTATATTGTCATCGAGTCAAAGTTGAATCAGTCGTCATAAAGTGCTTCAATGGACATTTCTATAGAGGTCTCTTTTCCGGAAAGTGTCACATGTTTTCTCATGCTTTGTGTCCAGGGAGTCTGCAGATCTGGTATCACCTTCAGACCGACAGGAGTCCAGACGTGTTCAGCCCCGTCCTCACCAACCTGGCAGACGGACGATTCCATCGAATCAGAATCCACCGAGTGGGAAAAAACCTCTATGTACAGGTGAGCAGGAGATTCTCTACCTCGCAAGGGGACATTTATTGGGTTTCTAGAACATGATAACATGCTTTAATGTTTAAAAAATATGTTATTTTTCGCATACTGTCTTACTGAAAATACCTGTATTCACCCTCTGTCTGCAAAGCTTCATTTTTTAAGCCCCCCTCCCTTAAAGCACAGTCCTATCTGATTGGCTAAGAAGGAATACATGCAAAGATCGTTCCAGAGTTAATTTCCTGTATCTATCTCTCATTGGTTTCGACACAGGCTCTTTAGGGTTGACTAACACCAGGTCTTATAGTCTCCAATGGAAGAAGTGAACATGAACACAGATTATGTCAGATTTTTTTGCTCCAGGGTCATCAAACTAAATATTGGACCCATTCAGCCTCATAACTTCCAAACATTTTGACATTCCGATACAAAAGTTGTATTTTCCAGATATATTGTTTGATTTGTCTGTCTTAGCAAACACTCTTTCGAGATCTGGCCACACAGAGCTTAACATAAGTCAACTTTTTAAATAGTTTTAAGCTTTGTTTACTAACACCCTAGCTAGCTTATATTTGAAGTGTTTCACATCTTTTTTAGCCGTCTAAATATCTACTTTTAGCTAAATAAAGTATAAATGGGAATGACAAGGACTTTTGCACTCTCGGTCAATATTGTGTGCTCCCTTGCAATACATTTTGCATTCCCTATGATTCATACAGAAAGGCTGAGCTGTATTATGATATACTATTACGCAGGTTCTCATAGCAGGCAAACAAAAGCCAAATAGAAACATCATCTGGATTTGAGATTGACAAAATAATATTCACTCACAGTCGATTTTCTAGAATCTCACAGAGTTGTGGGCCTCATCTAACAGTCTTCATTAGCAGATGGGTTTCGCGCCGCACTGAAGAACAGTATTTTGCGTTGGCAGAGATAACAATCTCCTCTATATATAGGACCGAGGGTGATCACATTTACATACTTGCACACTTTCTACACGTGATGACAACTGAGCAAGCTCCATCTGCTGACAAAAGCTGTTAGATGTGCTTGAAAGCTCCCAAAAAGGCTAAGGAGTGGAGTGCCAGTAAATATTGTTTTCGTCAGTTTCAGAGAAAGATTACGGTTATATTTAACTTTGCCAGCTATGAGCACCTTTGTCCACAATACAATAAAGATATGTGAAACAAACACAACAGTGTAATATCAAAGAAAGGCTTGTTGTTTTAGGATTATAAACAAAGAACACAAACAATAGGCAATCCTTTTTTAATTAACCTAAATCTTTATGTTGGTATAACATTTCATTTTCCACCTGTCATCCATACAATAGAGAGATGGTGCTCCACTGCAATCAAAATCTATTCTGAGCTGCGTCATTAAATGGCTATGTAAGCATTTTACAAACGGAAGTGGCCGTAATCAAACCCTGCAGTGTTTTATTGCGGATCATCAAGTTAAGTGATGCAACCGAGTCAGCGTGGTGTAGTGCAGAAGTGAAAGGTCTATATCACTTCAAAGCTAACTGTGGGCGGATATGGTTTTGCATGAAGCTGTAGAGGAGACCATTCCCAATCTATAATGTATTGAAATGTGCTGCTGCTGCTGCTGGTGTTACCTCGGTTTAGATTTCTTGTAATTGCCTTGTTATTTGATTTCTCTCCACTCAACCAGATCGACCAGGACATCCACAGAAAGTACACACTGTCATCCGATGCAGAGCTGATCCTAATCAGATCCCTGACATTGGGCAAAGTCACCAGTAAGTCCTCCCACGGTGTTCAGGAAATTGCTGCAAAAACTCCCACGTCATGCCTCATTTGGTTACTTACTGTAATTCAAAAACTGTCGCCATTTAAATTGACTGTTCTTCTGCAGGGAAGGAGAACCTGAACGAGGAAGTGACGCACGCAGCTTCTAAAGGTTTCATTGGCTGCCTCTCCTCGGTGCAGTTCAATCACGTCGCACCGCTGAAGGCCGCCCTGACCAATCGAGGAAGCTCATTGGTTACCATTCGCGGGCCATTGGTTCAATCAAATTGTGGAGCACTGGCAGAGTCCACTTCACACACACAGCAAGGTAAAACACGCACACACACACACACACTCTGCTGTTAAACTCGCCCCACGCACACAACCTCTGAATAGTCATTTCCAGATACATGCTGTGATGGAAATTATTTAAGGAGCATTGATTGAAGACAAACATGGAGATGGGGAAACACTGTGACTGATGTCTTACAACACAGGAGGTTTAATTAAAAAGCTCGGTCAAGGGAATAAACAATGTCATTACAAAACAGAACAGTGCGTTCACTTTGAACTCTCCCCAGCTCTCCATATTTCTCTGACCAACAGGACGTGTAGTCCAAACATGTCTTCAAAAACATACGCGCCACCTAAAAATCAAAATGGACGTCACAGCTTTTACTCGTGTTTCCATACCAGTTGAGATTTAACCTCATGTAATATAACTCTAGCTTGGGGGGAAAAAACGATATGGGCCACTAAATGTAATACATTTAGAGTTTATCATACCACAAAGAATAAGGTAATACCCCTCCCCACGGCCCCTCTCCATCACTTCCTGCATCTTTGAGACAACTTCGCTAGGGGTTGACTGACTACAGCTACGGAAAAACACCATCAATAACAACTCGCATTGCACTCAGTGAAGTGCGAGCCATGCTATAAAAAAAAACGTTACAGCGGTCTTGACAGTGACAGTGTTGGGAAGTCACCAAAATACATACACTCAAATACTGAACTGAACTAAGGTACACAATGTAACAAAAAGTAAATTCTACAGATTGTTTGCTAGTTTCATCTTCTTACATCCATGGTGAATTCATATTAAAAGATTAATGAATATTTACTATACTATATTTAGCACAGGGATAACTGTAACATATTTAAAAAGCGCTATTTCATCAATATAGCAACTGTAGTGGTCAAAATCAAATTTCGCAGGATGAAAACTAATAAAAAGGAATTAGCTAAAGATTAATTTAACATGCTGAGCAACAAATGCTGGAAACTACAGCGACTGGTAACAGTTTGATACACAAACATTTAAGTGTTGTTATTCTAACTGGTTGACTAAAATGTGGTGTGTTTGAGGTCACCTGCAGTTCACTCTGAATAGTTTAGGATTAAATTCAAAACGTTTTCTACAGGCCGGCAAACAAAAGTGAGATTAAAAAAAAAAACAGTTCCCACTCAATTCCCCCTTATCAATTCGTTTGTGACAAAAACTGGTGATAGTTAATTAATCTTTCCAATTATTTATTCAGCAACATTGTCTGTTTCCAGTGCAGATTAGCTGCTTTTCTTCAAGTCATTGTACATGAAATATCTCCAAACTGAGTGACAAAGGAAGTTATTTGAAGGGAAATTATGGCGTTTTATTTTCACTATTAGCTCACATTATATAGACTTGACGATTAATTAAGAAAAATTATTGACACATTAATCAACAATAATAAAAAGGGAGATAGTTATGGCCTTAATTAATTTCTCTTATGGCCTCTGCCAAGATTTCTAGTCCTTGATGGTTTTCTGCTTGGCTGTTTGGCTCTTTATTACCACGTTCTCCTCCTCTAACACTTCTCTCCTGCTCTCTGGATGCAGTGAATCTACAGAAACCCAGCCTCGTAGTGTCAGTCATTAAAAGACGCCTGTAGCACACGTCAGAGCCACAATATAGACAGATGTCAGTGTGTGTCAGTGTGTGTGATATTGTTACAGAAAACAATAGGCGTGGGTGTTTTGACAGGCATTGAACACAAGTGTTATGTTTCTTGTTGACAGCATCAGTGTCGGTTCTATGAACTGCATTTTATGGA
The DNA here is from genome assembly GCF_902827165.1 of Trematomus bernacchii. Lineage (NCBI taxonomy): Eukaryota > Metazoa > Chordata > Actinopteri > Perciformes > Nototheniidae > Trematomus > Trematomus bernacchii. Next base: position 7,303,166 of record NW_022987588.1, on the reverse strand, counting down.
AACGCATGTCCTTGTCAGGGTCCTTTAGAAATGATCTGATTGCTTTTAAAGGGGCCCTATTATGCTAATTTGCATGTTCATATGTGTATGTTGTGTCTCTACTGTAACATGTTTACATGCTTTAATGTTCAAAAGGCTCTTTATTTTTCTCATACTGCCTGTGCTGCAGCACCTCTTTTCACCCTCTGTCTGAAACCAGAGCCCAGTATGCTCTGATTGGTTTGCTGGTCGGCTCTGTTGTGATTGGTCAACTGTTACATCAAAAGTTACAATGTGTTGGAGCGCTAGCTGAACGAAGTGTGAGTGTTACGGAGTGATGTCATTATGTTACGGAAGTAAACAAAAGGAGTCCAATGGAGAAAAAACCCAACAGGGCCTCTGTTATGTGGACTCTTAGCTTTAAGAAGCATGAAGTACTACAGTATAGTGATTTATCCTGGTTAAAAGTGACCTAGTTCGAGTGAAGCCTAAAAATAATAATTGCTAACCCACTAACTTCTCTTCGTGTCACAAGCCCCAGGCTTTCTAAAAATGAAAAATGAAAGCAGAACTATCAGTGTAATGGGCTTCCTGTTTTACAGTTTTAAGAACTGAGTTGTGCCTCGTGACTCGGGAATTTAATTACAGTCTGTCCATCCGGGACACATTCCCGCTGTGTGACAGAACAGATCCCTATTTAGTTTTACCACTGGTGCTTCCAAACCAGCGTCTTTATATAACATATATATTTGTTTACACTTCAAATGATTAGTACTTGCCTTTAACCACTAAGTCATTATATCGACATAACTGATGGTTAATTATCAAGTTTCAATTTGTATATACTTTGTGAAAACACCAATAAACCCTAGAATATCGTTGCAATATTGATATTGAAGTATTTGCTCAGAAACATTGGGATTTTTTGATTTTCTTCATGTCACTCAGCCCTGGTTCTTGCGTTGCCTACTTTTAAAGATTCAAGGATCATTTATTTTCTTTATGGAAGACAGGGTTGGGTTGAACAACAAAATGCAGTTGTAGCTTTGTCCATTAGGCTACACAAGCACAACAAAGACATTAGTGCATTCCTAGAGCATTTGTTGGAACTTGCATCAGGAGCATGTAAAACAGAGCAACAAAAACAATGGTGAATTCTTTTGGCGGAAAATACGGCCGGCGACCCAACATTAAAAATTCTTCATCCTGAAAAAATGGTGTCTGAGCACCAAGCGTCACTGATGTGCACACACAGTCTGCCAGTAACCAGGGGTAATCTAAACATCTAGCCAACGCCATATTGCCCCAGCATGTCTAAGTCTACATCATAAAAGATACATACATTTCAGATGGAGTCCCGTCTGTCGAGGCAGCAGATTGAGCTCGGAGTTGGCTGATTCTTTCATTCAGAGCATAATGAAAATGTTGTCGTTGTTTTTGCCGCTACATGAAAAAGCTCATCTCGTCGAGCTGTAACATGCCATGAAACCAACAGCCACTAGCTTCAAGGCTCATTCACCACCACCAGTCAGTGAGACACTATGGCTCGGGGTAAATGTACCAGCACACATCAGCTAATCTTCCCTCATCGACACCGTCCTCCTGCCTGACTACTCTCGGCGTAAAGTGGTGCAGTGATGACATGTTTTTCTAGGCCGACCCAGAAGTTAGCATTGCAAAGACATTTTGGAATATTGCAGAATATACGTAAAATCTGTGGCAAATACATGTTTTTTTTAATGGCCAGAAGTAAAAAACTAATGGTCACGGTCGCATGGCTACGTGTTACCACCGCTAAGCTAAAGGCGGCTAATGTTTAGCTTGAGGTCGTTTAGTAGTCTCATTTAGTCCAGGGTTGCCAACTCTCACGCATCTGGCGTGTGACACACGCTTTCACTCTCAATCTCACGCTCTCACGCTGCCCAAACTATTCTCACGCCAAAAACAAGAATACGAAGACTAGAAACGGTTTTGAAAACTTTTGTCACGTAGTGATCGTCTTCTCAATAGAACATCTTTGATAATGTCTTCTGGCCAATCAGAATCACGATAACGGCGTGGTGTTGTTGCAGGAAGTCCCGACGGAGAATACTTTTGTGGTAGTACATCTCTATACATCGATACAACATTACGTGTTGATAGAAATCAACACGTAATGAAATAAGACCCCACGGTTTGATGATTGATAGGTGTGTGGGCTGTCTTTCATTTTGACACACAGAACAATGGGGGCTATCCACCCTTATCCACAATGTAAAGTAATTCACACAGCCTCTTCCCTCTTCTCTCTGTGAGGAGCAGCAGGTTCAGCTTTCAGAACAAAGTAACAAAAAAATAATATGGCATTCATTTTTTTAAATGTGTAGTAATAGATTTATTTATTTTTCTTCTCAAGAGAGTACCAGAATGTTTATTTTATGTTAGGATTTTAAAAAATCTCCTGGGGGAGAATCCCCCCAGACCCCCCTGCAGGGGTTGGGTTTTCAGCATGTCAACTCTTTCACCTGTTGCAGGATTGGCTCCAGGTCGCCCTTTTTATTTACTACAAGACAAATGTGCCTTTTTATTTCATACAGTTCAATTTGGATTGAGACAGGGAAATAATCTAAACCTCACGCATGGCGTTTCACTGTCGGGGGGAGCGTGTATGTAATTACATTGCAAATACTGATTTAAGCCCCACCACTGTATGGGTTAGCCCTACCATAGATTACCCAACAAAAATACTCTGGAGCGCATGCGCAGATCTAAGATCCAGTAGAAATGATAAAAAAGTAAAAGTCTGCTGCTTATTGTTCTACTAGGCCAACATAGAGTCAAAGAGTACAGTATATGAGAGTGAGAGTGTGTTAATTAATATATTTGGCAGTTTGGAGTAAGTCTGTAGATTTGTTTGTGTGTGTGTGTTTCATGTATAGGCCTCTCACGATAATTCATTTTGTTGGATACATTTTCCCGGAAATTATTGCGATAAACGATAATATTGTCGGCACCGTTGTATGACCATTTTAGACCACTGACATAATGATAATATATAATAATAATTCAAGTACATCCTTTCAAACTGATAAGTCAATTAATTGCTTATCGCGACAGGCACACAATACAACAGTGGAAACAAACATGTTTGACTTTCATTAGTGAATGAAACTGTGTGCCCTTTATAGTCTGTGTCCATTATTGTGTATTTGTATATATTGTATATATATCCTATATATATGCTAAGGTCCCGCTGCTGACACGATAGCAGTCATGTCGTGCGCATATGTGTAATTAAACCGAATTAAACCCATGATATCACAATCTCACTCCAGCCAGGTACCCAAAGTTGGCAACCCTGATTTAGTCACTTGTTAGCATCCAAACATTTTGTGATGCATCTTATGTTAGATGAAACCAGGAAAATCTCTTAAGCTTGTGTTAACCACAGACCTCATTTCCAACCTGTTCAAAAAAACTTTGAATCGAGGAAACTGGATGTGCTAAAATGCTAACTAATTTCCTTGTTTTACGACTCATTCTTGCACCATCTATTCAGGAATTGAAAGTCTATGATACTGAAGTAGCACCCAAGCACTACTGTATGTTGTATGCTTACATACTGTCGGTATTAGACATTAACTTACTTTAGGCTTGAATGCTGTGGTGTTTGGGTTTGTTTGGGTTTTTTCGTTGTAACCTTGAGGGTTTACCTGTTAAGGGTGAAAAAGAATACCCTACTTTTAAACAAAGAAACTAGCCATTTTAACCTCAGATCTATACCTGTTTACTAAGATTGTTACCACATAACTTATTAAGTAGTTTACATTAAAAAAAAAAAATACTCCTATGAGTTAAAAGGAACAAAGGAACAAATAACACCAACAACTCCTCTTTAAAATAAGGACCCTTTAAACCAATATGAAACAGAAATGCCTCGACTAAACTAGCAGATTAATGAATGAAAACATTATCAACAATGTAATTGGCTTATTTCAAAATATCAAAACGAACAACTTTGGTAAAAAATATTTTACTTATTGTCTAATTTAAAGGTGAGGTAGGTAATTTTGGAGAAACCAGCTCGAGTGCGCTAGAATTTGAAAATACACAGCCGGAACAAATCTGCCACTTCCTTATAGAGCCCCTCCTCCAACACACACGAACGCGCACATGACCAATGAGGGCACGAGATAAGTTTGTGCACAGATGGAAGGCTGACAGGCAGGTAGGCCATCCAGTTATTTTAGCCGGGCCGGCTCAAATGATTGGTCGTGCTTTTTACAGTATTACGGCTTCCACAGATGAGATTTTTTTATGGATTTTTTGTCAAAGCACTTCAGATATTCATTGCTATCGGGATGTTAAGAGCATTCCATGGAATATAACAAAAAGTGTATCTCGAGCCGGTTTCTCAAACTTACCTACCCCACCTTTAACTTACTCAGTTTAAACACTGAAGTTTTTGTAGTGGGCCCACACATGAGAGGAGACGATGACATTTAAAAGTCAACCAGAGCTGTGGAGAGAGAAACCCGATATGCAGGGGGTTGAACAAAGAGTAAAAGAGAAGTGAACCTAAAAGTGATTACCATGTAAAATAATTCAGTGTTATTCTAGAGCTTAAAAGTAAAGTGTAACAAACTGCACTTCACAGGTGAAGGTGACAGCCAGAGATTGCAGAGATCTTGACTTCATACTTTAATGTCTTTCAATTTGTCTGTTTCTGCTTCTCCAGATCAAACTGTGACAGCCAATAAGGATAAAGAGCAGCAAGGCGGCGGCACACAGAAGGATCTGGCTGTGATAGCAGGTCTGTTTTCCCTCTTCTTCTTCTTCTCTCTCTTTATTTATTTTGTAGCTTAATTGAAAGTGAGTCCCAGTTGTTTGTTTTTTGATGTTCTCTCCATTTGCCTCCATCCTAATATGTTTGTTTCTTCCCCGGTCTCTTGATAAGTCATTGCTTAAGCTCATTGTCATTACTGCCACTAACTCGGTTATGGTGGAAATTGAATTGAAGTTGATGATGATTATTTCTGTGTGCTTTCTAAACAGGGAATCTTTGCTTGTTTACATCCTCCGACACATTTTGTGGACAATAAACAGGCCCTGAGCTGATCCACAAGATCAGTATAAGACAAATAAATTCATTTAAATATATATAACTTGACATATTTGGAAATACATATTAGATCCAAATCAAAATGTCAAAACAGTTAGATATAGAGTGAAGGGATGATAGCTTTCTGGTGGGTTTTGGGTAGACAATATAATCTTCAAACTAAAGAATATACTGATGTGTTCACAATATTTAGTTTGAATGAGAAGAGGCTGAGCAACGCATGCAACTCAATGAATAACTTTGACCATTTACATGCACCAAAAAACAAGAACACACACAACAGGAAAGGACAACCCCCAAAAAGCATAATAGGGCCTCTTTAAAAACAATAAGGCTACCAAATAATGATTATGATTATTATGATATCAGTTTAAAGATGAGTTGTACAGGTCCAACGGTAACAAGCACCACAGTCTGCCTCACTAATACCACATTGTATCTTGTTTGAGTGCAAAGAAACATTTCAGAACAGTAATTTTCCATTTTACAGAGGTTTCATGTGTTGCATGGCAACCAGCGGGACTCCAGGAAGATGATAGTCCCACAATTGTATTAAAGAGACATTAGAGCGCATCAATCCTCTGATCGAACTTTCCAACAAAGGGAGCGAGCATGTTCAAATGTTTTTAATGTTCACAAATGACCTCCATAAAGCCAGTTTCATTTCTGTGCTTCAGTCAAAACCTGCACAATAATGTAAACCTTTTTCAACTTTCCTAAAGGTTTTCTTAGTGTGTAAAATTAACCATTTTCAGATGTATGATTATTTATGTAAAAAAACACATTTAACATATTAAAATAGGTAATACATTAATGCATAATGAACTGAATGGTAATCTTCTGTTATTATACATAAATAAATAATAGAAACTCAATTATTACATTCCAATTATGTTGAAATTAGAATTCCCTTATCCATATAATTGTCCGATAATGGTATTTATGCTAACATGATGATGATTTTCTCACAGTTCATAGAACTTCAAATAAGTCCTGCATCTACAGCACAATTTGCAACTTTTTGTTTTCTGTTTTCATAATTTTAAATCAAATTACATTAACACTAATGTACAGACAAAAACAAACCAATCAAGGAGACAGCCATTGCAATAAAAGCATGACAAATAATCCTCACTTAAACACACTAATGACTAATTTAATTATCTGTATGTCCATATACATTTTCTTGCAATTGCCACGACGAAAACGCTGGTAATTGAAGCACAATTATTTAAACCACTAACTTCTAGAGCCTATCTACTGCTAAACTAATAATGCTAATGACTTCACAGTTATTCGGCACAGCATTTCAAACTAAAAGACAGTGTGTGTTCTTTGCAAAACATTTCTATTTAAATACCACACCCAATTATCAGTCACCTGCACTGAGGTGCACATGTGAAAACACCTGCAACCAATTCAACACTTAGTGGAGGCACATTTTGGAAAAGAGGAGGGGTTGCTATGCACTGAATGTTATAATGATTGTTTGAATGATGAGAAGAAACAGTGCAATTGTGTTCATAATCTATTTATACAGCATGTTATAAATGAAAAGGTTGAAGACTTAAGATAATTCAATAAGTTTTACCGATCGCAAAACACCGTAATAAACACTGCCTTTGATATGTCCCTGTATTCTGAAAACCACCTTCAAAATGAAAACAGAAAGAGTGACTTTCATTTACCTAAATAATAATATAATAATAATACGTTTACTATAAACAAAAACAGCAAGAAAATATATATTAACCTTTAAATACCAAACAGATCGACAATCCCTGCTTAAAGGTGTAATCTGAAACACCTTCCACAAATGCAAAACAAGAGTTGTAAACTTAAAAAAACAGATCTGCAAATATACAAAGATTACATTAAGTAAATGAAAAGCATTTGTGAACATCTTTCTCATATTTATAAATTAGGATCTGGCATTTGCAAATCCAGTTTGTATTTGTAGATCTCAATTCTCTGTTGGTGGATTTTCATTTTACACAAACTCTTCGCTGCTCCAAACCAAACTCTATTTCAGGAAGCACTTGATTTACAAATCTCTTTCGCATTCGTGGAAGGTATTTCAAATGAACAAATTACAAATGCACGCACATATTATCAATCTGTTTACCAAAATGATATCAGAAACCCCTATTTGGAAAACATATTTGCGGAAAAAAGGCAGTAGAAAAGTAGTCAAATCAGAAAAAGAGGCAAGGACACGTCAGAGAAAAAATTGAAAAGCTACAAAACCATGGAAACGAGAATAAGTAGCAGCATTATAAAAAGTGAGTGATCGTATAAAGTAATGAGGTAGCAGCAGGTGACTCCATTAATATTGTGTAAACGTACAAAGTGTTTATTGCACATAGCACTTATACAGGTATTAAAGTAGCAGTCACAGTAGCATTAATGAAGCAGCAGGAACAACATAATCATTAAATATTGCACATAGTAGTGTTACTGCACAATAGAGCTGGGGGGGGGGGGGCGTGGTGGTTATAAAATCTGCTGCGTGAAGGAAAGACCTCTCCATATTGAGACGATGTTCTCTCCATTTGCCTCCATCCTAATATGTTTGTTTCTTCCCTGGTCTCTTGATAAGTCATTGCTTAAGCTCATTGTCATTACTGACACTAACTCGGTTATGGTGGAAATTGAATTGAAGTTGATGATGATTATTTCTGTGTGCTTTCTAAACAGGGAATCTTTGCTTGTTTACATCCTCCTACCAGTTTGTGGACAATAAACAGGCCCTGAGCTGATCCACAAGATCAGTATAAGACAAATAAATTCATTTTAAATATATATAACTTGACATATTTGGAAATACATATTAGATCTAAATCAAAGTGTCGAAACAGTTAGATATAGAGTGAAGGGATAGTAGCTTTGTGGTGGGTTTTGGGTAGACAATATAATCTTCAAACTAAAGAATATACTGATGTGTTCACAATATTCAGTTTGAATGAGAACTTTCATAGTAGCATTAATGAAGCAGCAGGGACAACATGAGTAAACAATGAGCATTATATATTGCACATAGTAGTCTTACTGCACAATAGAGCTGGGGGTCTACCAGGAGCCGTGGTGGTTGTCAAATCTGAGTGCTGCAGGAAGGAAAGACCTCTCCATATTGAAATGAATATTCCTCCATCTAAACGCAGATTTTGAGTTCAAAATGTTCTGGAATCTACTCTGCGACAGGTCAGAGGAAGAGAAGTTGCCATGACAAATTTAGAGCAGGATGAGGAGGAAGTTAGCGGGGACAGCCCTGGTTGACAGCCCTGGTTGACAGCTCTGTTCCTCTATGTGTTTTAATGTGCGCCCTGCTGTGTTTTCAGGTGTGGTCACAGCGGTGGTCTTCATCGCTGCCTGCGCTCTGGCTGTGATAAGCCGCCTCCTCTACCAGCAGCGCAGGGCCCGGAGGAGCGGCAGCATCAAAGAAGAGGAGAACAGACACAGCATGTACACAGACTACAGGACAGAGCTGCACCTCCACACCTCAGTCAGGGAAAACATGAAGGAGTACTACATCTGACTGCAGAGTGCACGCTGCGGACCCTCAGCCACAAACTTACCTCTCTCTTATAAAAGGACAAACAGGTGGACGCGCGCCGCTGCAGGATTTCTTACAAAATAACATCTCCGCGCCCCGGGACGTCTCCCAGGAACTCAAACCTGTAGCCTGTAGTCCACTCTCGTAACACTCCAGTGCAAGCAAGCGGCTGAGTCTTTACAGCTGTTAGTGTTTTTGATGTTGGTGAAACTGAAGCTGCTGTGGTTTCTGTCGTTGCAAAAATGTGTAAAGCAAAAGATGAATGTTCCGCAGGGACACGACGGGTGCAACGAGCTGCTGTCCATCCTGAAGGCGCACAACTTTTTAGTTTGAAACCCTCAAACGCTGACTCCTTCCACGCGACAGTGGGACTCTCTGAATTGCCAGTGCGCAAAAATGTAGGCCAAGCCTGTAAGATATGCGCGCATTCGCAGCTGTCTTTGTTTTTTCAGTGGTGGTGAATGTTGTAGAAGAAGTAAAAAGGGGACAATACTGCCTATACTGTATGAGTGCCTAATTTGCATACAAGTTTTTATTTTTAACATTTTAGAAGTTATTCATGTGAGTTGCACAAAAGCAATCACATTTACATAGAGGAGGTTATTCTCATTCAGTTCTGCTACCCACACCACACAGAATAAAAGGGAATCATAATTTCCCCGTCATGCACGACATCTCTCAGTAATGTTTATTTCACCGAGTTGGTTTTTTCTCAGGCGTTTTAAAGTAGCATGGATTTGACAAACCCTAATCCTGTAATCTGTTGTTAGCTGGATACATACCAGATGCAAAACTATCCACACTTTCAGGTGTTTCAGTTGTTCTTGTCCCTAACAAAGCATTGTACACCATTCAGACCACATCTTATCTTTCTTTGGATCTTTAGCTAACCACCTGGATTTTATTTAATTGTGCAAATTGGCTTGTGAATCATTTTTTAAGAACATAAGGACTTGTGTATATTGTATCATGAAAGTAGCAGAAATGAGAAACTAATGGAGAGGATTATTATATTAGAATATATTAAAGTAGTCATATACCGAGCACGCACAGAACGAGGTAGCTGCAGTATCAACCAAACTGCAGTCACGCTAGATTTTGCAGCAAGTAAAAGTATCTTCAGGCTCAAATCCAATGCATACAGTGATTCTGGCAAATCTGGCAAAGCACAAAGCTCCCACGCGGCATCTTTGGTGTTCTTTAGCAAGCAGATTGGTCCGAACAGGAAGTGTGGAGTTCAGCGAGTGCTTACGGAAACTGGGTCAGTGGAGTTTGCAATCAATCACAGCAGAAGGCTTATTGGTGCTTGTAAAACTACAGTTAGCTCCAGGGTCAGCGTGTCAGTCACAGCATTTCTCTGCAACACTTTATCACAGTACTCGATCGAGTTTGAACCACTGGTTAGGGTTTTATTTAAATAGCTAGAGCTTTGATTATATAGAAAAACCAAGTAGACGGACATGGCGCTTACCAAACTCCAAAAAGTACTGGTGCAAAAGTTTAGTTCATTCTTTTGCAGCGCTTCAAGCTTTTTGCAACCAAGAAAAAGGTCATTATGTCACCTGACTTCATTGTTTTTTTATTTATGTATAACCTTGATCACAGGGATTATTAGTGTTTTCTATATAACTCAAAATGATTTTCTATATCCATCTGACACTGGTTGATCCTAAGAAAAAAAAATCATACACACTAAAAAGGCAAAGTGTCTAGCGCTAGCCAGTAATGCACAAATCATTGAACACAAATTAAAGCATGGACTAAAAATGGAGACTGTCTTTTTAACGATCCATGCCACTACTGAGGTTAAAGACATTGACCCGCAGGTGTTGCCCGGGGTTACCTTAATTTTCAAATCTGCTTGCTAGGACTTGGCTCATTATGCAGAGGCTTCAGCGGCTCTCAGGCAGGTTAGCTGTCTTTGTAAATGTCAGTCGTACTTTGAGCTTGCTAAACACGAGGGGTTAACCCCTAAGAAAAGCTGAATCTGAGACTGTTTTTGGTTGTTTTCTTCCTGTCATGAATGAATGAATACATTACAATTTGTCCTCTTGGGATCTGTACAAAATGTCCAAGAAAGTGTTTCAACAATTGTGAAGACATTGCACTCCAATTCTTTGGACAAATGCACTGACGGACAGAAAGACTGGAGCCCCCCCCTCCCCCCCCATCCGCCTCCATTTGGCTTAAAGATTACTTTACTGAAAAAGACACAGGAGAGTGGCATGGTCAGAAGATAGGGTCTTCATCCTTTGGGCCCCATCTGTGCATGTCCTTGTAATCTAAGTATGTCTCAAGATGTGATAGTCTGCAGATTTCAAGTATCAGTGAATGAATACATACCTCTCAGAGTGTTTTGGTTGTATTGCAGTAGGCAATATCATGTGGTTACTTCTTCTTCTTCTTCTTAATGATTTGTATAGCTGCAGTTTTATTAAGGATCTATTGTATAGATGTATAATTTAATAATAAAAGTCAATATATTGATTAACCCTCTGTTGTAAAATGGCTTGACTTTAACTACTTTAAAGAGGGTCATCTGTGTTTTTCCCCAAGGTTCAAATCCAATTCAAATCCAATATTGATCACTGTGTTTGTTGCTGGGAAGCCAGAGAGGGATTCGAACCTTTTGGGGATCAGGAAATAGTTTGTATGAGCCGACCATGTTGAGATGAACTAGTGGTTTCTTTTTTATTTAGTTGCAAAATGGGTTGAAAAACGACTCCTCAATCTACAAATGTAGTAAACTGGCTCCTCACAAAGACTGGACTTTGACAGTGTTATGTTGTCATTGAACCATTATCGCTTGCATAAGAATGTAAGACCCTAATTATGTTAATTAAGCTGGACTAAAACATGTCCAAAATTCGAATGGATTTTGGTGCAAAACCTTTAATCCGGACTCCTAACCGCTGACTTAAAGCTGGGAGAGGCAGTTTATTGTTGGCAGCATTGGGCAAAAATACCACAATATCCTTTCAGCATCTTTTAATTAAAGTACTACCCCAGGAAAGGTAATTACCTTAAAAGAAAATGCCAGAATTATAAACATACAGCCTTCCTCTCTGTCCCTCTCCTGAGCCCCTCCCTACATGTGAGCCCAGGGAGATGCATGTTCGTCTTACAGTAACGTTTACAAGTACTAGTCATTCATTTCAAACATTATCGTGAGTCTGATCCTGATGAAGTTATATGGTGGTTATTTGAGATAAAGCAGTCCTGTTTTCTTTGCAATCTTATGGGACTACAAAACCCTTTGAGACATACATGACAACAATGGAAAATAGTTTCAAAGACAAAAATAAGAACAAGGCATTTTACTAATCCCATAAGGGTTAATAAAGTCCAACAGATTCAGTTCTCCACACACACACACACACACACACACACACACACACACACACACACACACACACACACACACATGCATCTTTTGGAGTCTTGTCGGAGGCTTTTGTCCGATCGGGGAAAACCGAAAACCCTTTAGTTCTCTATTCATGTCCAGACTGAGCTACTGCTGCCCCCAAAATGTTGCTAATCGTCGTCACTTGAAGGATATACGATATGCTTTTAATTTTTTTTAATTGATGCCAGAAATATCCTGCCTACCTCAGCTTTAAGGGCATTTGCATCATGGTATTAGTGAATAAATGGAATTCCTTTCAAATTTCCTGGATGGCTCGGAGTCTAATTCTGTTGCAATACGGTCATGAGATAGTGTCAAATATTCCCAGCCTATGCTAATTTGGCAATTAAATGGAAAGCAGTATAGAATATTATAAAACTAATTTACTATTTTCAGTTCATCCAGTTATATCCTGTTCTAATTTGATGAATATTGTATCTGCAAGAAGCTGGTAAAAAGAGTTTTGAGCTCTCATAACAAAAACATGAAAGGCTTCAGACATGGTCGCTAATCACTTACTCTCAAATAGCCATGAAAAGTATGCTGTGGGTAGTTGCTGCACACAAGATCAATGAAATAATACGAATAATAATGTGGAAAATATGTTATATTTGGATCTGATTTCATAAAGAGTGATGCATTCATTTCACCATGCATGTTTATGAAGTGCAGATCTGAAAAGAGTAAATTCATTTGAAATTGTTCTACTTTAATCTTTGCTCTAAACACAGAGTTTCTTTTTTATCTGGGGAATCCATTCGATACACTTTTTTCCAAACTTTTTTCTTAGGATTATCCGCCCTTGCTTCCTCATAATTCGTCGCTATGCTCTCCCTTTTTGCTCTTGCCGGTTGACATAAAACGCTTTGCCATTATGTGTTTAATGTGATATCCAGAAAGCTTTCCCTGGCAACGAGAGGCTTAATCAGCATTGTGTGAACTCGTTTGGAAAGGGCTTGAATGTAACAGACGTTCATTTAAAAGTCCTGCACTCCAGCTTTAATTGCAAATCATCAAATGACTCCAATTATATACATCATTTTCCAGACCACTCTTTCCGAAAGTTACAAAAGTGAGGGAGACTTCTTTATTATTTAGTAAAAGCAGCTCTCATTTCTTCTTTGCCCACACCAACCAGTGCTCTCTTTGTGCACACCGGCAATTAGTCTAATGACATTTGAGCATTAGATATCATATCATTAACATTTGTCTACTGGAACTGCATCCTCTGCTCTCACAGGAAGTCAGGAGTGCAACAAACGTACGCGACCCTGAAAAGCGTCTGACATTCTCAGCCAGGCACATCTTTAACATATGTAAATGTATTCATTTTGTTCTGCTTATCAATTCAAATGCCTGTACAGATATATTTTCAAAGGAAACTATTTGGTACGTGGTGCCCCTTAGTCTCTGCTACTTCAAGCTTTCATTGTATGCTCTGTGTGCCTCCTAGTGCCTGTACTGTGTGCACAAACAAAAGTAAATACAATTTCACACTTTGAATTTGATGTCTTATTTCTTTTTTTTCCCATGTTGGCCTACTTTTCCTTTTTTTCTATCAAGGCTCTTGTCTTCCATACTTTGGAAGCATGTCTTGCTCAGTGTTACCTTGAAGTGAGATACATGCTTGACAGAACATTGTCATCGGATATAAGCACAACTACATATTTTAAAGGGGCGCTATTATTCTAATTTTCAGGTTCATATTAGTATTCTGTGTCTCTACTGCGACATGTTTACACGCTTTAATGTTCAAAAAGCTCTTTATTTTTCTCATACTGCCTGTGCTGCAGCAACTCTTTTCAACCTCAGTCTGAAACCAGAGCCCAGTCTGCTCTGATTGGTTAGATGGCCGGCTCTGTTGTGATTGGTCAACCGCTTAGAGATGTCCCGCCCCTTTGCAAACCATGTACAATGTGTTGGAGCGCTAGCCAATAGAAGTGTGAGTGGGACACACGGAAGTAAACAAAGGAGTCCAATTGAGGCGTTTCAGGCGGGGGGGGGGGGGGGCGGTGGGTGGGTTTGTGTGGGAGGGAACTTTGGGATTTTAGCCTTTGCAGACCGTTTACATGAACAAAAACCTATATACCACATTACAGAAAAGGGAAAACCCCAAAAAGCATAGTAGGGTCAGGGTGAGCGAAGCAGGCAGGTCCCAAATGCAGGAACAGATACAAGGTTTAACGGAAAATACCTTTATTTCAAGGCTACAACTTACACATACAGACCAGAACTCTCTCCCCAGTGAACACATTCAACTTAGACAAGGATCTCACACCAACTGAAAGACGAACAGAACTTGAATACCAGCAAGAGTAATCACCAAGACAAGACACGGGTGGGGAGGGAGGAAAAACACAGGAGCACCAGGTGAACACAACCAGCCAATCAAACAGGAGGAAAACACAGAGACAGGAAGTAAGAGCAGACATAACTAGGGGGGTGCACACCTTGCAGAATAAAACAGGAAAACAAAGACAGATCTTAACAATACAAAATAAAACACAGACAGATCGTGAAAAATAGGACTTCTTTAACACACTTTGAAATATATTGGATGTACTGTAGTTTAATATTGATGCAAGAGAAGTACAATCAGCTATGGTACCGTTCTGAAGTATTCAACATTTCTTTTTTTCAATGCTATTTTCACCACTATAATAAGAGCCGTTAAGGTTTATCCACGTTGGAAGACTTCACTTCTCACTTGTCACTGATAATGTTTGCACATAATAAGTAGCCTGCACTTTCACCAACAATTTATGAAACGTTGTCAGGTTGCACATTGTTTCAGGGGGATGGATATTCTCCTCCACAGACACACAAGGTCGAGACTCGACTTACCGGCCCACTGCTGCATTGCTCTTCTGTTGTCAGTTTTTTGGCAAACATCAAACAACAACGGAACAATCCAGAGGTCAAATTCACAGAAACACACAAGGCAAACATTTCTTTGTGTCTGAACAAACATTTAGAGGAGCTCTGAATCATGAAACAAGTTTGATTGACATATTTGGCAACAGAGCGTACTCATATTAATGAAGAATATGTGTTATATTTGAAACTGATTTCATAAAAAAGTGATGCATTTACAGTACATCATACTGTATTGCTCTAAACAGAGAATCTTTTATACCTGGATATCCTCTCCTGTTGCTCTATCACTGTGGTCTCTATTTTCTCACTGTTTTTTCCTCTAAAACTGCAGAATGAGGAAGTAAATGGACCATAAATTGAAATAATTGAAGGTCCTCCAAATTAAATGGATTCCTCCAAACTAAATGGATTAAAAGTAGGTGGTTTAACCTTGAGAACTATATACAGAAACCCATCAGAGGTGACATGAGTTCATTGGAATAAAAGTGCTGCATTGTTAAAAGACACAGTTAGAAAAAATCTCAATTGTATAACATTATGAAAACTTCGCAACCCTGCCAGATTGTTAATTATTAATAAAAGTGGTCAGCGCTGCAAAATGCAAAACTATGCGCATCAAAAATGTATTCAATAGTTATTGATCCAAGGTCTTAATCTCTGTGTTGAGCCCTAAAGACAAGTGGAGTCTTCAAGTGTCAAGGAAAAAGAATCTAAATCAACATTTCCTTCAACTTTTGCTTTGTGTTTGTATAGCAATTATACATTTTCACTTTATTTCTGTGACAGCTTTCTGTGTGAGATGTGCTGTGCTTTTCACCTCCTGCTCTCAAAGTGTTGGTGTGCTGGTTGCTGTCCTCTCAGATATTTTCACCAGTTCCCTCTTTTGTTCCGCAGTTTATTCATATCTTTTGAAGACAGAAAACTTTTGTGTGGCTAATGTGCATTATGAATTATACTCGAAGTGGCAACATGTGGAAGTCGGTCTCAGAAATGTCTCTAAGTGATTTTTTCCCCCACTTCAATCACAAAAGACTCATTGTTGACAATATCATAATTTCTCTTTCATTAACCTTGAACAGAAGGGTTAAGTATTTTATTCATACTAACTATGTTGCCTAGCTACAGCTGCTACACGCTAAAAGCTTTCGCACATTGTACGACATATTTTCGCTTACAATGAGAAGGACAGCTTTATCACTCAAAGTTTTTAATACTTTTTGAAACAGTCTCTCCTTGACCTGCTGATCACACCAGCTTTTAAGTATGTATGTTAATTCAATCCATTTCTAGCTCGCTTTTTTTTGTTTAGGGACAGGAATATATATATTTCTATATATTTGATGATGACTACATGAATGATAATGTAGTTATTTGGCATTATTACATGCTCCCACTCCTCTTTTTGCTAAGGTGTTCTAGATCTGCCCTAATCTCCCGTATTCAAGGAAGTTTGGAAAAGGAGCCACTTATCTTTTGTCCTGACTAAGCAGTTTTCAGTCGACCTTAGTATAGATGAGATCAACCCATCTGTTCCTCTACGTCTAGGCCACGCCCCTTTTTGGGTGAAAACCTTCATTTTCATTTGGCAGTAAAATTCTGACCACATAAAAAAATTAAGAATACTGTGCAATATTTGACCTACATAGAGCCCAATTACGATGGTCAGTCAGGCAAATAATTACATTGGAGATCGATGATTGGCGCTCACTTAAGGTGAAATAAAAAATCAATAGGGGATCGATGTCCTTTCAGTCGATCACAGTGGGCAAGTGGCTGACACTGGAACTGGGAAGTCCTTGGCTTTTCAGTGTTTCATAATTCAATGTATCTACAGTCATTACTTTGACATTTAACATTACAATAGTTTACTTTGACAATTGATGTTAACTTTATTAACATCATAATATAGCCGTGATGAAGTGTTTCCCACAGACGTTCATGTCCTTTATTCTAAGTGAAAGTAAAGAAAATCATAACTTTGGCTTCTCATCTGTAGTTTATTTTTGCTCTTTGTTTTGACATTGTTGACTTTTTTGTTTCTTTTTAAGATGGAGAATCTATCAGTCTAGTTTTCTACCTCCATCTTTTAGTTTTTTTTAGTTCTCCAAACTCTAGTAGTCTGATTTAATTGTGATTAGATTGAAAATAAAAACGTTGTTTGGCATCCTAATTACATGTGGTAGATTATTACAAGCTGAGCCACAAAGGTGTTTTTTTTTCAAGCCCTATGATATGATGTAAGTGTTTAACATTTAAAGGTCCCCTATTATACTGTTTTTCATCAATATATTACAGGTCTCAGATATATACAAAACATGTCTCTGAAGTGTTTGGCTCCAAACACCAAACACATCATTGCAGCATCCCATAATCCCCTCTGTTTCAGCCCTGTTTCAAAAGTGCTGATTCTCTGTCTGTTACTTTAGATGAAAATAAGGAGCCACTCCCCACGCCCCTCTGAGAGATATTTGGTTAAAAAGAACACAATGGTGCTCTAGGAGGAAATTCAGGTGATAAGGTGGGGGGGGGGGGGGGGACACATGTTTATGTAGAAAAGACATGAACAAGTGGATGTTGCATAATAGGTGACCTTTAAGACCACATTTGTTATTTTTTCACAACTTAAGGCAGACATTCCATCAGCTTTGTGCAACATACTAACTCATCCAGCCACTCCCCCTCCACATTCCCCTGATCAGTCCGGCAATATAAAAACCGAGCCTCTCCTCTCTGTCTCTGCCAGATTGTCTGTTTTGCATTCACCTTGCTCTTGCTCTTCTCTGCCTGCCTGATTCACTGTCTCGTCTCTTGTTGGGTGAGTTTGTCTGAGCTGTCCACCTGAGTTTGACCCTTGCCTGCTTTTTGATTAAACTACATTTAAAATGTTATCATTTCTGGGGTTCAGCGAGTTAACATTCATGTTTCTGTATTGCAGAGAGTAGCCGGGTGGCCCTCTGACCATTTTTTTAATTAGCAATGATAACAAATGGATTCACAATGGGATTTCTTTGTACTTCAAATGTTAAAAAGGGCCTGAATGCATAAAAATACACTACATTTGGCTTTAATGGTATGTTAATCATACAAACATTTGAGTGCTTGCATGATGGAAGAGGTTGCAGCTTCGTTTAGTGGTTTACTCAAATGTAGCAAAAGCATTTACATCTAAAATGAAGTTACACCTCTTAAATGCAGTAAAATTGCCAAAAATGCCTAGTTATTCCTTTTGCCAAGTACATTTAGTGAAGGAGTTAGGTTAATAAGTCACTTTAATTGAAAATAAAATGTGAATTATGGCCATTTAATTAATTGTTTCATTTGATCTGACACACATTGTCAATATTTGTTCAAAAAAACTGGCCTGTGGCATCCTGTCATCCTGCCTTCAGGTCAAGCCACATCTCAAAACAGTCATGCGAGTAACACAACCCTCTGATATGTGCGTTAATTACAATATTCATCTTTGCAAAGGCGTGCTGTGCAGATTATGAAAGGACTCCATCTGTGTATCTAGAGGTTGTGGAGCATCATTATTCATGCCAATCATGCTAAATTGGGCAGAAAATATACAGTACCAGACACGAGTTGTGTTGAGTGAACCTCTATCAGTCTGATGTAATGAAATGACAGAAGTGAAGTAATGACTCCATGTTGGTAACAGCCTCACAGCTGGTACTTATTTGAAATCACCAGAGATTGATTCACATGCCTACCATTCACCAACTGTTGAATTGCTCCCTGCTTTGTCCCTGAGACCCTGACACACACACACACACAAACACGTCTAACACACCAGAGAAATGCAATGAAGTGCGTAGAATCACCTCCACTCCTTATTCATTAGATGCGCTACTTTCTGTTTTGACTTCAGGGCCACCTACACAAACTCCGGGGAGCACAGAACCTGTTTTTAGCATTAAGGAAAAGTTGGAGACAGAGTTTACTTTGCACCATACCTACTCCTGAGTTAATGAGCTGCGGTGTACGAGACGCTCTTTTTAAGCACACTTCTTTACTTACTGCATGAGAGCTACTTTACTGAAACTAAAATAATAGAGGAATGAAATCATGAGTATAATGAATGTTATATGCTGTATTTTAACCAATAGCTATAACACTGCTGATGTGTGTGTGCTGGGTCATTGAAAGGTTTCTGACTCACACAGGCAAGCATTATTTTGGAGATCGCTGCTGTTTCACAATTATTTTAGTTTCTCATTGTACGTTTAATGACAGATACTGAGTCAGCAGGATTGGAAGTGAGGCAGACTTTGGAAACTGATAAGAATACATTAAAACAGGAAGTACAGCTAATTCAGACCAAAGTTTCTAAAACATTAAATATTTTCGATGCACAGGCGTAGAAACCGCAGTACCATAGTTCAGCTTTTCAGGAAGAACCCTTTATATTCAGATGCAGGCAAACTGAGTCTATAGCCAAGTGACAGGGTAGGACTTCAGTACTTTTCAACAGAGTCTGCCCGCAGACATCCACTGATGAGATGCTTCCTGTGGAGCCTCCACTCTCAGGGTATGCAGAGCGCCGCGAGGCCACCATGAGCCAGAACGACAACTCCCACATCGGCTGCCTGTGGGCTGATCCATCGAGCTGTCGATCCAAATCCAGTTCACTACTTCTTCCACTGTTGTTGTTTTTATCCAGCTCAGAGAAAAAAACAGACTACTGCAGGAGCTACAACTTATGTGCTGCAAATAACATTAATTTGAACTAAAATATGAGTCTTCTGCCATCATTATGTATGCAAAGGCAAGAAACGAATAACAGAATGTTCTAGCAGTTCTGCGTTGTCCATCTTCCCAAGAAGAAAGTATCACCAGTAAAGTTAACCATTAAATCCATGAATTGCAAGCCCAGCCTCGTAACAACGTACTCTCACACCTTCAATATACCATTAGCATAACTGGCACCACCCTCTCAGTTCACTTCATCCCTGACCGAGATCTCCATAAATAACTGCCCATCGCCCACTAACCCAGTCTCTCATGGCATCCCCCAGGGTTCAGAACTCGGTCCCCTCCTCTTCATCCTGTACATCAGTCCCCTCGGACAAATCATAACCCAACATGGCATCCATGTGGTCCGCCATGCCGATGATACTCATATTTTCCTCTCCGCCAAGACCACAACCCTCACCACCTGTCACCACATTTACTGATATTAAATAATGGAAGCATCAAAACCTCCTTCAATATAAACTGCAACAGATTAGAAATATTCATCATCGGTCCAAATTCCTGTTCTGCCCAGTCCTTCTTTGTCACCATTGGCGGCTTAAACATGACGCACTGCACCCAGATCTGCAACCCTGGTAACATCAACCGCATGCCAACCATATCACCAAACTACATCGTCAAAACTGCCATGTTATGGGAATACGCTTGGAAAATTATTTATTTCGTTTTATTTTTCGTTTTAATTCATTTTTATGTAATTTATTTTTCTATTGCCTTGTGTAGGTACAGTATGCATATTGACATAAAGTATTGTCTATTTAATCTAGTAAATAAATAATTAGTGTAGGCCCGGAATAAAGGTAAAAATCCGAGATCATAAGGTTTTTCACACAGCATCAGGCTATATGATGCATTCGTCAATACATGTTGGTGTTAATTTGCAGGTGCATGTGCACTGCTGAATAGCCCTATTAAAACTCATGATATTACAAACACATCGTCTGATCATATTTTTACAGAGAAAAAAGTGAATGGCTTTAATGGTTCTGACTCTCTAACCTGCTTTCTCTAATGCCCACTTTTACATCAACCGCTAATAAACTCCATCACTATAATGATAGTAATTACAAGTACAGTGTGGACAGCAATTTTAATTAACATACACTACGATAAATACTAATGGGTCCAATTTGTGTGTGTGTGTGTGTGTGTGTGTGTGGTGTGTGTGTGTGTGTGTGTGTGTGTGTGTGTGTGTGTGTGTGTGTGTGTGTGTGTGTGTGTGTGTGGGTGTGTGGGTGTGTGTGCGCGCCCTGCCCCTGTCACAAGCCTGCATGTCTCCTCCATCTTGGAAAGATGGAAAATAGTAGTAAAGTATTGGTCAATGGCCTTTAATTTAAAAATATATCATGATTAAAATAAAACACATAATACTAGGGCTAAAGAAGAACTATTTAAACATGTGGGGTTTTTTGATTAATTTACTTGAACATACAGACCTAAAAAAAACACTTGATTATGGGAATACGCTTGGAAAATAATTTATTTGTTTTATTTTTCCTTTTAATTAATTTGAATGTAATTTATTTTTCTATTGCCTTGTGTAGGTATGCATATTGACATAAAGTATTGTCTATTTAATCTAATAAATAAATAATTAGTGTAGGCCCGGAATAAAGGGAAAGATCAGAGATCATAACGTGCCTTTAAGGTTTTTCACACAGCATCAGGCTATATGATGCATTCGTCAATACATGTTGGTGTTAATTTGCAGGTGCATGTGCACTGCTGAATAGCCCTATTAAAACTCATGATATTACAAACACATCGTCTGATCATATTTTTACAGAAAAAAAAGTGAATGGCTTTAATGGTTCTGACTCTCTAACCTGCTTTCTCTAACACCCACTTTTACATCAACCGCTAATAAACTCCATCACTATAATGATAGTAATTACAAGTACATAGTGGACAGCGATTGTAATTAACATACCCTACGACAAATACTAATGGGTCCAATGTGTGTGTGTGTGTGTGTGTGTGTGTGTGTGTGTGTGTGGTGTGTGTGGGTGTGTGTGTGTGTGTGTGTGTGTGTGTGTGTGTGTGTGTGTGTGTGTGTGTGTGTGTGGTGTGTGTGTGTGTGTGTGTGTGTGTGTGTGTGTGTGTGTGTGTGTGTGTGTGTGTGTGTGTGGTGTGTGTGTGTGTGTGTGTGTGTGTGTGTGTGTGTGTGTGTGTGTGTGTGTGTGTGTGTGTGTGTGTGTGTGTGTGTGTGTGTGTGTGTGTGTGTGTGTGTGTGTGTGTGTGTGTGTGTGTGTGTGTGTGTGTGTGTGTGGGTGTGGGTGTGGGTGTGGGTGTGGGTGTGTGTGCGCGCCCTGCCCCTGTCACAAGCCTGCATGTCTCCTCTTGCTGGCCGAGGGAGAAAAAAATTCCAATTAACCAACAGCGTGCTCTCAAGTGGAAGTGAGAGATTGAGAAACTCAGACAAAAGCATGAGCACAGAAGTGACTGGAATAACAATATGGCCGCTAGCACACTTCAGTAACAACTACTGTTGTTTATCTGGGATGAAGTAGAAGATAACCTAACCTTAACTCACAATGGCTTTGTTTACATGTGCATACAAATGTGCAAAACAAACCCTTTCTCAGGAAGATTTTTCTATCAACCAAATGGAAATGACTGTAGTGTATTGTGAATGAAGCCGGGCAGTGATGGCGTGTTTTTTTAGCGACACAAAAAGTAATGTGATTTTTCCATTGGATTTTGGAATATTACAGAAAATAAGATCTGCATCATCCCTGCTGATCTAAAGGCGGTTAATATTCAGCTAGATGATGATTTAGTAGTCTCATTTAGCAACAGCCAATTTTATGATAGATGCGTCACAAGGGTTTCCACAAAAAGAAAGTGGATTTTTACCATTGGATTTTACAATATTGCAGAAAAATATCTCTGGCAAACACACATTTATAATGCTCGTTTTGTGAAGCAGGACAGTCTCCACATATTAGCACCACTTGTAATGTTTAAAGCGTATATGGAATTGTCAGAAGTAAAAAGCGAAAGTTATAAACAAACTACATAATGGTAGCAATGTTTAGTCGCCTCATTTAGTCACTTGTTAGCAACTGCCTTTTTTATGACATAGAAGTTTCGGACATTCACCAGTGAGGTATTTACTGATTATTTAATGTCGTAGACGTAGAACATAACATGAAGGCATCAAACAAACAAAAAAACACGTAAAAAAAAGAATGTGTGTTACTGCTGTTATAAATAGTTTTGCTGCACGATATTCACAGGCGAGAATTAAGATGTTCTTTTGCGTCGTTTAATTGTCAGCCCTCTGGTGTATCAAGACATATATATTTCCATTGATGACAGGAGACACCCAGTCCGCATAATTTAAACCCCTTTCAAACCCTTTTGACTCAGACCTTTCGTCTTGTAGGAGAAACACCGGTGTTACTAATATCATTAATTATTGGTCCATTTTATGCAAGTGTCCCAGTAACCCATGACAGTGTGACAGTGAGCCAGCATGCAAATGATCATGTGAAACTGAGGCTACCCTAATGGATTTCAGCCATCATTAATCTGGTTTTTTTGCACCTGCACTTTTCCTACTATTACATGTCAAAATGTCTGCTGTGAAAAGGTCCCATTGTTTGCATCCGACAGTTGGAGTGGTTCAGGTCAGGCAGAAATCAGTGACAGCATAATGCAAATACTGACAGGGAGCTGGGGTCTGTCTTGAATACATTATATTACTACTTGAAAAGCCTTTGATTGACGTTTTTAAGTTCTGTAATAGCAATGTAATCAATTCCGGATCCAGTTTAGTATTCATTAGTTTTTTCAGAATATTTTCATTTCGTTTTTGTCTGTTTGCTTCTATTTTTAACCAATGCTTTCCCCGAAGTTCTACTTACTAGTTGAGAATGGTGCCCATGAGTGTCCACTTAAATGGCCAGGAAAATACCCAGAGCAATAAAAAATGAGGGCAAGAAATGTATAAATAAGAACTGTTGAATGTGCATACTTTCTTACTTGACCTGAGAAGCAAGAAACCATTACTATATGTGAGTCATAATACAATACAATACATAAAACCACCATCAAATCAGAAACACTAGCTCGAACAGAACTTTACTGAATAATGAAGTGAAATTGTTTCATAATGTTTGGTTCATTTCATTGACGCTTTCTCCACTTTTAAAATAACCAAGCAACCATTTATCGAAGATGTATTCAATGGACAACCAATCATCCAAAGGGAACAGGAACATATACTACCTCCTACAGCACAAAAGTATCTTGTAAGATTAGAATCTGTGGTTGGTTAATTGAAGTATTTTCATTTTACATATTTCCCTCTGATTTCCATGCACAACAGGAAGCTCATTCCCAGCTCCATGCTGGAGATCTGTAGGTACATTTGTTTACTATGTTTCTTCCATAATTTGCTCGCAAGAAAGTCGTTTTGTTTTCACAGCAAGACTGCTTGCTTGAGATAAGAAAATAATGAGTCTGTGATCAACATTAGATTAAAGGAGAAATCTGTCATGGCTTGTCACGTGATCCAAACAAACAGGGGGCAAAATGTCACCTCTAGTATTGAGTTCACACAATCTACATTTACAGACAGCAGTTAAACACAATAAACAAATAGGAAGCCAATCACTCACTAACAGCAGGGCGAGAATACGGTTGTTCATCTCGGCACAGTCTGGCGGAGAGAACTAAACTAAAGCACAAGTTGTTCATTCTTGTTGCTGCCTTTTTGGATTCAATCCAATAAACAAACTATCAACACATACACACATCCTGTAAAGAGTGGTGAAACAATGAGTCCTGAATACCTGGAAATTAGTTAGCATTTTACCACTTCTGGTTCTCTTGTCTTGAAGTTGACTGCTTTTTGGTTAGATGCCTGAAATACGGTCTGTCGTTAACAAAAACTTAGGAGATTTTCATGTTTTGTTCTACGACATAAAATATGTCAGTAAATACCCCACTGGTGTTTATAGTATCTATGTGTCATAAAAACAGTGGTTGCTAACAAGTGACTAAGTGAGACTACTAACAGGGATGTAGTAAGTTTATAGCCTATAGTTAGCTTTTTCTTCTGACGATTGCATTTATATTTCAAAAATCATATAAGAAGGGTTATTATGTGGAAGTTATTCTGCTGAACAAAACTTTTAAGTATCATACAAAATATCCAATGGAAAAATCCCATGTTTTTTTGTTGAGGGAGCCTTTGTGATGCTAACTACTGGGCCGGCCTAAAAACATCATCACTTCTTCAGTTGCTAGACTGGCGTTGGATTGGCTCTACAGTGACTCACTATCGCCTCAAGAGGAACAAGTGATATTGCAGGACTGCGGCTAGTCGATTAGCATGCTAATTTCAGTAAAAATCTCTTCAGCAAATGACAAGTACTTATGTTTTTATGACTTAAGTTCTTTAGCTGTTGTCTTTGTGATAAATAAACTGTTGTTTTTTATCTTAAAATATCACCAGACATTTTGTTGTGATCATGAAATAACAGAATGTGTACACAAATGAAATAGGACCTGAACAGAGCAGAGGTGAAGACAGAATTACATATATTTTGACATTGGTATTGATTTTCTCATCTCACTCTTGGCATGAAATAACCCTGTGTCAAACTAATCCTTTGATCCAAAACATGATGTAAGGACAATCTTAACCAGCGTCTGTTTATCTCTTGTTTAATTCACTAACTCAAGTTGCGTCCTTAGGTTGCGTTTCTCGTCCTTCAAGACCTTTACTGTCCAACACAATCTCCCCCAGGAAGCTTTGATCTTTGAATTTAGATTAAATTAAATTGTTGGGAAAGATCTGCAAA